>NC_134960.1:21137757-21441121 GCF_965638725.1 Aptenodytes patagonicus | reverse complement strand
GAGGTGGCTGGGGCAGAGGCTGGGGATGGAGCCGCCTGTTCCCACAGCAGCCGGTGGCCAGGGATAGCGGTGACCTCGGAAAGGCCATTGGGGTGCCAAACCTGGCAGCCCTGGGAAGCTGCCCTGGCCTGATCCCTCCTCCCGCCTGACAGATCAGCATGGCGCAGGGCTGAGTTTGCAGCGGGGAGGCAGCTGGACAGCAGGGTGCTGTTGAGAGGAGGCCAGAGGGGCCTTGGATCCCCAGGTCAAGCAGGGTGAAGCGTCTCTGGAGCAGGGGGAAGCTGTTGCTGGTGCTGGCGGCACACATCTCCCCTTGGTGCTGCTGCTCCATCAGATCTGCTGCTGCTTGGATTCCAAAATTTCTCCCTTCTGTTTTCTTAAGAGCCGCAGCAGGTCTAACACAAGATAGCCTTTCTTCATCCCAGTGTGGACAGCACCGCCAGGATTTGGGGCTTGTGGAAGAAGCCACTTGTCCATGCTCCCAGTGGTCCCAAGTGTGCAGGCCTTCACAGGTGGCTTCTTGGCACCACATTCCCAAGCCTCATTAGGACTTTTGTGGAGACACGTTCCCAGTTTTCTGTTACTCCATCACATATCGTATCTCCCCAGGCATGACCCCCCAGGGCACGGGGGGGGGGGGGTTGCCAGGGGTGCTTTCCTAACTTCTGACAGTGTGGGAAGGTGTGGGAAGCTCGTGTGTTCAACAGCTCATCGCTGACCTGGACTGTGCAGGTGGGGCCAGGCACTCAGATACTCATCAGCAGAAATCATGGCAAGACACTGATGGTCCGCAATGTCCTTCTCCTCTGGCTGAAGACACTGGTGCTCTGCAAGCAATCTGTCTGTGCTGAACACAGCGAGCCTCCCTTCCTGGGAGCCCTCCACCCTGCACAGGTTCCTGCCTGCTGGCAGGCTGTCCTGAAGCTCAGCACTTCCCATCCCTCCACAAAGGCTTATGGAAATGGGAAAGTCACGGGGAAAGATCGCAAAATCCTGCTGGGAGCAGTCCCCTGGGCATGTGGCATGGTCTCTGCAGAGAGGCATGTGGAGCGGAAGGCAAGCAGGCTCTGGCAGCGCCTGTAAAATAAGAGAGGGCTGCAGGTGGAGGTGGGAGGAAACAGCAATTGAAGGAGCTGTTCCTGCCAGGGTATCAGCTTGCTGCTCCAGTACTGTCCACGCCGGGTGATACCACCTTCCATACCTGTGCATCCCCACGCACCCAATTCCAAAGCCTCGCCATGCCACCTCAGCTGGAAGGGAACACAGGGCACATCGCTTATGCATTCCCAAAGGTTACACTTGCCCTAGCATCAGCATGAGCCCAAGCCCTCTCCCTGAGCAGGGTGGCATGCCCTTTCCCTTCCCATGGAGGTTCCTATTTAGGCTGTCCTTCCCTGTAGGTCTGTCACAAGCCAGAACCGGGTTTAATCTCAGTCCCTGCTCGTGACTCTGCCTCTGATCCTGCCTCTCAGGGATGCTGTGACTCCCACAAAGCAATCCCAGAGACATGGAGGCAGGTGATGAAAGCTGCCATGCCTGGGATCGAAGGAAGGGCAGTTCTCACTGTGACACATCTCCTAGGAGTGGGGGATGGAGATGAAGGAGGCTCAAGCCTGGTCCTGCAGAGCTGTGGAAAAGGCAGAGACCCGAATGTGGCAGTGTGCAATGTGATGGGACTCGGGCTTGAGCCTGCTTAGCAGTTCTTTGGGAACCACTGGGAAAAGAAACAGGGAAGGTTCATATTGCTCTTATTGGCAGATGCATGAGATTGTTTGAGCCAAATTCTGTTGAGAAAATACATATTAACCTCCAGAGAGCTAACAGAAAGAAAGAAGGAGAAAATGCAGCGGGTAAAACGTGGGATGGAAATTGGGAGGCAGAGATGGCTGAGAGCACACACAGCCAATGCAACGCACGCACAGGGGAGCCTGCTGGGGACGGGGGCATGGAGGAAACGTGGTGGAGCTGCGGGATCACCTGGCCAAACAGGGGGGCATCCTGAAATGAAATGCTCGTGCAGGAGCAGGGAGCCGTGTTCCCAAATTCATCCTCCTCAGGTGGGGAAGCAAAAGGCAGAGATGGAGGATTCAAAGCCGTGATGCTGGAACGCACAAAAGGTAGCAAATCCCCGAGCCCGGATGACACATCTGGAGTCCTCAAAGAGCTAGAAACCAAGTGACTAAGCTCTTAGCAATAACACACAAATTCACATCCTCCAACTATTGGACCGGGGGCAGTAAATGCTGGGCCTACAATTTAAAGAAGGCCCCGGGGTGTGCTAGGGATTACAAACCAATAAACTTTGCTTCAGCATGAGGAAATGGTTGAAACAATTATGCACAAACGTAATTGGAAATCTCGTAGAGCAGGGGTTCCTGAGCTGCCATATCCAGCCAATTCAAATGAGTTCACATCACCCGAGCAGCTTCTCTTTTCTAGGCCAGGTTATTTGTAGGTCTGGTCCCCTCATGGGCACACAGGTTGTGCCCATGCAACAGGAGGCACTGTTTGGGGCCAGGATGGAGGGGCTGGCAGCAGGCAGAGCTGCCACTGAAGCTGTGAGCAGACCCCCAGGGCCTTGGGGAGAGAAGGACCCTTATCAGCAGAGGGGTTTAGATTCTGCCAAGCTGCTGGCACACTAACAGCAGCAGGTCAGACCCAGCATAGCCCAGGGCATGTGGCTTTGCCCATGTGTTCTGAAGAGTCACTTCCCTCTTCATTTCCCCAAGATGCTGCACCCAGCACGGATGCTCTGCACAAACAAGGGAGCACTTGCTGGGAGGAAGGAGCACATTCAAGCACGGAAGGGAACCTACTGTTCATGCACAGTCAAGGAAGAGGCTGTGGGAGCACTGAGCAGCTCCATGCCCAGTGTTTCTGCACATCTGCACATCAGGATCTGGCCCCTGACTGAGAATTGGCCCCTGCTGCCAGCACCGTGTCTCAGGGGTGCTGCAGTGCCGGGAATCATAGAATCATAGAATCATAGAATCACTGAGGTTGGAAAAGACCTCTAAGATCATCGAGTCCAACCATTGACCCAACACCACCACCCACTAAACCATGTCCCTAAGCGCCTCATCTACGCGTCTTTTAAATACCTCCAGGGATGGGGACTCAACCACTTCCCTGGGCAGCCTGTTCCAATGTTTAACCACTCAAATGCTGGCAGCCACGCAGGAGGTTGCCATTTGCTCATGTTGTATCTTTTCCTCCTTCAGGGCACCTTTTGCACCTCCCCATATGCAGCCACCGATTCTGGGGACACCTCAAGGAAGGGTAAATCCTACAGAGCTCACCCCCATTGGTGGAATCAGCCAAGAGCTAAAGTCGCCTCATTTCCTTATAAAACCAGGCTGAAATACAAGGAACATAAACAAACACCCAAATGACCAAATAGCCATCAGTCCCCAGAAGCCAGCCAGGGTGTCTCCGAGTGGGCTGGTTTCACCAACAGGGATTGGGCGTGCTGCCTTCCATTGATGCTGTTTTGGGTTATATTTTTTCAGTGCTAACAATAGGATTGCAAAACAAAAATGTATTATGGGATCTGTTTTATCACTTCCTCCCCTCCCACTTTCCTAACTAGGTGGAGGTGCATGGAAAGGTCCATGGGGCCTTAAATACCTGACTCAGACTGAAAAAAACCACCCCAAAAAAAAGCTGAGAAAGACTTTTCTATAATGCCTTTTGTGACAAAGCCCCCTGCAAGGAACCACAGGCCCTCAGGACACATCAGCAGAGGTCCTGATGCTCGGAGGGTACCTCTTTGCCCACTCCAGTCCTTTGGAGCTCACTGTGCCCCCAAACCAGCCCTGCTGAGCCCCCTGTTGTTATGAGGTGGGGGTACAGGCAGGCAGCCAGCACAGATGAATGTTTCTGCCCTGGGCTTTTCTTGGCAGAAAGAAGAGCAAGCACCTCCCTCAAGGGCCTCCTCTGCCTGCCTTTTGCCCCAGGGCATTCATACACCTTTCTCTAGAGCATTTGCACGGTGAGACTGCAGGCTGGTCTGGAGGGACGCTGGTCTGAAAATCCCCACTGCAGCTTCCCACAGCATATGCCAAGGGGCCTGAGGACAAGAAATCAGGAGGGACTCCCCCCCCGGCTCTTAACTGTTGAAAAAGTAGGACAGGTCTCCCAGGCTCTCCTGTGCTCCTTCCATCACTCCCAGCGTCTCTCCAGTTCACTCCTACCTCACCCTGCCCTCTCTTGCTCCACCAATGTAATCCTCAAACTCAATAGTGTCCCCGATTTAACTGCACCCCCTTTGAGCTGGGCCTGTCTGGTGTCTCACAGGATGCTAATACTGTAGGCATGGAGTCACAAAGAGCAAAAGAAGGACAGGGAAGAGGAACACGTTGCCCAGCCTGGGAATTGCCCCTTCAGCCCAGCTAAAACTGCCACTGCAGGCAGCTCAGGAGCCTCTTGGTGCTCGATGAGGCACGTGCACTCTCAGGCATCCCCAAGATGGACCACACACATCACCAGGGGATCCTGTGCTAGTGACCATGTGGGGCTGATGTGGCGGAGCAATGGTGTTACATGCCCTGTCTTCCCCGTATCTCCTATGCCTTCCTTAGTTGCACCATCACAACTGGGGCCTGGGGCCACACTGAAGTGGAGTGGGTTTTGTACAAGGGCCAACAGCTGAGCTTTCACTTGAGACCAGCCCTGCTTCAGCTTGATGGGCTTCGAACCCACAGGGCAGCCCCTGCACAGAGTAGGGGAGCAGGGGCGGAGCACAGGGTCCCGTCCCACTTGCATTTCAGCAGCCTGTGCGCTGGCTGTGCCTTGCATCCTCCCTCTCCGTGCTGCCACCTCCCATCACAGAGCACCCTGGGGACACCGGCACGCTGCCCTCTTCACCTTCCTCACCACTAATGAGGGGCCAGCCAGCTCCCTGCGCCACTTCACAATGCCCTTTGCATGCAGCTCTTCAGCCCACTTCAGGTCCAAGTGACACTGCTGTAATCAAGCCAAGAGATTTAATTTTGTGAGCAAAACGTAATGCGAACAGGTTCACTAAAAATGTCTCACTGCGAGCCAGGCCAACACCCTCCAGTGTTTTTCCTTTCTCTGCTCATCTACCCCTTTGATTGACAATGTGTATGTGCACGCACAGCCCTCTCTAACCCCAGTGGCACTTCCCACGCTTGGCTCCACTTGTGTTGCTTTCACGTCACATGCACAGCGCCATTGAATTTGCTGGGTGGGAGACCACTGTTTCGTGCCATGCAGCACCAAATTCACTTTCCTCCAGCTCTTACCAAAGGCTGCAGCTCCCTGTGACATCCCTCTTACAGAGCCACCTCCATACTCAGGCTTGGGATATCTTGATTTCCAAAAGGCTTTCCTTGCTGCCTGTTGGCCGGGTCATGGTGGTTTTGCCAGGGACCTCAGCTGGATGGATGGGATCTCGTTATCCTAACCTCCCCTCCAAGTTGTCTAAGGACATTAGTTTTACTTCTTGCTATGGAGAAGACCCAGACACCAAGATTGCTTTTTCTTCTTGGCCCCTAGATCCTGCAGCTCAAAGCCTCTTGCGATTAAAGCCTTGATTACTCTGGGCCAGGACGAGGCTGGAAGGCTGGGGCAAGGCTCTGGCCACAGGGAGGGTAACAGGAGGAAGGTCGCCCCCATGGTGATGACTGTCCCCATCATTCCCTAGAGCCAGACAGACTGCCCCGAGAGCCTGGGCCCTACCCTCTCCAAGTCCCCACGTGGCTCTTTACACCCCGCTTTCAGCCCATCCCATCAATCTGTCCCTCTTGCACTTTCTCATTTCACAGCTCTCAAACCCGGACACACTCCACCCATTTCCAAAACAAACCCCTGGGCAGCAGAGCCCAGAGCTGGGTGCAGCACCTGGGCCACCGCACTGTCATCCCTACAAAAGGCCACGCTGGGCGTGCTGCTCGCCTCCCTCCCAGACCCTGGCAAGGAGACACCGCCCCATCACACATCACAAGCCCTGTCCCGAGTGCCTGGAGGTGGCCACCCCATTTCCTAGGGGCTGAGACAGCCTATCTCTGGGTGACCCCACATCATCACTGTCCCTGGAAGAGGGCAGGGTCCAGTTCCAGCAGTGCAGGGCCAGCTCCTGTCCTGTGCCAGGCCACCAGTGATGCATGCTGCTGGCAGTGGCCATGGACCTGTTTGCCTGCCTTGCTGTCTCACCCCCTTGCTTGCCAGGCTCACATGCACGTGGGCTGAGGTGCCCCTTGGGGGCCCTTGCACCGTGACAAGGGAGCTTTTCTTATCTTTATAGGAATGAAAACCTTTCCCAAATCAAAGTGCTTGGGTGGCTTTGAAGAGTTTCCTCTGGAGATGAAATAAGGCTGTTTGCAAGCGTCAGCGATCGCTGCTGAAGCTGGAGCTCCTGGTGGGACAGTGACTGGGCTGCTGGCGAGCATTGGACCAGGTCAGTGGTCCTGGGGCTACCCCAAGCTGGGCACTTTGGTGACCTCAGCAGGCTTGAGGCCAAAGGAGCCATCCTCCAGGCTGAAACTTCCCCCCTCAGACAAAGCCCACCAACACAGGGCTTTTCTAATTTGTTTCTAACTGGCTGCATGCTGGCAATTGTGTGGCATGAAAGACAACCAACAAAGGAATGTTTTAGAGGATTATGTGGAGATGCTATAGATGTTCAAAGGGCACCCTGCCAATAAGGTGCTGCACAAATCCTCAAGTCCCCAGGACCCACAGGGCCCATCTGAAGGGGAAAAATAAATGCAAGGGCCAGTGCAGCAAACAAGTCTGAAGAAAGCCTCACCTCCTGGAGGAAACTACCCAGAGTGGGTTGTTCTGCTTTGAGACACTGGATGAACGGTGGATGTGGAGGGACTAGAGACAATCTTGCTGTGGGCTTGGGGACAGGCAGACATGCTTACGTGATCTGGGACTCACCAGCACAGGCTGTACCTGCCAGCATGCCCTGGGGAGCAGAGAATGCCTGGGAAGCCAGTATGCATGTAGATTATTTGTTGTTTGATATTTTCCCTTTAATGCTTTTGTCCTAAAATAAATATACAAAAGTTCAGGGCCCTGCAGGTTGTGTCTGTTAGCAAGAGAAACGGATGACTGAGTCAGTTATTGCTTTGGAGCAATCGATGCTATTTGTTTACCAGGAGGGGCAAAGTCTAGTCTCCCTGGACACATCTTGCTCACAGCTCCTCATGAACCTGCCCCAAAGCTGTCTTGCCACCATGCCCACACAGCCCTGCCACCTATCCTCTGCCTCCTTGGCCTTCCTGCTTGTGTGGAGAGCACACTCACCTGCGTGGCACCAAGCAAACTGGCTGACACGCTGCTGCACGGGCCAGGGGGTCTCCTGAGCTTTGGGGACAGAAGTACTTTATCAAGGGGCAAGAGGGGCGAAGGCCCATACTGGATCCCAGCCTGGGGCGGTGATGCTCAGGGGCAAGGGGAAGCAGGACGTGCTGTGCACTCTGTGTCAGTGCTGTGTCCGTCATCCTGGCACGTGGGCACAAGCAGGGAGTGTAAATGGTGGGCCCCGGTAGAGAGCACAGCGGTGCTCACCACATGTATCCCATCCCCAGTATGCCACCCACTGCATCCCAGGTCCAGCTGATCCCCACACCAGCACAGGCACCCCGGCACAGCCACCATACCCATGTGCCCCAGCCCCACGTGAAGATCCCAACACAAGGATCCCACACTCCAGACCTGCAGACCTCCTAGTTCAGGCTCGTTCTCTCCCTAGGGATATGCCACTTCTGCATGGAGCTGGATCAGGCCCACTGTGGCCAGCCCTGCTGTGCAGGGCTCCCACTGCTGGGAGCTGCATGCCTTGTGAGAGGGTCTCAGTTAGACTACTTCAGTAGAGCTCAGCTTGTTTGTCACTTGTTTAGCACTGCATTCCCCTTGGAGTCTCACTCAGGTGTCTCTGGATTTTGCCCTAGAAGACTGTTGGCTCTGGGATATTACAGAGCAAACAAAGAGAAGAGATAAAGGGACAGCATGATCCCATCAGAGCAAACACAACTCTTCAACCTCCATCCCAGCGGCTGCAAAGGCCACACAGGTCCACCACTGCCATCACCTCCCACCCCAGCCCCTCGCTGGCCCCAAGACTCTGCCTGTGCTCCTGCCTCGTGGTGCAGGGAGGCCACATGCCAGCCCCAGCAGGCAGCACACTGACCTCCCACCAGATACTTCCTGCATGGCCTCAGTGGTTCTCCATCCCCACCCCATGCTGCCCTGGTCCCCCCTATCCACGAGGTCCCAGTGCCAGGGCTGCCTGATCCTGCCCCCGTACCCACAGTGATCTTGTTTCTACCCTGCTGATGCTCATAGCACTTTGGGGTCCCTGTCCTCCACCTCCCTTCTCCTTTACTGTCTCCATCCACTAACCTTGCGTTGGGCCCCCACCTCTCAGTCTGTCCCTGCCATCTCCTGCCAAGCCCATGCTGTCCCTGAGCTCTCCATCTTCTGGTGTCCATGCACATGGTCTGTCTGCCCCCGCCATGATCCCTGCCCCACAGTCGGTACCCAGCACCCGCCCTGCCGTGATGCCCGCCCCTGATGCAACCCTGAGCCCTACAGAAGCATGCTTGACAGCACGGCTGGCCAGGGCTCCCCGAGACATGTCTGCCCTGCCAGGAGTGGGGATGAGGGGAGCCCAGCCTCTCCCTTCCTCTGTATGCAGAGCAGCTCCTCTCCTGCCAGCCCAGTATCTGTGGGCAAGTCAGAGCGTGAGCCGAGTTTCCTGCTGTTGTGTCTCCCGTCCCCCGTGTAAGTCATGTTGGGCAGGGCAGGTCTGATCTGGTCTCCTCTCCCCGAGTTTCCTTCTGGCTCCCCTAGACTGCAGCCAAAAGGCAGGATCTTGTGGGGAGAGGTCACAGCTGCCCCGACAGCAGACAACTCCTGTTCTGAGGATGTGGAAACCTCCTTTCACGGGTGCCTGCTCTCAGAGACTGTCTCCAGGGCTGGACCACCTCCCAGTAGCAGCTGGAGGCTGGCTGGAGGTGGGCTTACAAGCAGGAGACCATTGGACCCTAACAAAAGCAGAAAATGGGTGTAATTCTCCTTGTGGAGGAGGTATGAATAGCAGATCCCCAAGAGGAGGTGAGGCCAGCTTAGAAAGCAGCAGGGACGTGGTAGATTTGGCTGATTCCTTGCAAAGCTGTGCTTCCAGAGACCTTCCCTCTTCCTGCTCCTCTCCAGCCTCTCTTCCCTTTGGGCCAGCTCTGCCAGACCCTCAGCAGCTCCTGCGCTAGCAGGACATGAACCCAACAGTGTCCTGTCCAGGCATGGCTGAGGGTGCCTGCTGCTAGACCTGCACCCTGCCAGGTCCAGGGGTATAGGGATGGGGAGGCAGTGGAGGGGGCCAAAGGACCCCCTGCTCCTCATGCATAGCACAGCTCATTGCTTCCTACCCAGGAGCCCCCGTGCTAAGCCCCATGAGGAAGAATTTGAGTCTGTGGGGGAATAAACAGAGCGCCACAGGCAGGGGATGGGAAGGAGGCCACCGCAGCCCAGGTCCCTGGCATGGGCATGGTGCTGGGAACAGCAGGAGCTGCCCCTTGGGGGTGGCTCACAGCCCGGGGAAGCTGAGCATCCCCATGGGTTTCCAATAGTCTGATAGTCTCTGGGAAGCTCCTCTCAAGTCTGAATCCCAAGATCAGCTCGGGCTTTGAGCACCAAAGCTTAGTCTGCCAGCGGGGTTTCATTTCTGGTGCTCTGCTGTTTCTACTTGAAGAAATCTCTGGTGCCGCAGAGGATGGGTGGAGATTGGAGAAACCTTCCTGTTCTCTGCAGAAGTCCGCCCGAACCCTGAAGCAAGAGATTGATTAATCATTGCTTGAATAATTGCAGGGCACTGCAGACAATCTGTTCCCAATGGCCTGTGAAGGGAAGGGATGAGGTGGACGATTGGGCCCCTGTGAGGCCAGGGGAGGTCACTCACCTCAGCCCATTCGCATGTCAGCCTCAGAGTTGCTCCCAGAAGCTGGTTTAAATGGTTCCTTTTTAAAAAAGAGATCTAATCTCTCTACAAAAGCTTGAGCAATGCTGTGAGCCCACCATTTCCCTGAGAAAAGCTCTTCCAACTTTCAAATGCTTTCACAACTAGGACACTGGCTTTCAATTCAGGGCTGAAGCTGCCTCTCTTCAGCTCCAGCCCTGCTCTTGTTACACCTTTCTGTGGGATTTAACGGTTCCCCACTATCTTTTCCACGTGGGAGGACATAGGCCAGGTCCTCAGATCACCTGACAACATACTTTTTAACGAGCATCACATCATTAGGCCTGGATTTCCAGCCTGTGGTCAGGTCTGCGGTGCTCCTTCAAGCTCTCCTGGTATTTCCCTGCCTTCCTCTGAGTGTGGGTGCCAGATGTGGTGCTCCAGCAGTGAGCTATTTACTAGCGCTCCCCTTTCAGACACCCACAGCAGGGCGTACCAAGTTCATTTTGGGGTACCTGTTCACGCTGATCCCTAATTCCTCTTCCACGGACAAATCTGCATCTCTGGATGAGGCAGATACTCGTGGGAGGGCTTCAAATGAGCTCCCTTGGTTGCTGGTTAAAAGCCAGGCTTCATATCTCCACCCTGTATAGGCATGCCTAGAGTCATTGCTCTCCAAGATCTAGCCTGCAGGCTTAACATGCAAGCTTCATTTCCAGATATATTCCTGTGTTTATCTGTATTCAAATGCACCCTGACCATTTAACCAGGTGATTCAGCATGAAACAGTCCTCGTTCCTTTCTATCTCATCATTCTCGGTGTAATTTTCAAGCTTTACCAGCAAAGATTTCATATCTTCATCTACATCATTGATAAAAATGTTTAATAGCAGTGGACGAAGAACGGGTCCCCGGGGGGAGGTAGGTAGAAATAGCGCTACTTACCGATATCTACCCATTAGCAACTACCTCTGAGATCTGCTAGGGAAGCATTTTTAATCCATCTAATATGTGCCCTGTTAATTCCTTATAATGCAAGTTTTAATCAAAATGTCAGGTGGAAGTAACTCAAATGCCTTGGAGAAATCCGAGTGTACTATATCAACACAATTGCCTTTCTCAACCAGACCAGTAACCCTGTCAGAAAAAGACAACAGGTTTGTGTGACAAGCCCCGCCATCCGTGCCACCATGCTGGCTGCAGCTCTTGATTCTGGGCACCTCACAACACCATTTGTTCCTCGACCCAGGGATCCACATGTGGACCGAAAACCCACCTGAGACCAGCAAAATCCCCTGAGCAATACCCTCACCCCCTTCTCCTAGCTTATACCCATGTTTCCTCCCCATTTGCAGTGATATTTTGGGGATGGTGGTCCCTGAGGAAGGGGATGAGCTTTCAAGACGAGGAGGTCTGTGACGCTCAGCCCCAAGAGCCCGTCCCAGGAGGAGCTTCCAGCGTGGCAATGGTGGAACCCGTGCGGCCCTGAGATGCGAGGTGGGCTGAGCGCCATGGGAGGACCAGAGCTCAGGGGCTTCCCCGGCTTGCAGGATCTTTCATCCTCCGTCACCACAAAGCCGGGCCAGATCTGCATTTGCAGCAGCCCACAGAAGCTGCCTCTGTTGTCTTATTTTTGTTATTTTTGAGAGGATATTTTAGCGCTGAGCACATTCCCTCCTGTTGCCATGGCAGCCGTGACAGGGGTTATATACCGTGAGAAAAATACCAAAATTAATGAGTGAGTGAAAGTGCAGCCGAGAGAAAAACAAGGTTAAAAAAAGAGTTAAAACAGTAATAAAAACAATCTCCCAATTCGGCAGCAAGCGTCCCACAGGCAAGACAGGCAGCGACCATCCGAGCCGTTCAGCCCCTCCGTCGATCCTGGTGTGGGGGTCGGCCGCCCACATCCCATGGCCAGCGCATCTCACGGCTGCGCTCGCCAGCGCGGCGCGGTCCGAGGGATGTGCCTCTCCCGCAGCATCCCGCTTACGCTCCGGATCGGGATGAAACCTCCCAGCCCCTTCCCCCGCAAACCTGCAGCCCTTCATTACGCGGTAGGCATGCAGAGGAGAAGTTCTTTAATGTGCTCATTTCCTTGCATTTGGGTTTTGAGGATCTTTTTGTTTTTAATTGTAGAAACAAGCGAATTGTCAGAACATCTGTGTTATTAGCATTTGCTGCCCAAATCCGGGCTGCTGCTTCTCCTGTGGAGCCCAGAGCTGATGAGAGAGAGAACAGAAGAGCCTTTGAACTCCTTGCAGCAGACGGCAGCCAGGTTGCTGCGTGTGTGTGTTGGGGAGGGGGTATTTATTCTCTTGTAAGGTTCATTTGCTCTCCGTGTTTCCCTTTCTTCTCGCTTTCCCAGAGATTTAGCTGGATGCTCTTCCCTCGCAGGCTTTGTTCTTCTGACAAGGCCCCACCGGCGCCACGAAGCAGCTGTCTCTGCATGACGTCAGAGCATCCCGGCGTGGGGTACCCGCTGCACGGGGCAAGCCAGCGCCTCCAGCAGCATCTCCAGGGTCGGTGGCACTGCCGGCACCGGGGCAGGTGGGTGGGAAGGACCTGGAGGGTCTCGCTAAAGAAGTCCACCTCCAAAGCTGTAGTTTGATGGTTTCCCGTTGCTTAGACTGGCCCTACTTTCTGGGAAATGGGGAAGACAAGGTAGGGACCAGTGACTCACACTGTAACGCCCAAGCAAAGGGAGGACAGGGAAAGGCAATGGCAGCATCAGGCTTTCCTTGCTGTCAGAGGGCAAGGAGCACTCTGGGAGGAGCCTGGCCACTTTCAAAGGCAGCGGGCAGAGGAGGAAGGTAGAGACAGACAAATCACCCCTGGGATGCCAGGCCTCCAGTGGTCTGGACACAGCATCCCGCCAGCTCCCCTGGCCATCAGATGCTGCTGGCACTGCAGAGGGCTTTGCCAGGCAGCTCCTCTGGGCTGCAGAGAGGTGACTCCTGAGGCTGGGACACTTCCCCCCCCCCCCCCCCCCCCTTAGAACCTGGACCTGCCTCTCAGAAACGTGCCTGAGCAGAAGCTGCAGATGGCAGGCACCGGTCCCCCACAAATAGGCGGCATCTAGTAAACTGCGCGCATGCACAGCTTCCCCGGCTGCTCCCTGCCGCAGCCTGCCTATCGACTACCTGTGCCTCTTGCGAAATGGAAAACTTTGGTCACCAGCAATCTCTTAAGTTTGCCTTCACTGCTCCACAGAAAGCCTTGGATCCACAGAGTCACTTCCTCAGTTCTTCCCTTTGCTACAGCTCTCCAGCCCTCCAAGGAGGGTTGCCAGTGACTGATAAACGAAATCTCACGTTGTCTCCGAAGAATTTAATTCCCTCTCTCTGTCCAGATCCCCAGCTCACACTGTATCAGCAGGGTAAACCCTGACAAACCCTACAGCTCCTTTCCCTGCCCTTCCATGGTAGGCTTTGACCTTCCCTGGGTTCTCACTTCACATCTTCTGCTAAATTGGCTTCATGAGAATTGACACCCAGAAAAAAAACCAACACACAGACGTGGAGAAGCCCACATCTCTGCAGGAGCAGAGATGGCCCTGCCACAGGAAAGTCTCGAGGGGAGCAGGGTTTTCCACCCAGAGGGGATGACTCTCCAGCCCCTTTCTCCTGCCCAGCAGAAAGAAGCCCTGCCAGGGGCTGAGCTCCCTTCTTGCAGGGGAAAGCGGGGAGATTTGGGCTGAGCCGGAGCCAGGGCTCCTCTGAGCAGGCCGGCGCAGCCTCTAGATGGTGCAGTCATCGAAGCCGAGCTGAGCATGTGTGCAGCGAAGGGAGCTGCGCAACAGGTTGGCGTAGCTCAGCGGGAAGCAGTACTCCCATCCTCACGCTGCAGCGAAGCAGAAAGGACTTTCCAGCATCCTGGCGAGAAAGCTGCACTGCAACCAGCCGAGAAGGCGGGTGCTGCTTGGTGAGGGGCCCTGCAGCCCCGTGGGGTGCCCGGTCCTTGCAGGGTGCCGAGAGCCACCCCAGCATCTCCATCTGAGAGCACTGAGGCCTTTGGCAGGGCCAGGCTGCAGATCCAGCCCGCTGGCAGGGAGCACTGGCTCTCCTCGCAGGAACACAGAGGCCAGTGGAGGCATCGAGGGAAGGGGCACCCCTGGAGCACGCTGTCCCCAGGCCCCCTGGGACTTGGCACTTGCCTATCTGAGGTCTCACGGGGGCCAGCAGGCAAGTGAGGACCCAGCTGAGGTAGCGCAGCTTGCAAAGGCATCGCAAGGGCAGCCAGGAGCTTGCAGGTGCTTTTGGGAGCTCGCAGGTGCTCTCCGCTCCCGAGTCCCGACACCCTGCAATAAAAGTGTGATTCACCGAGGTGTGACAGGAGGGGACAGTTGCTTTTCCAGGCCCCACTACCTCACCTGGGCAGGGCTGCAGAGGCCATTGCTTGCAGCCTGCCAGGAGCCCTCTTTGGTTGGGGTGATCCGAGGAGGGGCGGGCACAGCCCCCCGGTGGGCTCGCTCCCACGGAGGGGCCCTCCCCTTAGCACAGCGGGGTGCACTGCCGGCCGGGCCCCCTTTCCCGATGCAGGGGCTGCGGGGGTGTGAAGCACCGGGTGTAAAAATAAATGAATGAATAAATAAATAAGAGCACCGGGAGGGGAGCAAAAGGGCAGACCCGTCCCACACGTGAGCTGAAGGGCTCCTCGGGGTAAGGGGGTCCCGGGGGGCTGCGGGGACACCCCCTTCTCCACCCCCTGCTCCACCGGAGCCGGGCGGTGCGCGGTGCGACGGGCGGGCGGCTGTGCCCGGCAGCCGATGCCCGCTCGTCCCGGCCCGGCTGGGCTCGGGATCTGATAAGGAGCCGGAGCTCCACCTCCCCGTGGTGGCGGCGAGAGGCGGAGGCAGCGGGGAAGGGGGGGGAAGGGGCCGTGCCTGCGCTGCTCTTCCCTTGCACATCCTCACACACACCGAGGGACGGAGGCGGGCACGGACGGAGCTGCCCACCGGGGCTGCCGCCAGCCCTGCCGCCGCCGCTCCGCCGGAGGAGCCGCAGCCCCGGCCCGGGGGAGGGGGGCGGTTCCCGCGGGAGATTTTTTTTTTCCCCTCCCCTTTTTTCTTTTTTTTTTTTTTTTTTTTTTAATTTGGTTTTCATCCGTGGATAACGATCGAGAGGAGCCGGGGGGGTGGGGGGAGCCCGGTCCCGGCGGGGAGGAGGCGATGCAGACGCCGCTGGATCAGCGCGCAAGGGGCCGGCACGGAGCGCAGCGCCGTCCGCATCCAAGTAAGAGCTGCGGCAGGGCCGGGAGCCCCCGCCCGCGGGGAGCTGCGGAGCGGTGCGGAGCGGTGCGGGATGCCCCGGCCGGGAGCCCGCCGCTGTGCGGGAGCGCGGGGCCGGGCGGCGGCGGCGGGAGCGGCGCTGGCGAGCATCCCGCTCCCCTCCGCGCCGGGGTGCGCGGACGACGGCACCGGGGCGCGGGGCTCCGCGGGCAGCGGCGGCGGGCGACTCCCGGTTACCAGTCCCGCCCGGCTCTGCCACTTGTTGTGCGGCGCGGAGCGGGGCCGGCCCCGGCCCGGGCAGGGTGGGTGGCGCGGGGCGGCCGTGCGGCTGTGTCGGGGTGAGCGCGTGTTTTTTTTTTCTTCCGTCGGGGGTGGCTCTGGGTGTGTGTGTCACCCCCATCCACCCCTGGGTGTGTGCGCCCGGGGTGTGAGCGCGGCTCGGGGTGCGTGGGAGCGAGAGAAGTTGCGGGTGAGCTAGGAGGCGGCTGGGAGCCGGGGCGAGCGCTGGGTGCTGGGAGCGGGGCTGTGCGTGTGCGGGTTTGTGTGTGTGTGCGTGTGTGCGTGTGCAAGAGGAGCGGGGGTGAAGGGGTCTGGCAGGTGTGCACGCCTGTGTCCCTGGCGGGGTGTCTCTGCGTGTGCGCCCGTGTGCCACTGGGGCGTGGGTTACAGGAGCGGCGTGCGCGTCGAGGAGCGGGCTGCGTGTGTGTGCGGGGCGCGGGGTGTGTGTTGGTGCGTGTTACAGAGGGGCGTGCGTGCGAGTGAGTGTGTCAGCGGGGCGTGCGTGCCTGCGCCTTACAAAATTCCTGTTTCCCTGCCTGTACGCGAGGCTGAGTGCGAAGCCGGTGCCGGGAGAGCGGCTCTCGTGCGTTTTCCGCGGGTGTCCGCGCGTGTGCGTGTATGTGTGTGTGTGTGCGGGGCTGGCGGGAGGCGCCCCGTTCATCCCCCGGGGCTCGCCGGGGAGCGGCGGAGCGGGGCGCTCCGTGCCCGGTGCCGGCGCTGCCGGGGCGCTGCCGGCTGCGGGAGCCTCAGCCCGGGCAGCCCCGCCGGGGGCCGGGGAGCCTCGGCCGCAGCGATGGAGCCCGGCCTCCATCCTCCCTCCCAGCCGGCGGGGGCGGGCGGGGGCCGGGAGCCGCAGCTCTCCCCGGCACCCTGCGAGGTAGGGGGTCCCCTATCCCCCCTCCCTAAGGCCCCCCCCCAGCCCCTCCGGGCTGCGGTCCTGGAGAAAAGCCGCTCTCGCTGCTGCCTGCTCCCTGCGGGCCCTGCCGGGGTGTTTCAGGCCCGCGACATTTTTGCCTTCCCCCAGGACTCCCCTCCAGGCTGGGATGGCAAGCGGGATGGTGGCAGGGAGGGACAGGAGCCCGCAGGATCCCGGAGAGGCTGTGGGGGACCCCCGGGGTGGGAGGATGGGGGCTGCCGCCCTGGGGAGGCTCTGACAGGTCTCTGCCTCGCTGGCTGCCAGAGTTGGAAAGGATGTGGAGAAGGAGGCTGGAGGAGGGAGGGCCCTGGGCTTCTCCCTCTTTTCATCACTGTGCAGCTCCTAAGAGATGATTTTGGGGTAAAGCTGTTCACAAGCGAGTGAGGTTCCTCATCGTGGGGTGCTCCAGCTCGGGGTGCTTGGGCCCAGCCTGTATAAATGCCGAACAGCCGCAGTGGCAGCCAGAGCCGAAGGAAACTGTGGGACGTGCCACAAAATGCCCAGGATTCAGCCCACCCGTGCCGTCGATGCAGGACTGAACATCACTGGCCGTTTTTTGGACAATATGGTCCTTGATCTCAGCCCTTCGTGTGGAGCGGAGCCGGTGGAGCTGTGATTAGCATTTGCTGCTTGCTCGGATGTTGCTCCAGCTCCGAGCGTCAGAGCAGAGCTTGCGGGAGCTGGGGGGGGATTAGTACTTGTGTGCTCAGTGCAGGGTTTAGATAGACTTGTAAGCATGGCTCCGAGCCACGCAATCAGCCGTTGGGAGCAATAAGAGGGTGGACTTTGGTGCCCGTTCCCGGAGCGGTGCTGCCTTCTGTGGAACGGGGCCAAGGGGCTGTGGGAATCACAGGGAGCACAGGCTTGTTCAAGCAGTTGCTTAAATTCTCAGCGCTTTATAACCTCTCTCTCATTAGGGCTTGTTTTTTTTAGGGGGGATGGCTGAATTCTGTAGGATTTTGCATGCCACTGTCCTCTGAGAGCTTCCCAGTCATGCATTAAGCAGCGTGACTAACGCCTCTCTCATGTGGTTCAGTCTCTCTCACACTCTTCCCGTAGGGAGAATTGTGTGTGTGGAGGAATAGTTGTTTTGGGAGGGGTTTTTATTTTTAAGTGCTCTGTGCTCTGCCAGCAGGTCGGAAAAAGGTGCCTGGCACTGGAGAAGAAAGTGTGGGATGGTCCTTAGATCCCATGGGAAAATAGCCCGATGCCTTGGACTGGTCCCTGGGAAGCCTGTGTCTCCTGCACAGACGTGCTTTTCCCCGGTGGTGGAGGCTTCCGCCTCCTCCTCACGCCCAGCTCTGGGCTCTCACGTCTGTGCTGTGTCATTCGCACCCCTAGGCGCCAAGCAGGATTCCTTACCCCGGTGAACCCGGGGCCCCTCACGCCTGCCGGCAGTCCCTTGCTGGGTGATGGTCCCACTCAGGTTCCCAGCCCCCCTCTTCCTCCAGCCTCCCTGCTTTGGAGCTTTCCTTCACCCGTGGGAACAGGGCTTGGGTTCAAGCTCCAGCCCTTTTTTTGGAGCAGAAAGCATGGGTGCTGGGCAGCCTTGGGTAGCTCCCTTCCTCCTCCAGGCTGGCACAGGGCTCCTGGCGTTTCCAGCTCCTGGGGCCCTCCCTCGCGGCTCAGTCAGGGCCATGTGAGGCATTGCCCCGTTTTGGGACTTTCACCTTTACCTGCGATCTTCCACCTCACATCAAGGCTTAGTCAGGACAGCGCTACGTCATCAGCAGTTGCAGCCCAGCCTAGTGCAAACAGGCTTGTGCAAACAGTCTGGTGGCGGACATGGGTGCCCCTCCCAGCTGGGACATCCTCCAGGAGCACCTTCCCAGCAGCCGGGGCTGCCCGTCTCCCCCTTCTCCCCATCCTTGCCGCACAGCCATTTCCAAAGGGAGCGCAGGGCAACGCAGTGATGAAGCTCAGTGCAGGTTCAGACACCCCGTGAAGGCAGGTGGATGTGGTGGGGGGTCCGGTGCGAGTACACACACATGCTGCGGGCAGACATGTGTGTGACCCAGCCGGGGCGTGCACATGCACACATTGCAAGTACCCCTGCATGGGGTGACATCACACAAATGCACACCCGGTGGCAACAGGCGCATGCGCACATGCTCCCCCCCGTGCAGGCACATGCGTTGCTCGGTGCACACACACGTGCGCTCGGTGCAGGAATGCAAACCCGTGTCTGATGCACAGGCTCTCCCGGTGCAGGCACAGATGCGCTCCTCGCAATGCGTGCACACGTATGGCATGCCTGCACACACGTGTGCACATGTACACTTTTTCCTACAGACACACAGTCATGCTCTGGGCAGGTGCACATACACCGAAATGCTCATAGTGCACACACGGATACGTGCACACTCAGTGCAGACACGTGTGTGTGCACATACCTGCATTGTTGGGTTTTGCCTGTACTGATGCAGACATGCGTTGTGTTTCTGCTCAGCTTCTTACGTCCTCCGTCCTCAGCCCTGTGCAGGAATGGAAGAAGGCTTGCTTGCCTCTTCCCTTCCTCCTGGGAATATACATCTCAGAGGTATCTGCACACAGCGCCGGTCTGGACAGTTATGCATGCCCTCAGCAAGGTGGAAATACCTCTTCTTTGCATGAAGGATGCTTGCAGGATGAGGGTGGAGAGTCAAGCTAGGCTTTAGGACCATAGTTTCGTCTCCAGAAACAGAGGTGTATTTTCACCTGAGGAGGGAGAACTCCTCTCTTCTGTGCCACCGATGAGGCACTTGTCCATGGGCAAGCAGAAGTGTGGAGGGACTGGGAGCTGCTGGCTTGCAGAAAGTACCAGGGTGGACAGTGCAGGATGCTCCACTTGTTGAGGATCTGTACGATGCTGGGGTAACCAGGAATTAGGCACTTGCTATGTGGCACCACGGTGGGGAGATGGTAGAAGAGCGCTCACCCATCCCACAGGCTGGGTGCAGAGTGTGGAGAGAGCGAGCGATGGGAGTGACGAGAGAGGGTTGCTGCTGTGGGGCCATGGCAGATGCTTGTGGCTGTTGATTTTAGGGCATCCAACCACTGGGCTTTCTGGGTGCCGGTGAGCTGGTCTGCACCCCTTCATGCTTACGGCTCAGCAGAAGCTGCGTGGGTGCGCCTGGACCCTGGAGGAAGGTGTGTTCCCAGAACGGAAAGCAGGGGACGGGAAAGCTGGTGGCCGGGCACAGCACTAGGCAGAAACTTGGTGACAGGGCAAGTGGCTCGGCGCAGAAGGGGACAGTCTCTATGGGGCTGGCAGTGCGCCTGGCACTGCCTCTGCAGTGTGTGCATACTGGGAGGAGGTTTCCAGTGGCTGGGTGCCTGCGGTGCAGCGTGTGCAGTGTGTGTCTCTGCAATGCAGGCGGGCAGTACTTCTGTCACTGTCTCTGCAGCGGGTGGGGTGGACATTGGCACTGGGTGGGCAGTGCGGGGCTGTCCCTGCGGGGCAGGGTGGGCACCCAGTACGTGCGTGCAGTGTCCCAGTCTGGAGTGGGAGGGAATGGGAAGGAACAGTGTGTCTGCAGTGAGCGAAGGGAACAGTATTTGCTGGCGCAGGGTGTGGGGTTGCCTAGTGACTGTGCAGCAGAGGGGAGATGCTGTGCCTACCATTGCAGTGTGCTGGGGCTGTGCAGTGCTGCTGCTCCGTGGTCTGCCCTGTGGGGTATGTCTGCTCTGCAGTGCAGGGTGGGCAGGGAGTCTGTGTCCCTCTAATACCAGGCGTGGGCAGTGCCCCTCTTTCTGCGAGGGGTGCAGATGGATGGCAGTGCCCCGCATGCAGTGCAGGACGGGTGATGCATGGGGCTCCTGCATCCCTGCAGTGCCAGATGGGTGGTGCCTTCGCATCTCGCAGTGCGAGGCTGGCAGTGCTGCTGTGTCGGCAGTGCAGGGAGGGCAGTGCTGCTCTGTCCCTGACGTGGCAGTGCCTTGTGTCCCTGCAGTGATGGATGGGTGGTATTCCTGCAGTGCAGGCAGTGCCCTGAATCCCTGCAGTGATGGATGGGAGGTAGCTCTGTATCCTGGCAGTGCCCCATGTCCCTGCAGTGCTGGATGGGTGGCAGCCCTGCATCCCTGTAGTGCCCCATGTCCCTGCAGTGCTGGATGGGTGGCAGCCCTGCATCCCTGCATTGACCCGTGTCCCTGCAGAGCAGGCAGAGCCTCTGCCCTCCTTTTAGTGCTCCTGTTTCTGCAGGGCTGGCAGACGCGTGCAGTGCCTCTGTGTCCCCGCCGTGCGTGGCAGGCAGTGCCCCTGCAGTGCGTGGCACACAATGCTCCTGTGTTTCTGTGGTGAGGAGCTGTCTCTGAGCCTGGCCGGCTCCCATAGGGTTGCTGGCAGCAGGCTGCGTGCAGTCCACCCTGTTAGTGTGCCTCGTTGGGTCTAATTACAGTTTGCGTGGTGACGAAGAGGGTGGACAGTAGCAGGAGTGGCTTCCTGCAAGTGACAGGAAACCAGGACTGAGGTTTCAATGACTGGGTTGCTCACATGAGCAGGGCATTGCAGGAGCTTTGCAAGCCAGGACTGGTTCTCCTGGGCACTTGCTTGTGGAGGCTGCCAGGAGACCACGGCTGGGGCCAGCTCTGCCCAGCAAGCCCCTGAAGCCCTTTCCCTTTGGGGCACTGCTTTGGGACCATGTGCAGTCCTCCATGGCACAGGGGTTGTACCCAAAAGGATACACCACAGAAGTGGGCTGGGGCAGAGCAGTCCCGGGGGCCTGGGACTGCCTAACCTCTGGTGTCTGTGTCTCCTTCCAGCTCCCCTGCAGCGCAGGATGAAACCACTGGCATCCTGCCTGGGCCTGTGGCTCCTCTTCCAGCTCCCTACCCTGGTCTGTGGGACACGTGTGGTCTACAAAGTGCAGGAGGAACAACCCCCCAACACCCTCATAGGGAGCCTTGCCTCTGACTACGGCTTCCCGGACGTGGGGCACCTCTACAAGCTGGAAGTGGGGGCCCCGTACCTACGTGTGGACGGCAAGACTGGGGACATCTACACCACAGAGACCTCCATTGACCGGGAGAGCTTGCGTGAGTGCCAGCACCTCCTGCCCGGAAAGCCCTGCTTCCTGGAGTTTGAAGTGTCCATCACTGACCTGATCTTGAACAGCAGCCCACGCCTGCTTGAGGGGCAGATAGAGGTGCTCGATATCAATGACAACACCCCCAACTTTGCCTCGCCCGTTCTCACCCTCTCCATCCCCGAAAACACCAATATCGGGGCGCTCTTCCCCATCCCCCTGGCCATGGACCGGGACTCGGGCGCCAACGGCGTTGCCTCTTATGAGCTGACGGCTGGTCCGGAGGCACAGGAACTCTTTGGGCTGCAGGTGGCAGAGGATCAGGATGAGAAGCAGCCACAGCTGATTGTCATGGGGAACCTGGACCGGGAGCAGTGGGACTCCTATGATCTGACCATCAAGGTGCAGGACGGAGGCAACCCGCCGCGGGCGAGCAGCGCCCTGCTTCGCATCACCATTCTGGACATGAATGACAACGCGCCCAAGTTCGAGAAGGCCCTGTATGAGGCGGAGCTCTCTGAGAACAGCCCCGTGGGGCACTCAGTCCTCCAGGTGAGTGTGGGGGCTTTCTTCTCCTCCCCAGCTCCCCTCCTGCCTGGCTGCAGCAGGGACAACCCAGGGAGCATTTATACAGCCACTTGCTGCCACGGTTCCTCAAGGGAGGAGGGAGCCTAGAAGGGTTGCAAGCTGTAGGAGCCCAGAGTGTCACCCGGGGCCAGCAGGCAGGCAGGTTCCTGGGATGTCACATCTGCTAAAACGAGGTTGGAAAGGATGTGTGGGAAGGTGCAGCTGGAGCGGGGGCTGCGGGACGCGACAGGGGCAGCAGCAGGGCTGGCGGGTATGCAGGAGCAAGGCTCCAGGTTACAGGGAGGGCTGGGACCCGAGGTCCACGGGGAGTCTGGCTTCATGCCAGGCTGGTCTCAATGCTGCCCGCAGACAAGACATAGACCCTTTCATAAGTTGCATTCCCTTGGCTGCTCCATGGAAACTCAGGCTCGCACAGGAGACGGGGGGCAGGCAGCATCCCTGCTGCCTGTCTGGGGGGGCTGCCCATGACTCCGGGGGTGCCTTGCTGTCTGCAGGGGCCAGGCGCTCTGCCCTGTCTCAGGCAGCGGTGCAAACTGGCCTGGGGAGCCAGTGGATCTCGGTGGATTTGGCTTGGAGGGGGGCATTGGGATGATAGTAGCCGACATCTGTTTATCTGCAGCTGCCATCTTAATAAACGAAGCGCAGCCAGCTCTCATCTGCTTGCTAATTCTGATGTGAATTTTTTAAGAATTCATTTTTCACTGTTAAGAGAATGGAAGTTGGAAGCAGATAAGGGAGCTGCACGGCCGGGAGGAGAATGGGCTGAGACGCTGCTGCTGCCATTGCTCAGCTTTTATCTTTCAGGGGGAAAATGACTTCCGCCTTTTTTGTGAGTGGAGGTAAAAGGTGGAATTTACATTTAACAACTTTCGTTCTCCATCCAAATCTGCTGAGCAAGATAACGGCAGAGCAGCAAATGGTGCAGAGAAGAGGCTGCTCGGAGAGCCGATTAGGGAGGCAAATGTTAGACAAACCTCATCTTCTTTAGAAAGCAAATAATAGGTGTAGAGGCAGGTTTATGTGAATGCAGAGCTCCTGACGGGTGGGCAGGGATGGCTGGTGCTGTGCAGAGCTTAGGCAGCCCTGGTCCCCGCTTGGCTGCATCCCTGAATGCCGGGGTGGAGTTGCTGCGGCTCTGCACATCCTCACCTGCCTCCTCATCCTTTCCTCGAGCCCCTATTTGGGGAGGGTTTTGCGGAGTGGGTGCAGCCAGAGCCAACACTCCACACTGCTGCCTGGGTTGTGGCAGCGAGGATTCCCGGAGGATTCCCTGCATGCCGGAGCTGGCCGGGAGGGGAGTGTGGCCGACTGGCCCAGCCGGTTTTGCTGGAAGAGCAAGGAAAAGCCTCTGTGCCGAGGGAGGCTCCCAGCCGCTCTGACGGTCCCAGACTCTTTGCCCCGTAGTCCTTGGCCCCAGAAGAGGAAATCCTGGTTTTTCCCCACCAGCTGTCCCCAAAGGAGGCCGCGGCGGGCAGCATGGTGGTTTGCGGAGGGGCTCACGCCGCCTTGCCTTCCTGCTCACTGTTTCTCCTTCCATCCCACAGGTGAAAGCCAACGACTCGGACCAGGGTGCCAACGCGGAAATTGACTACTCCTTCCACCAAGCCTCGGACATGGTGCGCCGGCTGCTGCGCCTGGACCGCACCACGGGACTCATCACCGTGCAGGGGCCCATCGACCGTGAGGATGTCAGCATCCTCAAGTTCTCCGTCATGGCCAAGGACAAGGGGGCCAACCCCAAGAGCGCCCGCACCCAGGTGGTGGTCACCATCAAGGACATGAATGACAACGAGCCCTCCATAGAGATACGAGGCATTGGGCTTGTGACCCACCAGGACGGCATGGCGAACATCTCGGAGGACGTGCCAGTAGAGACAGCAGTGGCTTTGGTGCAGGTGTCCGACCGAGATGAGGGTGAAAACGCCGTGGTGACCTGCGTGGTGGCTGGTGATGTTCCATTCCAGTTACGGCAGGCTAGTGAAACAGGGAGTGACAGCAAGAAGAAATACTTCCTGCAGACCACCACGCCGCTGGACTATGAGTCGGTGAAGGAATACACGATTGAGATTGTGGCGGTGGACTCCGGAAACCCGCCCCTCTCCAGCACCAACTCTTTGAAGGTGCAGGTGGTGGACGTAAATGACAATGCGCCTGTCTTCAGCCAGAGCTTCACCGAGGTGGCCTTCCCCGAGAACAATGAGCCTGACGACCTGGTGATGGAGGTGAGCGCCAGTGATGCTGACAGCGGCTCCAACGCCAAGCTGGTTTACTCCCTGGTGACGGACCCCTCCTCCAAGGGCTCCTTCACCATTGACCCTGACTCCGGGGAGATCCGGGTGAAGGCGGTGCTGGATCGAGAGCAGCGGGAGCGCTATGAGTTCTTGGTGGTAGCGGCAGACAAGGGCAGCCCCAGCCTCAAGGGCACAGCGTCTGTGGCCATCAATGTCATGGACAGGAATGACAATGACCCCAAGTTCATGCTGAGCGGCTACAACTTCTCAGTGATGGAGAACATGCCACCCCTCAGCCCTGTGGGCATGGTGACGGTGATCGATGCTGACAAAGGAGAAAACGCCCGCATCCAGCTGTCGGTGGAGCAAGACAATGGGGATTTTGTCATCCAAAATGGCACTGGCACCATCCTCTCTAGCATCTCTTTTGACCGGGAGCAGCAGAGCACATACACTTTCCGACTCAAGGCAGTGGATGGTGGGGATCCTCCCAGGTCTGCCTACGTGGGGGTGACCATCAACGTCTTGGATGAGAATGATAATGCCCCCTTCATCACTTCACCCTCTAATGCCACCTACAAACACATCCTGCCCCACACCAACCCTGGCCAGCAGGTGAGCAAGGTCAAGGCGGAGGACATTGACTCTGGCGTCAATGCGGAGCTGACTTACAGCATCACAGGAGGCAACCCCTTCGAGCTTTTCCAGATCTCCCCGCACAGTGGAGACATCACCCTGGAGAAGGAGATCCTGCGCAAGCACCATGGCCTGCACCGCTTGGTAGTGCGCGTCAATGACAAGGGCAAGCCCTCGCGGCATGGCACGGCGCTGGTGCATTTCTACGTCAACGAGACGCTGGCCAACCGCACGCTGCTGGACACGCTGGTGGGGCACAGCCTGGACACACCGCTTGACATAGACATCGCTGGAGACCCTGAATATGAGCGCAGCAAGCAGCGAAGCAACATCCTCTTTGGAGTCATCGCCGGCATTGTGGCCGTCACCCTGGTCATCGTGCTGGTCGTCCTGGTGCGCTACTGCCGGCAGCGGGAGGCCAAGAGTGGCTACCAGGCAGGCAAGAAGGAGACCAAGGACCTGTATGCACCTAAACAGGCCAACAAGAGTGGTAAAAGCAAGAGCAAGGTGAAGAAGAGCAAGTCCCCGAAGCCGCCCAAGCCCACAGAGGATGAGGAGGAGACAGGGCTGCAGAAATCGCTCAAGTTCAACCTCATGAACGACTCCGTCAGCGACAGCCCCCGAATCCACCTGCCCCTCAACTACCCGCCGGGCAGCCCAGACCTGGGTCGCCACTACCGCTCCAACTCGCCGCTGCCCTCCATCCAGCTGCAGCCTCAGTCGCCCTCTGCCTCCAAGAAGCACCAAGTGGTACAGGACCTGCCGGCCACCAACACCTTTGTTGGCACCGGGGACAACAACTCGACAGGCTCCGAGCAGTACTCGGACTACAGCTACCGCACCAATCCCCAGAAATACACCAACAAGCAGGTAGGAGAGCTCATCCTGAGGCCGGCAGCGGCCCCCCCCCTGCACCGGGGAGCCATCTGGACAGAGGTGTGGGAGTGAGCGTGGACTGGCCCCCAGCCCTGCATGCGTGGCCTGGGGAGCTGGCAGAGGACTACCCTGGAGCCGAGCCACGGAGCCTGGTCATGGGGCAGGGAGGGGATGGGGATGGTGGGAGGGGGGAGGCCAAAAACTGTTGGAGCCCTTGTCAGAGCGCCCGGGGCTGGCTCCTGGCTGCGCTGCCTGGGTGGTGGTGATGCAAAGGGCACTGCATGTGTGTGCTTCTACATGTGGAGCTCCAGGGAGGGAATCCCACTCACCCAGGTCCCCTTTGGGGACCAGCTCTAAGAGCACTGAGAAGGGCAATGCCCACCCTCCCATCCATCCCTCCGCTTGGGCTGACTCGTGGGGAGGAGAGACCGGTCCTGCTCCTGCCACAGCTGTGGGCAGCCAGTTTCCAGTCCTGCCCGTGTCCAGGAAGCAGTGAGGAAGGCGCTAACCTTGCTGTTGCCAGCCTGGCTCTGCTGGTGTGGCTGAATCTTTCACCATCCCTGCACAAAGCTGTCCGAAAGGGAGTTTTGCACCCGCTGTGGCTGCCCAGGCAGGTGGGGCTGGGTGGAGGAGCAAAGCTCTGCCTTTTTCCCAGGCTCAGGCTCTGGCTTCCCCCAGGCTTGGGCCCTCTGCCATAGCCGGCATGGTGAAAACCGGGCTTCCCTTAGTGCGAGCATCGGGCCTGGAGCTACGGCTCTGCGGGAGCTGTGCTTCAGCCGCTGTGGAGGAGGAGGGTGGATCCTGGTGGCCAGGGCACTTCCTCCAGGCGACACGGGTCTGGCCATGTGCCGGGGCTGGGTCTGGGTCTTGTGCTCGGGGCTGGAGGAGCAGGGCACTGGGGTCTCTGCTGCGTGCTGCGGTCAGGTCACTGCTCTTGGTCTAGCCAGGGGTTTCTGCTGCGTGCGGGGCAGGGTGGAGGTAGGTCTTGGCTGCGGACTGGGAAGGGCTGCTCGCTGGTGTGCACTGGAGCTTGGAGCTGTCCCAGGAGGTCATGGGATGAGCCCAGAGCTTGCAGGACCCTCTTTCCTTGGGCTGTCTGTCCAGTTAGCTTGCACCACGTTTCTGCTTTGGCGCCTGTCGGGTCTATCCTTAACTAGCTAGGGAGGGAGAGGGGGGACGAGTGCCTGTGGCTTTGCCTTCTTCCTGGGGCCCCGTGGGTGAGGACCACCCACTCTCCCACCGTGTGCTGTACCCTCTGTGCCCTATGGAGACCCCTGCTCCCTTCTTTGTATCCCGGTGAGCGGCAGGCTGGGCTCCTGCCGTGGGGCTGAGCTCAGCTGCCCTGTTGGATTTGACTTCAATAAAGTTTTCTATTTTTGACCGGTTGTGCCTTATTTTCCCTGCTGCCCCTGAAGATGCTCTTGCTCCCAGCAATTTCCCAGGCATATTTTCCACGTCCTCGGCCAGCCCTGCAGCGCCCAGAAGTGATGCTCACGTGGGCCAGCCATCTCCACAAGCCCTTCACCGTGCCCCAGCATGGCCAGTCCAGAGGCCTCATGGTACTGACCCCCCTCCCCAGCCCTCTAAGGACACAGCGTCCTCCAGGACATGGTTCACAACACATGCATGGACTTACACACACACATGTACATGTGTGGACGTGGAGGCAGTCTGAGCCACGGACCAGCCAGCCCAGCTTTCTTCCACCCCAACATCCTCCTGCATAGCTTCTCCTGGTTCATCCCCATGTCCTTTTGAGACCCACCCATGTCCCAAAGCCAGCACATGGAGGAGCAGATCCCTGCTGCGCGGTGCCTGGCTAGCATGCCTCAAATCCTGCCGGTGAGGGCTGGAAGATCCCTGCCTCTCACCCGCCGCAGTGCTGGAATGAGGACACATGCGGTTGCAGATGGAGCCTCAGTGCATCAGCAGCACCGGGGGGAAGCACCCGAAGCAAGGTGCTCCCCCCACCTCAGGATGCGATGGGCACCCTTGCAGCAAAGAAGAGGTCCTCCCAGGCAGGCTTGCTGGCAGCGGCGGGGCTGCGGGAGGGCGATGGAGCCAGGCGGCCACGCTCCCCATAAAGATGGCTCTGCCCCTCCTGGCTGGCAGGTTGGGGGTGATGCTGCTGCTGTGGGGCTTGCTCAGGCTCTTGTCTCCAGCGGGCTGGAGAGAGGATAGATCCTGAATGGCAGGAGCAGTGCAGCACCCCTTCCCCAGGCCCTGGATGGGGCCATCCTACACCCCCCTCCCTCCAGCAAAGCATCGCATCTCAGGGACCCCCTCCCTGGCCACCCCTTCCTCTTTCTCATGGTTTTTCTTTCAAGCCTGTCACACAAGCTTCACCTCTTCCCCAGGGGCTCCAATCGGCCACACCAGGCTGCTGGAGAAGAGGAGCTCTGGCACTGGGAGAGATTAGATCATCCGGGGAAACCAGTGGTTCTGGCTTCGGTGGTTTCAGCCCTGTGCCAGCCTTGGCTCTCACAGCCTCCTAGTTTGTTTTGCTAACAGCATAAGGTTTTATCTTGAACCGTCCAGGAAGTGTCTGGGCCTCCTAGGCAGGCAGGGCTGGGACCTGCGGGGAGATGCGATGGCTGCAGAGGAGGAAAGGAGACACCGGCAACCACCTAAATAACTAGTCCCTGCAGGGCTGGGCGGGCAGTCTGGGGGCTTGGCTCAGCGTTGCTATCTGCTTCCCTTTGGGAACTTTCTGAGAGAAGTTTCCATTCCTTCCTTGTCCTTGGCAGCTCTTTGATGAACCTGAGCAACCTCTCAGACGCTGGCGTGGGGAGCGTCTCTTTCTTCTTTCTGCCCGTCTCCCAGGCTCCATCCTTTGGGACTTTTTTATACCAGAGGGGACTATGCTACATCCTTTCCTGGCTGTACAAACCCAAGACTGCCCCGGGTCCTTACAGCCTCCCACCATCTGAGAAGCTGGCTGGAGTGGTGTTAACTTCAGCGTGCTACTGCGAGCTCAGCAGAGGTGCCTGCACCTGCCTGCAGGCTCAGGAGCACGGTGCAGTATTAGTTACTCTCTGTGTGTGTGGGGATAAGAGGAATATTGTAACTGTAATGGACAGAAATGAAATTGTCTTATTTTAGAATTTAGCTTAGAGTTTCCATAAATCGCAGGTTTAGGTGTTGGCAGATGTCTGGGAAAGTCTCCTACTGTCCTGGGTCAGTGGATTTTCTCAAGGTCGTTCACGCGGGATGAACTGATAAATGGATCCAGCAATGAGCTGCAGATGGAGCTGAGGGTTCATGGGGGACCTGCCCTGTTTTTCCCCAGTTTCAGAAAGACACTGTGCTGGGAGCAGTTTCCAGGCACTGCAAATCAGCTCCTGCTCCCGGGATCAAATGCACTTAGTTCAGATTTGGCTCTGGCGTGCAGTGACTGAATGAGGGAGCGTGTCGGTGAGATCGCGGGGGCTGCAGTGCAGGGGCTGAGCCCTAGCTGTGCTGGGAAGAGTGGCTGGGCTCTGCAAAACAGCTATGAATGCACAGTAGCTTGTGAGCATCAATGGGGTGCTTGTGGGAGCTAGGGGAGCACAAAAGGGGGTGAGGAGTGGGTCGTACACCGTGCTGGCTTCTGGGGAGTTGGTGAGGATGCTGAGAGCCCCACGAGCAAGGCAGGAATGTGCAGTGGCTCCTGGCAGGTCTGTGCTGGGTGACTTCGGTTTATGGCAGGGAGAGGTGCCTATGCCTGGCAGAGCACCATGGGGCATTTGGGACCTCAAAAAGAAGAGCTTTAGCCATGGAGATGAGCAACCCCATGGTACAGCTTGGCCTGTACAGCCAGAGACAGCGTGGGCGTGCACAGGCTGTGCTGCAGGGGGAGGTGACAGCGGGGTGTACTCAGCCTGCGCTCTGTGTGTGGGAGGTGACAGCGGGGTGCTCACAACCTGTACCCCACGGAGGGGTGGCACGGAGGTGTGCGTGGTCTCTGTGGCAGGGGGTGGC
This sequence comes from Aptenodytes patagonicus, assembly GCF_965638725.1. Classification (NCBI taxonomy): domain Eukaryota; kingdom Metazoa; phylum Chordata; class Aves; order Sphenisciformes; family Spheniscidae; genus Aptenodytes; species Aptenodytes patagonicus. The sequence continues at coordinate 21,411,477 of NC_134960.1, read as the reverse complement.
GAAGGCACGGGTACAGGCTGTGCGGCAGGGGTAGGTGATGCGGGGGGGGGGTGCAGCCTGTGTCTCCTCTGGGAGGAGGTGGCACAGGGAGGGGTACAACCTCTGTCCCTGGAGGAGGTGGCAGCGGGGTGCGTGCAGCCTGTACTGCAGCGGGAGGAGGCACGGGGGTGTACACAGCCGGTACCACAGGGAGAGGTGGCACAGGGTTATGCACAAGCTGTACGGTGTGGAGCGGTGGCAGTGGGGTGTACACAGCCTGTATGTGTTGGGAGGTGACAGCGGGGTGTACATAGTGTGCAGCCTTGGACAGGTGACGACTCCTCTGTAAGCAGCGTGTCTGCAAGGAGGCAGTGGCGCTTACTGTCCCTATCCCATCGAGGAGAGCATCGGGTCTCTCCTGCCTGACAGTCCCTGTCCCCACCGTTGCTTGAGACCTCATCCTTTGCTTCCTTGAAGGCTCACCCAGCCTGTGCTACCTGTCTGGGGCTCCTCACATTGGGCTGGGCTGCCTGGGGGGCTTGCAGCTCTGGCTGGTTTCCCTCTTCCCACCCTGCTGAGCCAGGTGCTGCTCATTCCTCCCTGCCCTCCTCTTCCTCTCGCTTCTCAGACCTCCAGGCTCTCCCCTGCCTGATACCCTTGGAACCATTTTGGTCTGTGGTGAACACGGGCTTCCCTAGCTTGAATCTGGGGGGCTTCTCCTTTTTTTCCCCCCACCCTCCTGCCTTTTCTTTCACAATTGTATCTGCTCCCTACCATCCCTCTCTCCTGAACTCTCCCCCTGCTCTGCTCGAGCAGTGACCTCCCCCTTCCCTGTCGCTTTTCCCTCCCCATCAGTCTCTCCCGACCGGCTGTCTGCTGGCCCTGGTACAGAGGGATGCTGAGCCCTGCGCAGTGCAGGGCTGAGTCCCCGGCTGGCTCCAACAGCCGAGCTGTGGATCCTCTGTGCGATGAAAGCGCTGGCTGTGTGGGTAGCTGCCCGGTCCAAGCCGCGCTGATTGATATTCCCAGCACTGCTCTGCCCGCTCGGCCGGGCTCTCAGCTGCAGTGCTGTTCCCTGCATGCACAGGCCAGCCTGGAGCAGGGCCCAGCCCTGCAGCCTGCTTAATCAGTCACCCAAATCCTGGGGCAAAACCCGATACTGCAACGGGGTGTGTCCCCAGGCATTTTGTGGTCCCTCCACCCAGAGAGCAGCCGGGAGGCAGTGGATAAGGTGAAAGGCAGAGGGTGGGACGCAGCTGAAGGTGGGGGAGGGTGGGGTGCTCCCGGGTCAGGACAGAGAGGAGATTTTCTGGGGTGGGATGGAGAGGAGGCTGAGGTAATGAGAGGGTGCATGATGTAGGGCAGGATGGGGTGGGGTGTTGCAGGGGAGAGCGAGGGCTAAAGGATGCGTGGAGCAAAGGGGCACAGACTGGCTCTGTCCCTGGGAACTGTGTCAGCTCACGGTGGGGAGGGCAGTCCCAGGAGGGCGTGGGGCAGCAGCAAAGAGGTGGATGCTGTGTGTTTGTGTCCCTGGAGCTGGTGTCCACCCGGGACCCTGGCGTGAATAGTGTGCAAGAGCCGTGCAGCTGTGCACGGGCTGACTCATGTGGGGCTGTGCTGGTGTGGGTCGCAAAGAGCAGGAGCTCCCCTTCATGGTTTGTGGGGTCTTGGACATTCAGCCCCTGCAGTACACTGCCAAATCTCTCTCTTGCCGGCATGTTCTTTTGAACGCTGCCCCTGGAGCTGAGCCCTGTGCCAAGCCCAAAGCACCTTCCTTCCCCACCTCCACCCTCCATCCCCACGCAAACCTGTCGTGTCAGAGTACCTGCCCATGAAACTCCAGGCACAGCCCATCTCCATGGGAGAGCTGTGCTCCTATGTACTGCCCTGCAAGCCAGTCCATCCAAACTGCAGTTACACAACCCAAGCTCTGCTCTTGGGAGAAACCAAGATGGACGATGGAGATTACTCCAAAAGGGACTTTTCCCACTCCTGCTCCTTCAGTGCCCCAGGAAGCACGCAGTCTGCTGGGCTGAGGCAGAGAAGGATTGAACGTGGGTGAGGAGGAGCCTGGCTGCAGGGGCACAGGCCACCTCTGGAACCTTGGTTCCCCTCTTCTTGTCACCTCTGATGCCAGCTGCAGCGTCCATCAGTCCAACCTGGATGAAGCTCAGTCTTCGTTTCACCTCTGGGAGCCAGGATCACCTGCGACTCAGACCCACTCAGCCTTCCCCCAGTAGGTCCCCTGTTGACTTTGTCTTCTCTCTGACTTTCTGGACTTTTCTGGAGGTCTTAGTCTGCACCCTTGAGGACCTGCTTTCCATATCCCACCAGCAGTATAGTTTTCTTTTCCTAGTGGGGTTCCCGACTCAACCCTGTGGTTGAGAGCACAAGAGGAAGAAGAGGTCGGGCAAAGGAACAGAAAGAAAACAACTCCCCAGGATCCCTGAAAAACATCTCCTAGTTGTCTTGCATCCATGTCTTCCTGTGGTGTAAGCTGTTTACTGCCTCAGTCCTTCAGATGCTCACAGGAAAGAGTGGGTGGGAGAGTAGGTTTGTGGCAGTGACCTGCTAGGACGGCAGGAGAAAGCTCGTACGTTATCTCATCTACATCCATTTTGGCATTCACAGCCATGCCTTGTGGGTCCTGCCCAAAGATCCCTAAAGATGCCCCTGCCCTGGGAGGTAAACATCCTTCTGAGCACCTCTTCACTTGCAAAATACCCACCTCCTGACCTACTATCTAAATATGGCACGGTTGGGCAGCCACTGATCTTGGCAGGTTTCATCAAAGCTGTCTTTAGAGCCATCATTTTGGGAGGGCAGCAAATCACCACCTCTCCCTTGGAACTGATCCTGCTCCGTAGCGAAGTTGTCGGAGCAGAGCACCCTGATTCAGCTCCTCTGAGACAACTCTAAAGGCCCAAGCAACCTGAAAGCCTGGAGCTATTTAGCTCCCACGTGCCCTGGTTTTCACATGCTCCAAACTCCCCGATGCTCTTGAGCAGCTGCAAAGCTGCTGCCAGGGAGACTCTGACAGATATCTGTCCCTGCTGTGGGGGGGAACTTCTTGTCTGAGCTCGGGACTGAGATCGTGCTCTAAATGTCTTGCTAATGTGATGTCTGATGTTCCTCTTACACTAATCTGTTAATCTTTCTGCTTCTTCATCAAAAGCACTCAAGCCCAGTAGAAAGCAAAATCAGTGTTTCAGATGTTTGAAGAGCCCTTCATTATTATTCAGGCTGGGCAAGACCTTTTGGGGTGTTGTGATTCAAGGCCCTGGGAGTGCCTGGAGGAGCTTGGGCTGTTTTTTCCAAGGATTTCAAGTAGATCACAGTTTATTAAGGACTATCAGGATGTCTCTTGCCCAGAGAAGAGAACTCAGAAACCTGTAATGTTCAGGAAATTTTTCTTGAGCCACGATCTGCAAGGACTTGACAGCTCACCCAGGATTTGAGGACAGGGTAAAAGAAAGCTGTCCTCATCTCATCCATACCAGGGTTCCTGTGTCGGTAAGAGTGGTAATGCCAGACCAGCGCAGGCAAGATAAGTGGCCTTAACAAGCCTTACAATATTACTTGTCTTACCTGTTTGATCTCTCCAAATGCAGGCTTGTCTTACCCAGTATCATCATTCATCATTAGGTACGGGTTGGTTGCAGACCACTAAAGTAAGGGCTCTGCCGATGTCTAGAGCGTGTTGGTGCTTCTGCCCTTTGCCTATGGAAATAGAGGTGGTTAGAAAACAGGGTTGCCATCAGACGAAAATTTTCAATTTGAAAGCAAATCAGCAGGAATTGACTTTTTTTTTTCTATTTTGGCTCAAGTCAATCAACAGATATAGATGTATAAATATATATTTTTTTCCTAATAATTTCTAAAGGCACGATTCTGACTGACCTTTTTGAATTTAGCTTCATAATTAATACTTGGCTTGAATTCTGAAGTGAAAGTTACCTTTGCAAGAGCATCATTTTTTCATTTTTGCATGTCAGCAGATATCCCCCCTGCCCCAACTTTGAAACAAGAAACTCACTTGAAAAATGATCTGATTTCAACAAATTGACATTTTTTCTATGCAAAGTCTTCTGTTGAAGTGTTCCTGGTTATCTCTCTTCTTTTAGAGTCCTGAGTCTATGGCTTGGGACCCCCTGCTCTCCCCAGAGCTTTCAGTACTATCTGTCAGCTCCACTGGGTGCAACTGGGAGCCAGATTAGCTCATTATTTTCCCAGCATTATTTTCCCACTCTACAGCTGTTGGATTCCTCGAGGGCTTTATTCAAGTGTTACTGCCAGTCCTGGAACCTTTTTCTCCCTGGGATCTTCAGATGGTTTTAACGTGATTATGAGACCCCCTTCTGTGTACCGAGCAGTTTCTGCTCTATGCCAACTATCTACAAAATGGCTCTATTATCAGCTTGAAGGTGATAGACATTTCAGGACACCACGGTCAGTCCAATTTAGACATTATTCCATAAAGATTATGACCCCTTTAGTTTTTATGATTCACCCTTCAGATGATTTATTTCCATATTTTCCTTTCCAGTCTTCATTTCAACCAAAGAAAAGCCAAATTGCACATCCTTGATGGGCTCAGAGCTCTGATAGGCTGAGAGGTTAGGCAATCTATGTCCTGGGGCTGTCTAAATGGGTTTCTAATTGCGTTAGATCTTGCTATGAGTTAGATAAATTCGATCTGACCGGGCAGGTTGGCACCGGGCTTTGGCGGCTTCTTTGAGCATCATGCAAATTTCAGGAGGCTTCAGGGCACCAATGTGGAGCCAGCCCACATTTTACCCAGATTTATTCATTAAATAGTGCCTTGGGATCTGATGTCCATTTTAGGATGGCTGTTCTGCTATCATTATTTCAGCAGGACTTGTAGCACCTCTCTTTGGACTGCAAGGTCAGCACTTGCTAATTGTCAGCAATGGAAGCCATGCAAACAGCCACCTAGAAGAGTTGCTTTTCAGATAATACCTGGTTTTGGGAGGTGTGATTCACATGGATTTCTGTGCGTCTGTCCTCCAGTTGTGGATTCCTTCTGTAGCTTCATTTGTCAACAGTGAAGGAGCTAAAGGGTTGTTGGGAACAACCTTCACTTCAGACACTCGGATGGGGATGGACACAAGGATTTGTGGGCAGAGCACAGCCATCGAACAAGACCTCATGAACGTCAGATAGACCAGAACTGGAAGGGATGGGAAGAGCTATCTGCTCTGACTCTGTCCTCACCCCAAAACACCATCGGAAGCACATGCTGCTCGGACGAGCTGTAAAATGGTCGACTGTTTATGGCCGCGAGCTGAGCTTGTGTCCTGTTCCCTAGAGCTAGTGTTGCCCTGGACAGTTCTTGGCAATTCAGGTCCAGCTTTCCTCGAGGCTTGCCCTGGTTTCCGTGGGCATAATATTCTCCTCAGCCTCCTGCTCCAAAGCCTGTGTTGCATTGCGCTGGAGCTGTGCTCCTCTCCAGACATGCCACTAGCAAATAAAATAATTCTCCAAAGCAGCAAAGCCTCCATACATGAAAAGCTGGATCTGTGTAGTTTGGGGCATGGTCCCTGGGCTTATCTTTTTTTTTTTCAGTAACCAGGGATGTTGCATAGCTCCAGGTTGGTTTGTAAAAGAGAGGGTTTCATGAATTAATCTGAAGTTGACTAACTCATGTGCTACAATGGCTCCCTTGTCACTTATTTTTATATTCTGGGCATTGGGTCCGACATTGCCTTTCACTTTCAGCCCTGTGAGTTGCTGCATTGTGGCTGCTGTTGGGGAAGCAAGCTCCTTTGGCAGCTGGCTGAAAGGCCGTTGAGGCTTCTGGCATGTGGGGAGGTGCAGGAGCAATTGGAGGCTGCCAGATAAGCCCATTAGCTGCGGATCCTGCTTTTGGATCAGCAGCGAGGTAGTTAACAATTTTGATATTTCCACCACTCCAGTGTTAATTGGCGCTCGAGGGGGGGGTGGGGGGGTGGGGGTGGGAGCAGGGCGGCTCACCTCTGTGGGGGTTGTTGCACTGCACCATTCCTGTCAGCAGAAAAAGGGTGCCCAGGGTGGATTTTAAGGTTTTCTTTGTGAACAGCGCAATTTCTGGTCTGTCAGACGGGACCACATCTCCTGCCGCCCGTCCCATGCCGTCTGTGTAGGCGGTGATGCCGTGCATTTGGGGGGAGCTGGTGTGACACTCCGCAGCCCTGTTTCCTCGTAGCACTGCTCTTGTTTTGGCTGAGTTTGTTTTCCCTGGGTTTAACAAGGAGAATCAGCTTGGTATGGGTCCCGATGAGAGCTGGAGATGTTTGCGATGAAGGGAAGATGCAGGAGGGAGCAGAGTGGGGCTGAGGAGGGAGGGGGTCCCCTTAGTCCCCCTCCAGCACCTGTGGGTGGGGACCCTCATGGTAGAGGGCATCAGGACAGAGGAGCCCCTTGCCAGGGACTGGTGTTGGGGGGTTTTGGGGTGTGCAGCCAGGACCAGGCTGGGGAAGGCTGTTGGGGAGAGCCTGAGAAAATTTCTCATCAAAACAAGTCCCTGCTACTGTCAGATAAGCCCCAAAACTGGAACCGTGGGTGTGACCCTGGCTTCCCCGTTGTGGAAAGGCTGTGGCAGAGCTGGAACAGGCACAGAGAAGGGCAGCAAAGCTGGCCCGACCTGCCCAGCATCTGCAGGAGGACAGGCTGCACATACTTGCGTGCTGCAGCTTGCAGAGGACACAGCGGGGCAGGATGCAGCGTGGATCTGTGAAATTGGAAAGGGGTAGAGCGAGGAGCAATTACTCATGTTTTCTCATAACCCCACAGGTAGGAGAAGTTCAAGGAAAAATTACCAGGCAGCAGCTGTAAAACCAAAGGGAAGTGCTTTTCCGTGTAGCACATGGGCGGAGAGTTCATTGCTGCAGGATGCCACTGAGGCCAAAAGCAGGCATGGACTCAAAAAGGTGTGAGAGCAGTTCACAGAGGATGGGGGGCATTAAACGTATGAGCTGCAAATGATTCCTTGCTCAGGAAAAAAAGCTGAGCTGCGGCACAACAGAAACCCGCAGGATTTACCGGGAGAGGATTTCCCTGTGGAAAGTGGGGGACGGGGGCTCCGTTTCCTCCTCATATGTACGGGCTGGCACAGGCAGGTGTCCCCCTCAGGAATATAAGAGCAAGCACTGGGGAGCCCTTGAAAGGAGTTTTTTCAGAGCCACAGTTCCTCAGCTAAGAAAATAGACAGCTTTGCCCCAAATCCCATTCCAGTGCAGTGGCAAAGCGGAGACAGCAGTTAGAAATAGAAAAACAATAAATACTGGGGGTGGGGGAGGGAAAAGGGAGGGAGTGCATAGCAATTAGTAGAAATGAGTAGTTATGGAGTGTAGAAAATTGACAAGGAAAGCCAAAAACGTTGGGGGAAAATCAATTTTGACAAGCTAAACACAATAAGGAGTACTTTAAAAAATGTGCTAGGAAGAGGTAGAATCCAGTAATTGTCATTTCCAAATGGAGAATGCAAAATTGTTAATTATGTAGAAAAATGCTAAAGTATTCAATAAAGAGTTCTAGTAATTTGGACTGAGACAGAACAACGTAGGATGCAGTACCTGCCAATGCGTTGGTAACCAGCAAAGACATTCAAAATATCATCTCCTTGAAATAGCGATATTTGAAATAATCGAATAAAATAATTTGCGCCAAAGAGTCTTCAAAGGTCTGGAGTAGGAGCTCTGTGATCTGGGGGTGTTAATGGAGCTGGGGACCAAGCTGGCCCAGGATGGGCCAGGAGGAGTGGGAGGGCAGTGATGCCGTGAGCCAGCTGGAATAGTGATGGGGATGCTGTGTGTCCTCGCCAGCCTCAGGGAACAACTGGATTAATAGCTAAGGCAGGAAACTCAATGATGGAAGTAGCATTGACGTCAGTCAACACAGTTTGATGGGAAGAGATACTGGGCAGCGTCATTACATGACAGGTCCAGCTCTCAAACCTTTCCTCAGGCGTCTGCTCCTGGCCACTATGAGGAACAGGATCTGCTCTAGGCATACCTGTGGGTCTGAAGCAGCAGAGCTGGTTTTATGTCGGTGCGAGATTACAGCGTGCAGCTGCTCAACTTGGCGTTTGATGAAGATGCCGAGTTGATAATGCGTTATGTTGTTATTATTATTATTATGAATTAACACTACTCATTATAAGTAAAGCATTGTTAGATAGATGAAGATCTGGTTTATCAACAGCTTAGCGAAGAAAGACAGTCGTTGGTTAGGAGTCCTCGTGGAATGAGGTTCTCCTGGAGGAGCTCTTCGGCAGCAGCACTGTGCCTGCTGCCATTCAACGTTGTAATCAATGATCTGGAAGTAAATATAAAATCACCGCTGATAAAATTTGCAGCTGACACGGAGATTGGTGGAGTGGGAGATCATGATGAAGATAGAGCAGTCATGCAGAGCAATCCAGATCGCTTGGTAAACTGGGCCCATTTAAACAAAGTGCATTTTAACACAGCCAAATGCAAAGCTGTACATTGAGAAATAGGGAATGCTGGTTTATATCCTGGAAAGCAGTGACTTTAAAATGGATTTAAGGGTCACACTGCATGAGTAGTTCAGCCTGAGTGCTCGCAGTGCTCCCACCAAAGGGCTAATACAGTCCTCAGATGAAAAAACCTGAGAGGTGGGAGGAGAAGCAAGGCTCTGCAGAAAGGCCTGGTGAGATGGCGTCAGCAGTCCTGCAGGGATCGCCTCTGACGGGGAATGGGGAAAAACTGGGGCAAGTAAAGATGAGGGCCACGAGACTGACTTGCTGGCTTGCAGGTTGAGACTTAAGGAACCCAGTTTGTTTAACTTCTCGAAAAGAAGATTGAGGGGTGCCTTGACTGCACTGTACAAGCAACTTCTTGTGTAGAAAACACCGCGTGCTGAAAGGCTCTTTAACCTAGCAGAGGAAGGTCAAACAAAACCCAATTTCTGTAAGTCAGTGCCAGACAAATGGATGCAGTGTCTTTCCGTGACTCCAGAACAAGGCTCTCCAGGTGAGTAGCTTCAGCCAGACACAAGCTACTGTTATTTTTGAAGTAGTGCATTGGTCACAGCATGGTGGGGACTGTGCAGTGTTTGAGGTGGGCACTAGCTCCCGTCAGTGCCATGCTGCCACGCAGGGTCGGTTGGAGGGGAGTGGGGTCGAGTGTGGGTTGCCTTTGCCCTGCAGTGAGGCAAAGAGCCCTTTCAAAGGCTGCCAGGCAGGATCTGACATTTAAAGGAGGTGGTTTTTAGGTAAAAGTGATGCTATTTGGAAGGAGACCCCTCGGGGGGGGGGATAGTAGCTGTCACAGGCTGGGTTTCTGAGGCTGTTTGTATTACTGCAGGCACCCCAAGGAGCCCTAGTTGTTTGTCTGGGGTTTTCCAAGCACAGAGTGAAAGCAGAATCTTCGAGCTAGGGATGAGCCATGGTGGTGGAGGAAAGCAGTTTCAGACAGGCAGTTGTGGTGCAGGAGGAAGCTATGGGACAGCATTGCCTGGCGTGGTGGGCAGTGATGTCTGTGCAGTGAAGGCTTTTGCAGGCTTCACGCAGCTGCACAGCCTACAAAGTGGGCTGGGAGGTGACGTCTGGAGGGTCATCTGCACACAATTCTGCTGCGGGCAGGACTGCCTTGACCTCAGCTCCTCCAGAGCTGTACATGAAGACCTCCTGAGACGTGCTTGCCTATGCCTTCATGACAAAGATTGCACCTTCTGCTTTGGCAATCTATCGCACTTGGCTAAACCTACCCTTGTATTTTTTCCATAGTGGCTAACCTCGGTCTTCCCTGCTGCAGGTGAAGGCCATTCCTTCTTGTCTGTCCGTGGTCAAAAGCAGCAGCTTTCTCTTTGCAGAAGGCTTTTATGAGCTTGAAGAGTGCTGCCTTTGCCACCCTTGGCCTTCTCTTCCCCAAACCAGTTTCCTCAGCCTTTTTATGTTTTGTCATGATTTCTAACAGCTGCTTGTTTCAGTTTCTCTCTGCTTAACTGGTGCACGTGTTCTTGAAAGTGGTGCCCAGACTGGACACAGCTCTGCCTCTGAAGTCCTACTTGAGCCCAGCAGAGCAGACAGATCCCTGTGTGACTTAAAGACAAAGCGCCTGTTTACGCATGCCAATATAGATGCATTTTTTGGTGAGAGATTGACACCGCTGACGGATAGTCAACACATGATCTGTTGTAACCCCCCAATCCTTCAGCCAGACTGCGGCTTGTGTGGTGATTATTTTTCCCAAGTGTGCAAATGTGACAGATATATTCCACATCTGTCATCCAAGCGGTTAATGAAAATACAGGCTAGCAATGGACTCGGGACATAACCTGAAGAATTTAATTTGATACATCGTCCCAGCTGAAAGGCCTGTCTTCAATAATTACTTTCTGAATACAACTTTCTAAATGCTTTGCATCCACCCTGCAGTGAATTGCACTACATTACCTAAGCAGAGAAGTACTAAGCTGCACCTACAGTAATTCCTGCATTACTTATGAGAATATTGTCTAAAATAGTGTCAAAAAACTTCCTAAAGTCAAGATACAACATTTACTGCTCCTCCTCCATACACAAGGCCTGATGTCTTTTCAAAGGAAGAAGTTCAATGGCTTGACATGTTTGTTTGTGACAAACCTACAGTGGCTGTTACTCATTTCCTTGTTATCTTGTAGGTACTTACAAAGAGTTCTTTTATCTGTTTCAGTATTTTTCCAGGAACTGAAATTAAGCTAACTGTTTTATAATTCTCCAGCTCTTCTTTTTTCTCATCTTTAAAGACAGGCACTATTTTAGCTCACTTCCAGTCTTCTGGAAGCTCCTTGATTCTCTACAAATTCTTTTAAAAAAGTATAAAAAAAAAAAAAAAAGAAAGCCCTAACAGCTCTGAAGTTACTTAATCAGGTCTCTAAGCACCTGGGGTGAATTTAATCAGGTCCAACCAACCTAAAAGCAGCTAGCTCATCTAAATGCTCCCTATGTGTTCCTTCCCTCGGTTAGCCTCTATTCCTTCCCCTTCCTCGCTGGTGCTAGCTGTGTGGGACGCCTGATTGCCACTCAGTTGTAGTAAAGGCATCAGCAAAAAAGGTATCCAGCCTAAATGTTGTGTTTGTTCCTCTCTCTCCTGGTCGCCTTCAGATCCCCATCAAATAGCTCCTTTCTTGGGCTCCTTCCTACATTTATGGGTGATTTTGTGTCTTTTTCTCTCTCTTGGTGTTTGTTTCATTCTGTGCGCTCATCATCCTGCTCTTGCCCTATGAACTTGTGCTACCCTTTCCGCTCCTCGGTAATCATGACAAAGAAGGATTTTTATGGAAGGATTTGGAGGAGGATAATGATGTAGCTTAATGGCTGTTTGCAGGGAGCTCCTCCCAAGCATGAGGCAAAGCTGGGGAAAGTGTGAAGTTAAGGTCTTTGAAATGTTTAACGAGCAGACAAAAGAAGTGATGGTGACCCTTGATGGAGAACCTCTTAGGATGAGAGATAGTGTCAGGCCAGAGGCTGGAAGGTGAGGCATGGTGTCACAGTAGCTCTGTGCTGGGCCATGATCCCATTAGAGAGGCTCTTGGGAGAGGTGGGCTCGGCCAGGTGGGTCTCTGAGAGCACCAAGGGTGCATGCGGAGTCTGAGTGCAAAGTGGAGACCCCAGAAGAAGGGTGGGGGCCAATGATTCAGGATGTTGTGCTAATGGGAGACCTTTCTGGAGCCTGCCTGTCATGGGAGAGTGCATCTGCCCAGGGTTGTCTCTGGGTGAAAAAGGAGGCTGGGGCACGAGCCGTGGAGGGAGCTGCTGGGTCAGGGGAGCGCAGGAACCATGCAAGGTGTGCTCCCTGCATGGGGTGGTGTCTGATGGGGTGCTTTTGGCTGGGGTGGAGCCCAGCGCTGCGTCTGTTGGGCTGGCTATGGGGGGCTGATGATGGACCCTGCTGGTGTCGGGAGCACTGGGCAGGAGCGCTCTGCTTCTGTTTAGGCGTCAGGTTTGATGACCCCCCCCTCTTTGCCTTCATCTGCTGGGTGGGTGATGCAACAGCTTTTCTCTTCTCTCCCAGTTACCTCATCGCCGAGTGACATTCTCTGCAGCCAGCCAGGCTCAGGACCTGCAGGATCCCTCCCAGCACAGCTACTATGACAGTGGGCTGGAGGAGTCAGAGACCCCAAGCAGCAAATCATCATCGGGGCCCCGCATTGGGCCGCTAGCCCTGCCTGAGGATCACTATGAACGCACCACGCCCGACGGCAGCATCGGGGAGATGGAGCACCCTGAGAACGGTAGGTGCTCGTGGCACGCGTGCCTGCCCCCTCCCTGGGGACCCTGCGCCCAAAGCTCTTCATCCTCAACGCTGCACCTCCCCTGGTGCGGGTGGGATGGGGTGAGGAGCTCAGTTGGGACAGGCTTGCCAAGCTCAAGTCTGGTGGGGCTGGGAGGCTGGAGAAGAGGTGAGGCTCAAAGCAAGAGAGCAGCAAGGAGATGGTGGGGAGGGGAGAGGTGGATGAGGGGGAGGAGGTCTGGGGGAGACCAGGAGATGTGGGAGTGGGAGGAGCTGAGGAAGCAGACAGGTTTGGCAGGAGGCAGATGGGTTTGGCATGATGTAGACAGGGGGCCCAACAGGATGGTCCCAGATGACAGCACAGGCGGCATACGGAGGGGGTTGTAGCCCAGTCAATGGTGAGCTTGCGTGCCGCAGTCAGGTGGTCCCATGGGTGCCTGTCCCCATGGCAGGGCAGGGGTATAGGGGTGGTCGGGGCATGATGCAGCTCTCCACGCTATGGTGGGTGTCGGAGCCATGGAAGTTTCTTGGGGAGCAGAGGGGGAGAGCAGGTTTAGTGGCACAGACTGGGATGAGGAGATATGTGGAGTGGAGGATCAGAGATTGTGGTGGTGGCAAACCCGAGAGCGACGTGTCCTGCCTTCATTGGGCCCTTCAGGTCACCTCCTGCTCAGGTCCACCTTTACCTGAGAACCCCACCAGAGGTGTCTTCCATCTCACCGTGGGAGAGCTGGCTTTCCCCCACCCTGGTGCAGCTTCAACCCCAGTTCTGCTCCTTGTGCTGCCTCTGTGCTGCCTGCCTGACTACCCTCAACCAGCCCACTCCCCAAGCTATCTTCTCTGGCCAGCTTAAGTTGCTTCCTCGGACTTGGCTCTGGCTGTGCACGTAACATCTACTTTCCTGTACCTGCTGCCTTCTGTGCTCTTGTTCTGAGGGGAGGTCCTAGTGGAGCTGTCAAGTTCAAAGAAACCTCTGGGAGGGAAAAAGAGGAGGTGAAAGGGTTCTCCTGAAGTGTCCTCCTACTTCTGGGAGCAACCTTGATTTTGGGACAGGTCTGTATGTGGTGTGAAAATGGCTAAGAGTGTGTTCAGCTGGTCTAGGGAGCTGCAAACCTGCTGGGTCCCCCTATTAAGGAACACAAGGGGCCAGGGTAATTTGTGGTCTTGAAGGTCTAGTGGAACATCTCTCCCTTCTTCCCAGGTTAGTTCCTGGAGTAACGCTGGAGTTCGCTACGCTATGACCATTGAAGCAAGGCATGGTGGTGCCGGGTCTGGCAGGGTTCCTGAAGCCATTTGTTGCTCTTGCAATATGAGGCACCCTCCTGTCTAGGAGTGTCACGCAGATCACTTTCTTCCCAAAAGTACCAGCCAGTCAACTGGAAAGAGCAGTGTGGAGAGGTTCCTGGAGTCCTGGCGCAGGATGACAGTACTGGACTTCCCAAGTGCCCTCGAGTACCAGCCAGATGCCTGCAATAGAGGCTTGAAGGGCATGTGGGCAAGGACATGCCACATGGCTGTGCTGAAGGATATAGTGTGGCAGTGGTGATGATGGGGCTGGAAGAGGAAAGTTTGAGCCCCTGGAGGTGACAGGCAACCCAGAGACGATGAGGGAGGAGCAGGGCTAAAACTAGAAAGAGGAGAGAGAGAGGGGGACCTGGAGGAGCAGGAGATGGAGGGCAGAAGAGGGCTGCCTGTAGTCCCTGGGATGTTCGTTGTCTGCCTGATGGGGATGAGCAGACCCAAGGAAGGCTAGGGGACGCTGCCCGGAGCAGTGGATCTCACGGAGACTGAGCACCTGGGCATGGCTCCCTGCCCACAGCATCACAAAACCCAACTTCTCCTATAAATTAGGCAGCTCCCTCCCTTTGCACAAGACACCCTGTGTATGTTCACAGCCCAGGAGGACAGAAATCGCCACACACCTATCCACGAACAAATCCACTTGTGATACAGACATGTGCAGAGGCTCCCAGGGGATAACCGTAACCCTGTTCTGCTCGCCGACCCCCAGCCTGTCCTGGCTTGACTCCCTTCATGTGGCAGTGCTTGGGAATCAGGCTCCGGTGCCTCCAGCAGCTGTCCTGACCTGGATAAACCCAGTTCAGTGCAGAGGCCATGGCAGGCCAAGGCTCTGGGGAATCCACCGGCATTAACTCTAGTCGGTCCTGGTGCTCTGCAGATAATCTGGCAAAGGCAGTTCAACGAACTTGAGGGGTTGGGGTCAGGGTTGTGATCTGTTAAGCAGACTATTAGGGGAACCTGGCACCAGGCCAGGTGATTTGGAGATGACGAGTTACTGGTCACGTTAGATCAGTTCATCAGAGTTGCATTTCCCATGGTCTACCTGCCCGAGACATGGCACATCAGACCTCTCTGTGGTGCAAACAAGACCCCTCTGTTTTGTTTGTCCAGAGAAGGGTCATGTCTTGCTCCCTGCAAAGAGTCTCCAGTGATGTGGGACCATCATGACGTTTTGGGGGACTGTCTCACCATGCCCTTGTCTTGGCTTCTGTAGCTGCTTAAGCAGCACCAGCCCCTCAAAGAGATCAGATTTGGGTTTTTTGTGAAGCTGGGAAGACTAAGCCATCTTGACCTTATATTAAACTGAAGAGACTAATTGGATCCCACACACCCTATCTCGCGGCACGAGCACAAGACTGACACGACTGTGCATTTTCTAGGCTTTCATCTAGTTATAAATATCCAACATAACAGGGCTTCCATTGCTTTCTCCAGGAGATTATCCCTGCAGCCGAACCAGTCTGATAAGCAAGTATGCAAGGCTATTTATAGTTTTTTCAGCTGGAAGACAGATCCATGCCTTTTCTTTGTAGATGGTTCTTCACTTGATTAACACACGTATCAGTGTCCTCCTTTTTTGGACACCTTTTACTGTGCAGGCTGCAGTAAAATGCTGTATTGCAGGGGCTGAGCCAGGTCCTTTTCAGCAGGAGTTACGATGTTTCTGATGAAGACTTCTCCAGTATCTTGGCAGTGATGTTCCAGCTTCTCAGTCATCCCAGGCATTTGTCATTCCTGGTATTTTACCTAGCTGCCCACTGTTTCCTCCCCAACATTTTGCCATGCTGTTATCCACTTCTGTGGGGTACACTGAGCTGGGAACTGAGCTTAGTCTCCCACTTGGCCACCCGTTGCTTTCACTAAAGACATCTGCTCCCCCTGTATCACAGATTTGCTTTAGTTGGAAGGAGCCTGGGAGCGATTCTGCTCTGCAGAGGATCTGCCCTACCATAATGCAGGCAGAGCTTGGATTATGAAAGTGCCAGTCTCTCTACATTGATGATGGAGAGAATTTAGGAAGATTACAGGACCAAATATGTGCAGGTTAGGGAACATTACATGAAGGCTGTTTCACTCTGTCCCTGTGTGGTACAAAGGTACCTGAGATGACAATATATTGGATGAAGTATTTCTGAATTGTGTTCTTCAGCCCACAGAACAGGGACAAATGTTTAATCTGTTTTATCCCCATTATTTAAAGTGGGGACCCCATGCCATTTTTAATGCATGCCATTACAACCCCGCACTGAATATGTAATTAACAATCATCTCATGAGCTTTTGCAATGCACTTAGTGCTGTAGTATCTGTACTTCACAGATGTTAATGAGTTTATCCTCACAGCTCCCTTTCCAGGGAAGAAATTCCACCATAGGTGGGGAATGAAATAGAAAATTATAATCTGCATTTCTGAGATGTCTGCTAGCTTTGGGTGACCCCCTGGATGAGCTGGCAGCTCCTCGGTCTGCTCTTTTCAGAAGGTAAGAGCCACTGTAGGATTCCAGTGCTCCTGAGCCACAAGGCAGGTCTCCAGCTGCTCTTGGACAGCAAAGCCGAGGCTGCATCAGCCACCTCCAGGCAGCTGCTGACGTACGAAGCGCGAGCAGCATGGCTTTGGGACTTTGTGGCAGAGCTAGATGTAAAACCCTCTTGCTTGGTTCATAGACTTTTCTGACAAGACCAGCCTTTTTTCCATGGTCTTCTACCTCCTCTGTACACCTCAGCACAGCTTGACCAAATAAATTGAGATACCATTTCCAGGGTTTGGCTGCTGACTTAATAAAATCCTTTCAGTCCAGATTTTTCTTTGTTTTGAGAAAGATTGGTAGATTGATGCATTGTAAAGCCAGAAGGAGCAGCTTGTCTAATCCCTGTGTGACACAGGCCATAAAATTTCACCCTGTGATTTCTGCATCTCACCGTGGCTGGGTGGGAGCACTCCTTTGGAAAGATCCCATCTTGATAGCAGATTGCAAATGGTGGCAAGTGTGCGAGACCTCTGGTGAGCCCTTCCCATGGTAGATCCTCTCTGCCCCCAGATTCACAAGCCTACATGCAAATTCTGCTTGAGCTGCTCTAGCTCCCATTTCTTTCCATTGAATCTTACAATATTAGAAGACACCTCACCTCGTGCGTACTTGTAGACCACATGCAAGCAAGTCAACATTCAAAGTTCTCTTTGATACACTCAAAAACTGAGTCAAGTCACTTACTGTGAGCAGAGCCAAGGCAAGACATTTTGGCAGCTGGGTCTCTCTTCCTTTCCTCCCACCTTTCCTTGGGCTCCTCCTCCCAGCCATTGCCATCTGCTCACGACGCCACCACAGACCTGCAGCCCCATTCCTGGGCAGCAGCAACATCTGGCACATCTTGGATGTATATGCTGCTTTTTGGCAACCCTTGCAAAGGCAGCCTGGGGAGATTTTTTCCTCCTGCTCCCCTTTGCTACACTTCTGATTATAGTTCAAGTCTTCCATTCCTTCATATCATTTTTTCTCTGCATGGTCACCAGTTTGCCAACAACCTTTTAGTGGTGTGGATCTGTCCAGATGATAGCCTGCGGCTCTCCAGCAGCACTCAGTGGCATCCATAGCAGCACCAGGCACAGAGATAATGTGACTGCTAGCGTTTGTCTTCATAGTCTCAGGACAGGCATGAGTGTCCATCGCATGCAAACAGAGCTGCTTCTGGCTAGCGCTGGGCTGTGTGTGCACCCTGCAATGTCACAGCACCTTGAGAAGGCGGGTGGCTCAGAAGAGGACTCCCAGGCCAACGGTCCCTTCTCCCTGCTCATGGTGATGAGATGGATTTGCAGCACTGGGCAGCCACTACCTCTTGTCTTCTGCTTAGTGTCAGTCTGGTCATGAGCTTCTTTTTAAAGTTCTCACTGTTCAGTTCCTTCCAGCCAGCAGATGGGACAAAAAAAATTACTTTCTGTCTCCTCCTCTGGCAGAGTGAAGTCTCTAGATCTTAAAACCTATTCTTCTTTTTTTGCATTATCTTTAAATGTCCCTTTTGTCTTGCAGAAAGCGTTCCAGGCACATATTCAGTCTGCGGATTTTTTTTTCAAACGTACCCTGCAGCATTTTTGCTTTGTTGCAGAGTGCTGAGGAATGCTTTTGACTGGGCTCCGGTCTGGGATGTAGGACTCGAGCTGGCTCTGTGCCATTCCCAGTTCCCAGTCAAACTCCAGTGGGCCCAGATAGGATGTCTGGCACACAGGCCTCTCCTGTTACTGAAAGATCTCACGCCTTGTAGGAGAAAACTGAGGGTATGGTGTAGGACAGGATAAATGCTGCTGTCCGAGGAATAAAGAAAGATGGTCTCTGGCTGGCACCCTGCACCGGTCTTCCCTTTGCTGACTGAGAACCAGCAGGTCACACAACTGACCAGCTGAGGACCGTTGGCTTCGGTCTGACTGGTGCTTGGGCTCCTCTCTAGCTGAGACATTGTGGGATTTTTTTTAACTGATCCTTTCCTTTTTAACACTGACTACTGACATCGGGGCTGGAATTACTTATTGTAGATGTTTTGTCATTACCAGTAGTTTCCAAGTCCTGCTTCTTGTTTAGGATATGCATGCTCTCTGTGACCATCTTCTCCATCTTGTCTACTTCTACGAATCATGTCTGGGTTTCTCAGTGATCTTCAGCTCTACAGGCATCTGCGTTTCTTCTTAAGAAATTGTGAGATTCTCTACTTTCTTCACTTAATGTTGGTTCATCCCCAAAGTCAGCTTCTGATTTTCCTAATCACTACTGAAGAGAGATGTGGGAAAAGATTCTTATCATGAGAGACAACATCCGACAGATTGCAAATGGTCATAGATTACACCATCTTGGTTTCAATATGCCATTTCTGTCTGAGCTCTAATTTCAAACTTGTTCTCACCCTATTTCTTCTTTTCCATATTTTCCAGCACCTGTGTCTGGGTAAACTCTCTCTTACGAAAGAGCTGTTCAGGTCAGAGCAGTTGTGGCATGCCACCGTCAACCAGGTCACCTTCCTCAATTGTACCGAGGATCCCAGGGTAAACAGGGTACAGCTGTTTTTTCTTCCCCAGACTGAGTAACAAGTACATTGCTATTAGCTACAGAGAATGCCTTTAATCCTCTCAAGACCTAAGAAGGATGCTACTTGCTTCAGAGGTTGTCCAAAATAGCTTTAACAATTTATTTGACAGTGTCTTTCTTGTCTCACGGGATTATGTGGCAGTGCACATGTACGATTGTCCTCAGGTTCTCCAAAGATCCTTGGCAGATCCTGGACTCCTCTCTAGAGGAGTTATTTGAAGTAACCAAATATCTCTTTTGGGTTCTGATGACTTTTTTCACCCTTTCTGTCCCTCAACTATGGTTGCATTATGTGATTATGAAAAATCTAGGCAGGATAGTCGTTCTGAGTCAATGCCCAAGAGACAAAAAGCTTCATATTTCAGTAGGAAGGTGCCTTCTCTTGTAGAATATATAGGTCCCTGTGGCTGTATGTGTGCCTCCTGCATTCGAGACTGGATTTTTTGAGTTTTCTGCTATTCCTTGGAATCCTGGGCTGGGCTGTGACATCTTCCATTCCCTCTTGCTGTCTGTGGCAAGATGATAGAAATTAGTGAATGTCATCTCCCTTCTTTTATGTCCTTCACATTCTTCCTGCTCTGAACCTACTGGATGGAGAAAATCCTGTCATTTTTCTTAATCTTTATTCTTTCTTCCATTTGGAAGCCCTACCCAACACGATCCTCTCCCTGTGCTATCATGAGTGCACATCTCAGGGAGGTGACCCTGCTCTAAATTTGCTGATTTACTGGGCAATACTGCAGACACCACAGGTTTGGAGAATATGCTGAGAGCTAGCCCAAAACTCACTTTGCTTTTTGGAACCACTCTTCCCTATTCACTAGGCTTGGTCAGCTCCATGGCAAACTTTGAGACTTTTCTTAGAGGAACGAACTGCAAACAGGTGGGAGCATATAATTTTTATCTAAGAACTATAAATGAGCTTATGCAGGGAAGATGACTTCTACTGTCCCAGGGAAAGGAGGATTTCCCAGTCTCCCAGACCAGGGAGACCAAGCAATGTCATGTACCTCCTCCAGTCCAGGGCAGGAACATTTTCCACCACCATTTCATCTCAGCAGGCCTGGGGCTGGGTCATAGCTCTCACCTGGCAGAACATGCACTCCGGCAGCCCTAGTGACATTAAAACAGGGAACACTTCACCTTCGCAAGGTGGCTGCAAGGTAAGATATAGGTTACTGCCACTCAGACCACACAGGACTTAGGTTTTTTGCTTTTGCCTGGCTATGGTTGCAAATGCCCATGCAAATGCCCATGCACAGCTAGTCTTATCTGGACCAAATCTAAACACCTCTGCTTTGGTATAAAGTCCACTTTCCAAAGAGGAGTTTATGTCATCCTCAAACTATTCAACTCAAGTTCGCTAAACTGTTTTACAGGAAGAAGCTTTCAGAATTAGATCCGCAACAGGAACAAAAGAGTGGGTCCCTTCTTCATTTGTACCGTGTTGCTCTCCAGAGAGGATATTTCCTCAGAATGAGGGGTTGGATGAAGCTCTTTCAGACTCTTCTTTTGTGTTTTCTATAACATTTTAAAATACGCATTTGAACAGGGATTGAGACCCGGTGTCCTGCCTTTGGACAGGTGCTCTGGAACAATTGCAGATGGTCCATGTGATATCCATGGGGGAGAGCCAGCAGCTGAGTTATGAGCATTTCTGCTGATGAACCTGTTAACCACAGCCAGCACCCCGTGTGTTTTGTTAGCAAGAGTGCCGAAATAGGCAGCTTCCCTGTCTTGGTTTGCTCATCCCTGTCCCTGTGCCATGTGGTCTGTTGTGCCAACACAGCTCTTTGTCTGGTTGCATGGCGAACTGGATCGGGGAGCTGATTAGGCTGAAGTTTTGCTGGATCACTTTTTTGTGCCATATTACTCTTCAGCCAGAGCAATTTTCCTAACCTGACTACTCTGTGGCTCCAAAAGGGCTGAACTTGCAGAAAGCACGGATTTTGCAGAGGGGCAGTGAGCAGCCAGATGAGGTCCGCGTTCAGGTTTAGAATACGTCTAAACCAGAAAAAGCGACCAAGTGTAAAAGCAATAGACAGCTAGGATCCCTCAACAGTCAGAGACTATTTTTTGTTTTCAAAGACCTGCTTCCTTAGACAGCTCCTGTTGAAGTAATTTGACATGCCATTTATAGCTCCTGTGTGATCTAACTCAGTTATTTCCCCTTTATCTGCCTCTGAATGCTCCTGAATGTCTCTATAAACCTTCCTGCTTGGACATACCTCTTCCCATGTAAAGGGACCTGCATTAGTGTGGGATTTAAACTTCATGCTGGAGAGGCTTATGAAGTCTCCTGTTTGAGCTTCTTGAGGACTTCACACTGCATTTTCTTTCTCATAAAAATAGCATGTGCCTGAGTTTGAAGGATCGGTCAGGTGTAGATCCCTCAGGTGGAAAATCCCTCTCGTAGGCATGAGATAGAGGATAAGGGATTCATTCCTGTCCCCAGTGAAATCAATGTGAGCTTTGCTATTGAGACAGGTCAAATGTCAGTCTCAGTTGTTCGCTTTTCCCCAGGATTTTATGCTTTGTGCTCTCACTATCAATGAATCTCTCTTCCTGTCTCCTTCCCACAAGCTCTCATCCATTCTGATTTGAAGTCACCTCCATTAAGTGGTTGTAACGCTAGCTCTCTGCTTTACTTGCAGAGAGGACACTCCATAAATCTAACATTAGTCATGGCATCTGGCGAGAGATACCAAGGATAGGCTGCTTTGACTCAGAGGTTATCTAACCGTATCAGCCCCTGTGTTTGCCTTTCCTTTCAGAGAGCTGAGGTTCCCCTGCAGGAACCAGGGCTCATTTCATGTGAGCTGATGCAACCATGCAGTCTGCTCAGGGCCGGTGCCGACACAACAGCGGTGTAGAGAAGCCACATGATGGTCAGCTCCTTCTTCCCTGGGCAGTGTGGTTGGACCTGGGCTCCCTTTCCAACACCTCAGCCCTCTATCTGGTCTGAGCAGGACAAGAAGCTTTCAACAGGCAGAAATGGGGGAAGCTTATGTGCTTCGTGGCTGGCGGGCTCCATTTTCCCAGACAGGCACATCAGGACAGGTCTCAGGCATGCAGTGACAAGTTGTCCATGTTTGTTGTTACTGGAGACCACAGCGGGATGGAGAAGGGGCTGTGCCTTTACATCGGGTACAAGGCTTCCCAGATAATCTCTGCGATGGGCTTCAGCCTCGCTCCTCATGGGAAAGGAAGACTGCACCTCACTGATAAAAGAACGGGACTGCCCAGGGTCTGATGGATATGGAGTCCTACATGGGTGCTCCTTCCACTGTCGTATCGCTAAAAACAAAGAGCCAGATCTTGGTTTTGGGCTTTGAGGCCAACTGCCCCAGCACAGCTCATGTCTACTAGGCTAAACTCTTTCAGTCAGTGTTGCTTCATCCATCCTGTCCATTGGGAAGGATTCCTCCACAGTGCTCACCCCTAAACTGTGCCAGGGCTCTTGTCTGGCAGAGAGCCGCTCTGAACCAGGCGAAAGCAGGCTAACCTCAGAATGAGCCGGATGATGAGGACAGTGCTCGTGGTGGGTCTTGGAGATGCTTAGATTTACACTCAGGACCCTTACTCCAGTGTAAGACTGGTGTTATCAGGTTTAACTTATTTCACTTTTAAAATCATTTAGGGTAAACTGGCAAAAATGCTGTGAGTCAGGAATAAATCATCTCAGATGGCCCAGATGTGAGAGGACGTGTGCCTCTGTTTTAATCTGTGTTCATATACTTATTCAGATATAAAAGGTAAAACTTTCTTACATGGATGGCCGTAAACCCTCTGTACGAGAAACACTGGGAGAGGCTGGGGAAGGGATCCGGCAGAGAAGAGCAGGATGCTGGAGTACATGAGCACAAGTTCATAAAACCAGCAGTTCTCAATCAGTTATATGTCTGTGTCTGTTTTAAAACAACCTTGCTTGGAAGTGAAAAAACAAGGAGGCAGCGAGAGAAAGGAGGAGAGGGTTCGGATATGATCTTTGTTCAGGGATGTGCCAGAACAGCATGTTGTGTTGTTTTATAGCTGCTGAGGAAAGAGAAGATGGAGTAGGGAATGTAAAATGACAGAGAGTGAGTAGATGTGATATTTGCCTGATGTATTTTGCTGGTAATTAGTATAATGCCAATTAGACATAAGTAATGTTTTTTTTTCTTATTCAGCTGTATAAGTTATTGCTTGAAAATATGCCAGCTAAAACCAAGATATTAAACTTTGAGGGATATGGAGACCTCTGTTCCTTGAGGATCCCTAGATGAAATTACCCAGACAACAGGGATCTTGACAAAAGCAAGACTTATTATATCTAGAAAGAAAATGAATAAAAGCAAAAGAAATTGTATATTCCATGTCTAGCATCGTGCTGCTTATTAGCCACACAGGAAGGGGCACCCACAGAGATGCAGATAAATCAGTGAGAGAAGGCAAATATCTTGCCTGTCCTGAAAACAATGCTGCTTCGACGTTATTGTTCACCGTATCAGTTTCCCTCAGCAGCCAGATCCCAAATCCTTCCCGTGTTCAGGCAGTTCCCCGCTGCAGGTAAACCCTGCTGCCCACACACATTTTATTTTTTGTTCTCTAAGCCCTGTTTTTTCTCTTTGCTAACCCACATCATAAGACGCAATACTTGCATTGTTTTGCCTCTTGGTCCCTCGGGACATAAACCTCCTTAATGATGATTAATGGCTTCCTTTGAAGGGTCAATTGCTGATCCTAGACCTCTCAAATCACAGATCCTTTTGAGCTCTTTACCTGTCCAGTTCCGGGCTGCTCTTTCAAACAGGTACCTTGCCGCTTTACTCAATGCTACACACATATTTTCTATTGCTATGGACTATGCATAAAGAGCAGACCTGCTATTACCGTCTTCTCCCTTTTGAAAAATAATCTGTAAAAATTATGCCCTTGGACTGATTCTGGAAGTTTTCATACATCTCTGTTGGACCGTGAAATCAAAATCTTCTCATGATCATCCTGCTGTTCCTTTGTGCTGTGCTTTGGGGGTGACAGAGCTGGCAAATCCCCTTTGCCAATCTGCCTCTAATGCAAGGCGATGATGTATCCCCACTGTCCTGCCAGGACGTTAGGCAGCAGGTTTAATCCTTGCTTGTTCTTTAAAGCACGTTTTATTCATTCTGCGCCTTTAGGACTGCCTCTGGCAGGTCTCCCTCGAGTGGTGCAAACTTTATTGCATCTAACCTCCAGCAGCCTGTAAACTGCAGCACCCAGGGGTAGCTGGAGGTTGATATTCCCTATCAGAAGCGATTATCCTTCTTTTTCCCACTCTCCCACAAGAGCGCCTTTCTGCCATCCTAATAACAAACATAGGGCAGAGCAGTATTCATCAGGATCTGGGTTTTTTTCCTGGGTCTTTCCAAATAAACCATAACCAGTCTGCCACGTTCCTAAACCTCCCCATTTGCATCAGCACACTGATGTCCTCCTGTTTGCCCAGAGCTGCACCTTTAGCAAGCTGCATTGGCGTTGATACCTCCTATTTTTACATGAGGAGGTGAATTTTCCCCGGCCATGGCCATCAGCGCTGCAAATCCTTTCAATGCCTCAGTGGGGAATCATGCCAGCAAGATGGCAAGTGGTTCAATTCAGAAATGTTAACCACCTGGGTTGATTTCTTGGCATGTCTTTTGGCTGCGCCACAGGAAGATTTGACCAGTGCATATGCTACTTCTGCCATGCGCCAGCCACAAAATCTCTCCCCATTTAGCTTCCGCTGCAGATTTTCAACCTCTGAGCCTGCGGGTGTTTGAGGCGTCAATAATGTGCGTTTTCAGCTGGGTTTATGTCATGTCTCTTCACTGCAGAGAAATGGGCTGGGTAGTTCAGAGGTTCAGGCTCTCCTGCGTGGGCTGCTGTTGATCTTCAAGCGATCAGCAGTCGGACACTCTCATTTGGTGTCAGATCATTTCTCCAAATTTTCATGACCATACCCCTGGTCTAATGCTCACAAAACTGCTGTATGTTGGGTTTCACGTGCATTTGGTTCTCTGCGTCTGGGTGTGGTATGTGTGGTCCATGTGTGCATCCTCCATCAGCAGACAGACGTTTCCTCCTCAGGGCAGCCCAAGAGCATCAGCCCTGGATTCAGTGCCTGTCCTCTGATCCTTCAAATATCCACTGCAAATTCTGGCAAGGATCTGGCCTCTTCCTCCTCAGTGTCTGCATTATGGTTCAGGCAACCAGCACGTTTCTACAGTCAGAACGGACTGTAAAAAAGCTGAAATGACAAGTGAATGTGCTCACTTTACTCTTAAGCAGCCCAGGAAAGATCTGTGGAAAGAAAACAAAGCGTATGCATGCAAATCCATACTGTCATTTCCTCTCCCAGTTTCCTTGGGGTTTGGCTTGACTCTTTTCCAAGGGCTCTTCCTTCTCCCCTGCTCTGCTTCTCTCCGAGTGGTCTTGGTTTTCTTTGTTTCCAGATCCCCTTGTTGTGGCAAGCCCTTTTCATAAAGTTGTGGTTTCTTTTGTCAGTTAAACACCTATGTGACTTCAAAGGCCTTGAACAGCGCTTTGCTGTGTGGCTATCGGCCCCCCTGCAAGAATAATATCCCCCGATTCATTGTCCTGCTAGTGAAAGATTATTAAATTGTTGATGGAGCTTAACAATGGTTTTGTTCAAAGGCAGACATGCGTATGCAAGTTCTTTTCTCCTTGACACAAGAGCTTTAATACAAGCATACAATGAAAGGCAGCCACCAAGGAGCAAACACAGAGAGTGCTCATATAAAACCAGACCAGTATTCCTAAGTCCCCGTGCACGTGAACTGGCGCACCTTGCAACGCACTCCTAGGCTGCGCATGTGGCTACCTGCTTGTTCCCGTCTGACGCAAGCCTGTAGGTGAGGTGAGAAAAATGGTCTTGCTGAAAATTAATGAAAAAAAAAAATTAAAATATCGTGCATTAATTCTTGCTCATATGAATAGGTCACTAGAAGGATTAAGGAACTACCAGGTGAGCAATGGTGGGAGAGGACCACCCTTTTCAGGAGCAGTGGAAGGGCTGTACAGTGTTGGCATAAGGCTGAAACAATTGCTCTGTTCGTCTGCTCGGAGCATGCCAAGCACACACATACATCTCCCAACCAGGCTGCACCTTCAGAGCAGCTTTTGGAACCTTCAATAAGGATCATTATATAGACTGCACAGCCTCAGGCTGCTTGACATTTTGTATTATACAGACTTATTTTCGATTGCTTATCACTTCAGCAGATTTCCAACACTAAAGCTTAAATTTTCCATGCTGGGTTTCCCTCAGGTTGATTCCTTTTTCTTTTTTTCTTAAGTTTTAGCAGAGGTTCCAGCTGTTTTTTGAGAACAAGACATGCTGTCTCAGCCCTGCTAACTGGTTATAAGAATTTCTTTTCAAGACCCATTAGCTTTGGAAGAGAGGTGTGGAATTTGGCATAGAAGCTGTCAGCATCGGTTGGGGGTTGTTTGCCCCAAAATGGCTGAGTCTTTCATTGAATGTATGCCAGCACGCATCCCTGTGTAGCTGCGCCCACACACCGTCGTGTGGCCTTCAGACAATAGCATTTCTCAAGGTTTATGCATCCTTGCCCTCCCTCAGAGATCTGGTGCAGGAGCTTGCTGCAGTTGCTGTTGCTTTATGGACATCCCTCCTGTTGCTTGCTGGCATCCCTCCTGGACATGCCCCTTCCCCAGTACTCTGGGGGTCCCCAGTTTTCTTTGGGGTGCTGGGTACTGCATGGCACGGGGTGTTCCTTGCCTATGGGAGGATTGGGTGTGGCTTGCTCTGCCTCTGGGGCATGTGGCACGCATGGGCTCTGGTGTCAGAATGCATCTGAGCGTGCCTTGCCGGGAGAGCTGATTTGGGGCAGGGTGGGGGGTGCAGGGTCCTCTTCCTGCTGAGAGATGGAGCTAGCCTGCAGTGCCTCCAAGCCTGCCTGTGGTGGAGGCAGCTTTCTTGGCTCACGCCCAGGCTGACATCGCAGAGGTCCATCCAGAGCTGAGAGGACCCTGCGTCCCCCCATGCACAGCACCATGGCTGGCAGACTAGCACTGGGGCTGGGTCTCCGTCCCTCGCTGCCCTCCTGGTCCCCGGGCTGCCAGCACAAAGGGACTCTTTCTTTATCTTCTTCTCCCTTTTATTGTCCTTCCTGGGGCATGTTCCCTGCCCTTCTCCCGCTTCTTCCCTGGCAAACTGGCAAAGGCTGCCTCAAGCTCCAGTGCCCTCCCTGATTAGCTGCTGCCAGGAAGGGAAGCACGACTGCAGCTTTAATTAAATGATAAGGGCAGAGCCCCGGAAGTGGGGAGATAAGTGCAGCGGTGTCTGCCACCACACTTGCTCAGGCTCTTTCTAATTAGCTTTGAGAAGCTCTAGGGAGGAAGATTAACCCTTGGAGGGAGGCTGGCTGGAGCGGTGGGCTGCAGCAGATGGAGGGTGCTGAGGCCAGCCCCAGGGATGGGGGGCTGCAATTTGCCTGGAAACATATGTGGGATGTGGGCTGGAGGGGACCCTTCTATGCGCTCCCCCTGACCCCCGTGCCTGAGCAGAGGGGCTAGGTCAGAGATGATTAGACCCCTGCCTTTCACAGTCTCAGGCACAAGGTAAAGCTGAAGGACTAGCCGCTCAGGTTCCTTCTGTAAGAAGCATTTGCTGCTTTAACACATCCTATGACTGGCAGCTGTGGGGTGGCCTGGGGCATGTGGGTTGCTGCACTTGCCCCAAGGCTTTCACTGCAAGTGGACAAGTGTCCCCAGCCTCTGAAGCAGTGGCAGGAGTGCAGGGCACAATCCTCCTGCAGGAGCCATGGGACAGGTCTCTAGTCCCCTCCAGAAGCCATGATGTGTCTCAGTGATGCTCTGAGATAGGAGGAGGGAGATAGTAGGAGGACCACTGTATGTCAGCAACCCATAATAATATGGACCAGGAGCTCCCCAGGACCTGGTGCCAAAAGGGCCACAACCTCAGCTCTTCTGCCGTTCACCCAGATGCAGCAGACCCTGGCTGGAGAGTGCCTTCCACCGGAGGGCTGGGCAAGGGCACCTCAGCTGTAGGCACCCTGTAGCTAGGTCAGCGGGTAGTCAGAGGTCTCACCGGCATGGGTGGCACTGCTCCTGGCCCTGGTGGCCTGGCCCCTTCTTGTCACCCCTCTCCCATCAGCTGGCAGCACACTGGTACCCGGGACGTGCCAGGAGGCTCTGGACCATGCATCCATGTGTCCCCAGGGAAGCCCTGGCTGGACAGGGGGACAGGTCAGCCCTACAGACCCAGGCTGGGACCCCCACCGGGAGGGCCTGGGAGGAGTCCTATGCACAGGAGGCATCGGCAAAGGCAAGGTGGGAATATGGAAGTAGCAATTGTGTAGGTATTTGGGTAGCAGGAATGTGCATACAAGGCATGCATGAGCTGACAGCCCCTGGGGATAGCAGGTGGTGTTCCTCTGCGTATTTACATAACCATCATTAGCACTTGCAAGAGAGGACTCAAAAGCCAGAAAAGCCCTGTGCTCGGACCTGCCCCTCCTCCTTGGGCAGGGGGGGAAGAAGGGTGGCTGCTCTGCTGCCCACAACTTCTTGTCAAGAGCTTTGTGCACTCCTGAAGGTACTACAGGAGTTGTTACTCACCTGGGCTGGATATTGCAGGAGCAAATAATGAGACTGGGAAGATGGTTTGGTTATTGTGTGACTCCTCGACCTTTCTGGTGGTTATTTCTTGGATGTCTGTTGTCTGTAGGTGTCATGAGAAGTTCTTGGTTGGCCAGAGGACAGTGTTTGGATATTATAGGAACCAGGATTTCATTTTGGAGCTAGACTTGTTACTGTGTTTTATGCAACATGGGTGAAGAGGATTGCCCAGTAACGCTCATTACCTGACTTTGTTTTCAGTTGCTTGAAGTTTTGGCAAACTTAACTGCAAGGACACAATTTTTCATAGTGGACATATGCCACGTACCAACTATTTTGAAAAGTGGCAGTGAAATCTATCCAGATATTTCACTTCCAAAAGGAGGTAGGAAAGGAAATTGCTAGTTTTTTCTCAATAGTAAAGCAATACCCCTATCCTCTAGCCCCATGCTTTAGAGAAGTAATTTTCTGTGATCTCTTGACCTTTTCATTGTACCTTCCCCAATTTCTGCAGCCTGTGGGGTAGAGTCTCACTGGCAAAGCCTCTTCTTCCTGAAAAGCCTGGTATATCTCCCAGGTGGTTCTGTCCTCTCCCCCAGAGGCACAAAGGGACCCCAAGAGAAAATATTTTTCACCAGAGCTTAATTCTGGTCTGCATCATGAAGCAGACTTTCATGAAGCGAATTAAGACTGCATGGACAATCCTAATTTTGGCATTTCCTAACCTTTGAACCCTGTAATCCTATTAAGGTAGTTCTTAACATAATTATTCAGTAATTTAATGTAATAATTCTGCTTTTTATAGTCCAGTGAAGGTTGAAGCCCCACTGTGCCAGGGCAGGAGATCACATAAGTGGCACAAAATCTGTTATAGGGGGATTGAATTTGTTTTGGTGGGTATCACAGGGATTGCAGTGAAGCTGGGGGCCAGATGGTGCTTTTGGGAGTCCAGTGGGTTCCATAGTCTGTTACTGAGCTCTGTGAGCCCTGCCTGGTCCCTGCAGGAACATGGTCAGTGTCCAGAGCAATCCATCGGGGTGCTCCTGCCGCTGGTGCAGGGTACGGATCACCTCCCATTGCCGTGGCGATGTGGCCGTGGGATGTCTGCGCTTCCCAGCCAGCCTGCCACTGTCACACAGCTGCCTGCAGTTTGCAGACGTAACAGCGGCGGGGAGGTTCTCCCTCAAGCTCCAGCTATGGTGAGCAAGGGAAGAACATGTCCTCTGGGAGCCTGGGCTCAGGCCCTCTCTGCCAACAAAGTGGTTTAGCACTACCTGTGCTGGTGAGGCTGAGGCTGGTGGGTGCATCTGTCCACATTAATTACGTGCCGGTTCTGCTGTGATACCCTTGGCGGGATCTGGGAAGTCGTTTTCTTTGGTGCTGCAGTTAGTGTGTGCTGTTGTAATATACTCCAGAGGCCATGGTTTGATCCGCATGTGCATCTGGGGGCTGACAGGCCATTAACTTCGGAGCAAGCTGTCTGTACTGGTGTTTAGATACTATTGTTTAGCATGAGGGGAGAGGTGCTCAGTGCTGTAGGGTCTGGGGGAGATGGCTGTGCACATTATATCTCTTGACTTTGGTGCCTGGGAGAAATCTATCTGTATGCTGGCATCAGTCTGAGGATCTTTCTCAGTATTTATTGTAAGAGCCGGTGTTGCTCGTTATTGCCCTGAGAGCTGTAGGTGTGGCGTTGAACTGCAGTAACCACCTTTATGGGCAGTGTCAGGTCGGTCTCAGATACCAGAAGCCATCTGTCTGCGTGCTGTAGTGACGGTGTTAAGTTTGGAAAGCCATCTGTCTGGGTGTTGTAGTGCTAGAATTGGTCCCTGAAGCCGTCTGTCTGGGTGTTGTAGTGCTAGGAATGGTCCTGCAAACCGTCTGCCTGGGTGTTGTAGGGATGATGTTAGCTCAGTCTAGGAAAAATAGGGACTGACGTGGATTGCGGGGAGGTCTCCGCTTGTGCTTTCAGCTTCCGATATTTCTGTACTCATTGATCTCTGGAGCATTGCTGTGGAAATGGGCAGCAGTCTGGCAGCCTTCTCCAAGGCCTGGAAAGTGAAATTGGTTGTTGTGCTTGTGCTGCTCTGGAGGTAGAGGGCTCTGGTCATGTCCATATATGACGTGGGAATCAGGGGCCAGAAAAGAGACAGACTGAGGAGCTGCAGAAGGCGAGCTTGCCACTCTGGGTCCCCTGTGTCTGGAGGGTGGGCATTCCCCGCTGGGGATAACGCACTGGCCGTGCCCGCCTCATCTGGGGACCTTGAAGGGGGACCTTGTGTCTGGGTTTGCAAAGGAGATCATGGCTCCACAGCTACCTACAGCACAGCTCCCCCCTCCCAAAAGCCCTTGCAAAGGGAAGACATGTTGGGAAGGAACCACTGAGCTCCTGTACACCAAAGGAAGCCCACACTGAGCTGGCCACGTGAGGACAGGCTGTTGAGCATCTCTTGCTGCCAGTGTGGGGGGGACTCCTCCAGGCTACTGGGTCGGGCATGCTGCTGTGGGGGAAAGGCACAGAGAGGGGTAAGTCAAGGGGTGGGATAGTGCAAGGCACTCATCCCAGCAGTGCCGGGATGCAAAGATGTGAAGAATAGCATAGCATAGTATAGCATAGCATAGTATAGCATAGCATAGCAATGGGGCTGCCGGTATAAGAAAATGGGATGGTGGGGCACACTATCCAAATAGCTGTACTGTTAGGGTGTAGTGAAGAGGGAACAGACCATGAAGCAACGGTGCCTGGAGGAAGCAGCACCACAGGGGAGTGGTATCTGGAGGGAACAGTGCTGTAAAACATGGTACCTGGAGGAAATGGCACCATTAGAGCAGCAGTGCCTGGAGGGAAGACAGCGGGGGGCGGGGGGGAGGCAATACCTGGAGGGAGCAGCAGCATAGAACATGGCACCTGGAGGACATGGCACCATAGGGGACCAGTACCTGTAGGCAGCAGTGCCGTGGGGGAATGGTGCTTCCTGGGAATGGCGCTGCGGGGGAACGGCACCTGTAGAGAGCAACGCTGCGGGAGAGTGGTACCTTTGGTAACCGCGCCGTGGGGGACAGTACCTGTAGGGAACAGCGCTGTAGGGGAACGATACCTGTAGGTAGTCACGCTGTAGGGGAGTGGTACCTATAGAGAACAGTGGCATGGGAGAATGGTACCTGTCAGCAGTACTGCGGTAGGAGAACGGTGCCTGTAGGGAACAGCGCTGTAGGCAATGGTACCTGTAGGTGTGAGCACTTCAGGGAGCGGTACCTGGAGGGAGCAATGGTGCAGGAGAACAGCCCCAGAAAGCTATGGTGGAGTAGGGGAATGGTGCCTACTCTCAGGGGCTGTGCTGTAGGGAAGGGAGTCATTTGAAAGAGCAGCGCCGGGAAGGCTGTTCCCTTTGCATAGATGCTGTAGGGGCAGGCAGGGAGGACAGTGCTGCTGGGATATGATGTCATGGGAGGTCACCGCCATAAGGGATGTCCCAGGAGTGGTCTGCAGAGCCCTGAGGGCTCAGTGTGGGAGAAGAGGTGTTTCCAGGTGTCCACACCAGGGCAACAGAGGTGGTAAAGCTGCCTGTACTGGAAACACTGCATCCTTCCCTGGCTGAAAGACAGCCATTTTGAAAGAAATACCTTGCACCCCAGCCCACAGTTTGCAGCGTGGGGCGTGCTCTACCCTTCTACCCGCTGACTGAGGCTAGAAGAGGTACAGTGCTTTTGGGCTCTGAACAGGGGTAGCTGGTTGAAATTAGTGGCCAATGTTTTCTGTGCCACCAGGTAGGGAAGATGAGTCTTTCTGATCTAACGCTTCAGGAAAGCATCCTGCTTTGCCTCCAAGCTGCTCTCCCCACACTGTCATGTTCCCCATTTCTCCGTACCACTGCACCTCTCAGTCCCTCCAAGCATGCTGTGCTTCTCTCCTCCGGGCTTCTGTGCATCCTCTGCCGTGTTCTGCTGTGTCATGTCCCCACAGTCCCGCTGTCTTCCCTCCCAGAGCTGCTCCACTACATCCCCTCACCCACAAGATCTGGCCTCCTGTGCTGCATCATCCCTGCTCGCCCAGTGCTGCACACCACGCACACGGTGCTGATGCCTGACGCGAATGGAAGACAGGGAGAATCAAACCAGACTGCGGACGTTGCAGATGGCGGCAAAAAAAAAGTGGTTGAGGCTGGCTCTCAGCCTCTGCTTGAAGCTACCTGGCTTGCAGTGGGCGAGTGAACCTCTGCACATCTACTGCAGGAGATGGAAGTGCCTGCTGAATGAAGCTGCCTGCTTTTGTCTCCTGTCTAACAGTACTCAAGTGCACTATTGAAATCCCCCACTAAGAGCAATAATACTATTAGAGGAGCCCTTGCAAGTGGCTGCAACAGGATGTGTTCCTGCCCTGCATGGGGATATATAGAGAGAAATAATTAGCAGCGGCACCAATATGTGCCTCTTCCCAGAGGAGACAGCCTGGCTCAGTCTCCTTCACAAAAAGCAGAGGTACCCTGGATGTCAGGAGATGAGAACAGCCACGCTAGCATTGAGAACAGAGCCAGGGCTCAAGAGAGCTTCCCCTCCTCCAGCTAAAACAAGGGCCCAGGGTGCATCTCTGAATGCATCTCGGTGTGAAGCCCCAACTGTGCCCCCTTTTGATCTGAAAAGTTCAAAGGGATGCGACTTTTACTACCCTGGATTCATTCCTATGCAATGTGCCAGGCAGAGCAGCCCCGAGGCAGCTAACAAGAGGATGCTAGAGAAATGCAAAGCTATAGAAAGGGGGGAGCCAGAAGACTGTGAGGACTGTGAATGCCCAGACAACCACGCAACCCTCCTGGCTGTGAAGTACAGCCTTCTGGCATGGAAATGCCGTTAACAGGATGGGCCAGCCCTCTGAAGGAGCGCAGCGAGAGGGCAAAGCTCAGGAAAACGTGGCAGCTGCACAGACATAGCTTTTACTTTGCATGGCCAGGATGCTGTGGAGGAATGAGATGCTGGAGAGGGCATGGCCATCCTCTTCATCACCTGGGAACTTTCTCAGATTTCAGGGGTTCAGAGTCACAAAACTGCATTCCTAGGGTGGAGGAGGGATCTGAAATCCCAAGTACACTTCGTAAGGTGAAGTGGGCACCTCGACACCAAGGTGAGGTTTGGGCTCTGCCTCCTCACCACACTGCAGGGCATCCAGAATCAGCACTTTGTGGGCAAAATTTCCACCACTGTTTACCCCCAAAGAAAGGTTTCTGCTTGTCTGCAGTGGCACATCGAACCACTAGCATGTGCTGAGAATTAGGCTGTAGGGTCGTGTTTGCTCTAAATCACAGCTATTCAGGAATTACACCCTGCCCTGTTCCCGGGCTTTTAAAGCGGAGCGGGTTGTGCTCACGGCACATAATACGCTCCTTTAGCGGCAGAGCTCCGATGCCAGCATCTCACTGCAAGCGAAGGGACAACGCTGGAAAAAGACTTCAGTGCCAGAAACAGACAATGGGGAAACCAGAATAAAAGACCCTGAACACAGCGTTCCTGCTTGATCCTGCAATTTCTAAGCTGCCATTGGCACGAGGAAATCACCATAGCTTTGTTCACTGGAGAGGTAGCTTTTATTTCGGTCTTGCCAGTACCCTCCATAGACTCAGCAAAGCACCTTCTGCCAGAGCAAGAAGCGATGGCACTCATCCACTCCCCACCCTGGGAGCGCGCAGCACCAAGGCATTTCTGGAAGTGGAAATGATGATGAGCCATCCCATTTGTCCGGTAGGAAAGTAGATGAGAGAGAGACAGCGATATTGCCTCTTGAACAGAAGTGAAAGACAAAACCGACCAAACCGGTGGCCACCAGGGCATCCTGTTGTCCTGAGAGGAAGAGCTGGTGGATCATCTAGGACACAGGCTCCAGTCTCCGCTTTGAGTTGCACAGAGTAGAGGTGAAAACTGAGCTGTCTTGCCTCTGGTTTCATATCTTGCTTTCTATCTGTAGCTAGGAGAAAGAAACGAGGCAACATTCCACATGCTCAGGAAATAGGACAGTTGGTCTGTGGCCAGCCCTGCAAATGACCCCAAAGACAGGCATTGGCAAGCTATGCTCTCACGCTGGCCTGTGCGGGCATCTTGTCCCCTGTGATGCTTGTGCTCCTGCTTTTGCACCCTGCAACATGAGCATGGCTGTCCCCTGCGCACGAGTTCGTTTGAGCGTGCCCATTTGTGGTGCATGAGCACGTCAGCGCGCATCCAGCTGGGCTGTATCCATGTGTGTGTGTGTGTGTGTGCGCGCGCACATTGCCGTGTAATGCACAGCCCCAGTCCCTCTGCACGCAGGGGCTCGGGGTACCACAAGCCAGGTGGCTTCAATCTTTGCCTCAGGTTCCTGTGTGAGTCCTGCAAGGGCCAGTGGGCTCCAGGGAGGCTAGGATAAGGCTGGAGAAACTACTGAGAGATCAGCGGTGGTGGCCAAGCAGCCTCAAGGAGGCTGGAGCAGGGCCAGGAGAGGCCAAGGGACTCCTGAAGGCAGTGGGTACCAGAGGGATGCTGTGGGGCTCAGTGCAATGCGATGGGGAGGGCTGGCAGAGGCTGAAGGGTCCAGGAGGATCCTAAGGGTGGGTGTGGAGGCTGGGGGCTGTGCAATGATGTGACCCTCTCGTCCTTTTTCTGCTCCTCATTAGAGTCCCCTGAGCGGAGCAGGCTGTGAAGGGGGTCTGCGCTGAGGTATGTCCTTATGGCTTCTGCCAGGATATCACAGCTTACGTGTGTGCCAGGGGACGGGGCACAGGAGGTGGCTCCCAGCACAGGGAGCAGCGTGGGTGCCAGAGCCTCTGCAGGAACCAGGGGGAAAAACTGGGGTGCCTCAGCCCCCGGAGGAGCTGAGAATTTGGGATACAGTCACTGGGGGTTGTTTTAGGGCAAGATATGCTCACGCACTGGTTTGCTGCTAACTTTGCCCCTTCTTCCATTGTCCATCTCTTTAGCTTTTACTTATGACCCTTGTCAACCGTTCCTGGCATTGTATGCAGCCTTCTCCTGCAGAGACCTCCCTCGCATCCTGGGGTTCCCTGTGTGTGAAAGCTGTGCTGGGGTGACTCAGGGACGCCTGTGTCCGAGAGCCTCGAACTGGTGGCAGGAGGGATGTGCTGACGAGGGCAGAGCCCCCAGCACAGCGTGAATGGCTCTGGTTTGCTTCTTCCCAGGGCTGAGGGAGTGCCAGCGGGTCTGTCCTTTTTTGGGAGGAGGGGATTATGTGTACCAGTGTGTATCCAGTGAGAAGGGGCATGCCCTGAGCTGGTGAAAGCCCCATATGTCTCAGGTACCCAGAGCTCCTTAGTATCTCCCTCCATCAGTCTGCAGGGCTGTTTGTTAGCAATGCAGCAGAGTGAGCTCCTGGGTGGAGAGATGGAGAGGACCAGAAGGGATGCCTGCAAGTCAGAGCAGTCTCAAGGTCATGAGCAGCCCCGCTTTTCATCCCATCATCAGCACCAGGCTTGATCTGCCAGCAGGTGCTTGTGGAAGTGGCCAGTGATGTGTCCCAGGCAGTGGCAGGGGGCTCTGTTGTGCCCCAAGTTGGGGAAGATGGCAAGGAATGGCTTGTGTCTGGGATGGCTTTTGGAGGGACACTCACCTCTGCATGGAAATGCCAAGTTTCGGCCTCTGAAGACTTGTGACAGGTACTCCTGTGTAAAGGATGCATGGCCAAGGCTCAAGAAGGCCTTGCAGTGTCTGGGGTAGAGGGTGGCTGGTATGTGAGGACACCAGACCATGAACTAGTGTAGCTGGTGGTCAGAGTTTCCCGGCTATGCCAGGAGCAGGAAGCTATTGATGCCCTCAGATACCTGGCTCTCTCAGGAGCAGGTGTTTGGTGCACAGAGAGGCTTGGGCGCTCCTGGGGCAGGGACTCATGAGTATCAGATATGTCCAGCCTCTCTGGGGGTAGACATGGGTTTGCCCATGTATGCTTCGCTGTGCTTGGGGATTTCAGGCTCTGCGGGAGACCAGCTGATATCTGAGGACTTCTGGCTGGGCTTGGGGCTCCTGCTGATGGGTGCTCGGGGAGGCTTGCAGGTGGCCTGGCGTGCCTGATGGTGAGCAGGGCAGGGCTGCCCAAGTATGGTGCTCAGGAAATATGGTTGTACCTCAGGGCAGTGAAGAGCCTGACTGTGTTTAGGGCAGTTCCCTGTCTCTGCATGGTGAAGCTGTCAGTGGTGCCCAAAGGTGCTGGACCAAGGGAGTTCCTGGAGCCTAGCAGGGTCCAGGTGGTGCCCACAGCTGTGGGGTGACGAGTCTGGTGACAGTCTCCTGCTGTGCAAATCCAGGCTGTGGAGTTCCACCTGTGCAATGCTCATGTCCAAAGGGGGTGGGCTCAGTGGCCTCTGCCCCATGCTCTGCCTCCCGTTTCTCTGCACGCACCCACTGCAGGGACGATGCTTGTCCAAGGGGAGCTGGGGCTGTGAGCTTAGATGGGAGGCACCGGCTGCCAGGAGCCTTGGGTTCCCCTCCCATCTCTGCCTTCACTCCCTGGGTGGCTGTGGGTCCGGCTGTCCCCTCCCACTGTGGGAAGGTGTGGGTAGGATGGAGATGTCCAGGCTCTGCTGCTCGTCCCTGTGCTCCATCCTCACGTCCTGAGCCAGTGGTACCTGGGCGTGTGTAACGATGTTCTCGCTTGCTTCTCTGCAGATCTCCGGCCTCTGCCCGATGTAGCCATGACTGGGACCTGTACCCGGGAGTGCACAGAGTTCGGCCACTCCGATACCTGCTGGATGCCCGGCCACTCCTCCCCCAGCCGCAGGCCCAAGAACGCCCTCAAACTCTCCACTTTTGTGCCTTACCAAGACAGAGGGAGTCAAGAGCAAGTCGGGAATGGCAGCCCCAGACTCTCAGAAGAGCGCAGCACCAAAATGGCCAACCTCCGCCTGCTCCCCACGTACAGTGCCTTCTCCAATAGTAGCCATGAGCCCTGCAAGGACTCTCCCATGGAGGAAATTCCTCTCACCCAGACCTCGGACTTCCAGCCAGCCACCACCCCCTCATCCCAGACCACCAAGAGGGAGATATATCTGTGAGGCTGGGCGTGAGGGGCAGGGAGCAGACACGCTTCTGAGGCCAGTGTCCAGAGGAACATTTTAAACTTCAATGCTTTATTGCTCCGGCGGCCGGTTCTCCAGGCAGTGGGCTCTGCGGACAGCAGGGCAGGGCAAGGCAGGGATGAGAGGAGCGCCTTTTTAACCCATTGTTTCCTGGGGCCAGGGTGGGTGGGAAGGATGAAAGCATCCGAAACCCAATTTCCGAGCACTTGTGGGTGCATGTCTTCGAACTGCTGCGTCACCAGGGAGGGCTGGGCATGCTCCTGATGCGGAGGGCACGGCTGGGGAGAAGGGCTTACGTACCAAAGGTCCACGCAGAGCTGGTGGAGTTCCTGGGGCATAGGATGAGGGGTGTCCCCGCGCACGGGGAGCGAGCTGCCTGTCTCTTTGCTGTAGACTCCTGTAAATACGAATCTTAGGAATGACATTCAAGTCCTGCCTGATCAAAACTTTTTATTGTCCTTGAAACAAAAGACGTTTAAACAAAAACAAGAAACACAAAAAAACAAAAAACAAAAAACAAAAAGAAAACAGAAACAAACCACAGGGAGCAAGTTCCAGCTTTGAATGGTTTGCTGCGTGGAAGAGCCCGCGGGAGCGCAGCGTCCGGCCCATACTCATGTATATTGTAAATAGAGATGTGACCAGTCCCTGATACAGCAGCTGGGGAGATGCAGGAGAGGGGCAGTGTCCTAGCCGGACCATAGGGACTTTGCTATT
The DNA here is from genome assembly GCF_965638725.1 of Aptenodytes patagonicus. Classification (NCBI taxonomy): domain Eukaryota; kingdom Metazoa; phylum Chordata; class Aves; order Sphenisciformes; family Spheniscidae; genus Aptenodytes; species Aptenodytes patagonicus. Next base: position 21,373,501 of record NC_134960.1, on the reverse strand, counting down.
TTTCAGCCTGGATCTCTTTCTGAACGTTGTCACTGTGCCCATAAGCTGCAGGGTCCCTAGGGACTTCCCAGTGCCATAGGTGAGGTCTGCTTTAGGGGGGGGTTCTCTGGTGGTGGCCCTGCGTCTGGCTGGTGGAGGAGGGATGGGGAAGCCCCCAGTCAAGGGACCGGCTGGGTCCGGAGAAGCCCTCAGTCCGACTCTGCTGGCAGGGAGGTCGTTATTGGCTGTGGCATCTCAGCCCATCGCCTTGCGTCTCCTCCGGGGCAGGGGATGCCCATGAGGCCGGCTGTGCCATGCCTTTGACCTCCGTCCCTTCCGCCTGTAAGCCACCATTGCCTTTGTGAGGAGGAGCTTTGTCTCAGGGTCACACCGGGGGCCACCAAGCCCCTACCTGCTGGACTCCCGCTGCCCTTAGGCCACAGGGCCACTCTCACGGGATCCGGCTTTCTCTTCCATTGTCAAAGGTTGACCAGTCTCCCTGGCAGGTCCCCGCTGCCCCAGCATCCTCGGCTCCCTTGCAGGGTACCCAAGCGGGGCAACGCTGTGCATGCAGCGGGGAGAGGACCCCCTCAAAGGACTCCCTGGAGGAGGACGCCTGGGCGCTTTCCTGAGCCTCTCTGCTCCCTTGGGAGCAGGGGCATAGTCCTGTTTTGGGGGGCTCCACATACACCCCTGGCAGGAGGGGTCCGGGGGACTCGCGCCTCATTCCTGGGTAGCCCTTCCCGGTCCTCCCCCACCATGACGTGGGGAGGGGCTGTGCTGCACCGTTGTTCTTCCCATACTCATGCGTGCATTGACCGTCTTCATCTCTGGGATCTTCCTTAGGGAGCGAGGCCAGTGGTAACTGCAGGACGGTTCCCCCCACAGCTCATCTTCGGTCCACGCGTTCCATCACCGCGGGGCTCGCAGATGGCTCTGCCGGGCTCGGCTGGCATGGGGACACCACAGGGACAGGGCACCCCAGCCGCTGCGGGTCAGAGACTGCCCTGCCATAGCTGTAGTGCCTGTTGGGGTGCAGCGCGCTGGGGGCCCCCCCCGCCCAGCCTCCTCCCCCCCTCCAGCATCCCTCTCTCTGAGCAGCTCCTCTCCCTTTGCTTCGGCGGTGGTGGCAAGATGTGGCCAGCTCCCTGGTGCAGCTCCGGTTGACCTGAAGGGATGCGGTGCAAGCCGAGCCTGGGTGACAAGGGAAGGGTGGCAGAAGGCACCTGCTCGCACCTGCTCCCTCGTGCCCCAGCCCTGCTCCTCACCTTCCCCGGGCGGCACTGGCACCTTTGGGTGCCACCCAGAGGAGGCAGGATCCTCCTCCCGGCCTCCTGCTGCTGCTCCCCACCGACCGGCCAGGGATCGCTTGAGGCGGGCGTGATGCTCCTGGTGGATGTCCACCCGCCTATCCGGGCATCCCTGCTCTACCCTTGCCCGCGGTGGCCACCCAGTGGGGCCCATGTTCCCCTGGCCTGGCTGCCTGAGCAGGTCACGCTCCTGAACTTGTTTTTATTGTAGCTCTGTAGTTTCAGGGCCAAACTGGGCAGAATGTGCAATTTGGCCGTGCTGGCCAGGATCTTTGACTCCACTGCCAACTCGACTGCTCACGCCTCCCCTCGGCTCAGGCAGCGGCAGTGTCCAGTGCCCCTCTTGGGGACCCCCTGGGAGAGCGACATAGCCACATCTGAGGGGTGCTTGTCCAAGACCAGCTTCCCCCAGCCCCTCGCCTGCAGGTGGGCTCCCTACCTTCTGCTCGGGGTCACCAGAGGGACCCTGAAGCTCGAAGCCCTGTGGCTGGAGTTGCTGTCTTGTCTCCTGGAGCACCTGGCGATGTTCTCAGTGTGAGCATGGTGCAAGGGGGGGCAGTGCAGAGGGGGTTCCCGAGGGGTGGGAGGGATGGGTGCTGGGGATGCGTGCCATGGGGGGGGGGGTGTGATTCTCATGGGGGTTCACAGAGGGATGGTGGTGGTGGGTCTTTGGAGGGGAGCACAGTGGGGATGGAAGGGGGGTGGGGGGTGGGGGTGGAGAGGGGAATGGGTGTCTAGGGGGAGCATGGGGGGAGAGAGGGTGGGTCTGTGGGAAAGGACAGAGGGGGCAGTGGGAGTGGGTCCTCGGTGGGGTACCAAGGGGCGGGAGGCTATGTGGGGTGCAGCGGGGATGGGTCCCTGGGGAGGAGAAGGTGCTGGATATTGGTCCTGGGAGAGGGAGCACTGGGGATTTGTCCCGGGGTGAAGTTGACTGTGTCATTGCGGATCAGTCCTTGGGGAGGGCGAAGAGGAGGTGCTGTCGGAAAGAAGCTCATTTGCACAATTATAAGCCAGAAGGATAAAGCCTCTGTGCACGTGGCGGGGGGGAAGCTCCCCACGGGCTCCAGTCTAGACAAGCACAGGGAAGAGGAGGGGGGTTCGATGCCTCTGCGGAGGGGTTCACTGTATCTCACACTGCACTAGGACAAGCCAGGGGTAAAACCAAAGGTGGGAGCCAGGGAGCAGGCGGGCTGCGTGGGAAAGATCTAAGCAACCCCTTTGTAGCTCTTCAGTGTTGGTTCTATTTATACGAGATTTCATTTCCTTGCTTGTGATGCCTTGTTTTTTGTACAGTTTTATGTACATGCAGGTGTAGCTTTTCTAAAGGAGAAATCCTACGGCAGAGTAAAGTACCCAACTATTTTTCAGATGGTGACCTATGTCTAAGGCAATGCCTCTTGCTAAGGTTGTATTGCTCTCAATGTGTGATGCATTTCCCTGTGTGGGGAAGGCTTTGGGCCTTGGGCTTGGTTTTCCCTGGGCGCTGTGAGCACAATTGATTCCCTTGTAATTCTTTCTGTTTAGAGCAGTGAGCATGACACCGTCGTGATCCCCTTTCTGTTCTCTCCTGTTCTGTTTGCTGAGCTGTCAGATGACCAACTCCATTGTAATTAGCCCTTCCTAAAGCTTTACAATAAAAGTGTGAAAACCCGGGTGCCTGTGCCTGACGGATTCTTCCCACGTGTCACATCCTTGGGGGCGGCCTGGGGCATCCTCAGGGAAGAAAGCACATGGAGGCAGTGAAGAGCCTTTGGTGGCTGTGGGAAGATACCTGCTCCTGCTGCCCTCCTCCAGGTGCAGGGAGCTCTGGCGTGGCCGCTCTTGTCTCCCTGCTCCTGTTTTCCAGTTTAAGGATGTTTCCGCATGCATATGAGTAAGAATAACACCACAAAGCAGTTTGCCACAGACCAGTCTCCTTTATTTAAAACCAAAATGTTTCAGTGAAAAAACATCTTCAGCCCCAAGGCTGCCTGCACTTCTGCCTGTCACCAGCTAAGGTGGGAACCAGGAGAAGTCCCACCAACCAGCTCCAGACTCCCTCCCACCTCCATCACTGCCCCTTGGAGACCTGACGCTATTTCCCACCATTTCACCATCTCATTTACCAAGCATGGTTGATTTTTTTTTAGGTAGTTTAGACCCTTTGGAAACAGCTGGACCACTTCAAACCAGGGCACATTTGCAGCTGCTTCCTACCGCAGCTGCAGGGAGCTTGCTCGGCTGTGGCTGTTGTGTTTTCCTGCTTGCCTTTGCACAGAACTGCGCTAGGCAAGATTAATAGCTGTACAGGGTAGTTTCTTAGCTCAGAGTAGAGATGCTTCCCTCATTAGTCGGGTTACATACAGGTGCCACGTGTCTCGGCTGTGTTGGGCTCACACACAGCACCGCGCCTCTCTCTGCTGATCTGCAGGCACTGGGCTTGCCATGGTCTTAGCACCAGGCAAAGGCAAGACTCACCCCCAGCTTGGAAGACGCCGGAAAGTGTCCCTGGGAAGGAAGAGTTTCCAAGTGAAGATGTAGACCATCGTCCCCTCGGTGGACTACCTTTTCTACCATCCCCTTCTCCCTCGGCTCTCCTCTGGGCCATGCAGAGGGGAACCGATGCCCCCCACTCCCGAGGGATGATGTCCTCATGGATGAGGGGGTGGGGGGCCCTCAGCTGACCCTCTGTGCAGGCACACGCCAGCTGGGCAGCGGGGATGTGTCTCCAGGGGTCCTGGGGAACCAAGTGGCTTTGCTGCCTGCTGATGTCCCATCCCAGGGAAAGAGGATCTAGATGTTGAGGATGGTGCCAGACTCCCACAGCTGGCACAGGGCGGGTAGGTAGCACCCACGCAGAGCTGTCAGCACCCACCTGCCCCAGGATAACCAGGATCACCAAAGAGTGTCTTCCTAAGCAGAGACATAGTCCCAGGACCTCCCTGTCCTTCCTGAACATGCCTGACCTTGTGCCATGCCCTACAGTTGCTCCTCACGCTTCCTAATTCTCTTCAGTCAGCCCAGGCTGTGCAGACCCCCTGTGTCCCCCATTCATGCCTCCTTCCCCTCCTCTGGTCTACCCTTCTCTGCCCCCCCAGCATGCCCCATCCCACCCACTCCCCCACCTCCTCCATTCCCTCCTTGCCTCTCCTCCCCTACTCCACTGCGCTCCCCCCCAGCAGCCCTTGCCCTGCCCTGCCCTCATCCCACCCCAGTGCAGCAAGCCGCCGGCACAGCCCTGAGCGTCACACCCAGCCAGCTATGTGCTGGTCTGGAAACAGTTTGGTTTCCATGGCAGCACACATCGATTACCAGGTTGGGAAGGGGCCTCGCGGATGGTGCTGGTGAGGATGCTGTGGCTGCCCGGCATGGCTTGGGGTTTGGACACAAGGCTCCCCAGTCAGTACTTGCCTTGGGATGGGTTTCGGTACCCAGTGAGGCAGGTGGATGTGGAAGGGGATCCTCCAGCCCAGGATTGTCCCACCGGGCTGGGCCTCTGAGCAACCGAAATGGAGTCGAGTGACGTGGCCTCGGTGTCCCTGACGAGTCCACCAGTTTGGAGGTTTGCACAGCCTGGGGCTCCACAAGAATCATTCCTAGCCTAAGGTGGAGGAGATGGTAAGCTGCTCCTCCTGCCTGTTCCTTGGCAGCCTCCCCTGGGGTGGGGGCATCTGCAAAGAGGGGCGATGGTCTGCCTGGCTGCCAGGTGGGGATGGCGTGTGAAGGGAGATGGGCTGGGCACGGAACTGCTTGCTGCATAAGCTTTGTTCTGGGTTTTTCAAGTACATCTGGTTTAATAGGGTCCCTGGCTTACAGCAGGAACTGGGAATGTGCCAGGCCAGGGACATCCATTTTGATGGAAAACTTAATTCTCGTGTCTCCTGAGGGCCTGACCTTGCAGCTTCAGCTATCCAGCTGCCTGCACAGATCTGGCAGATTCATTTTCAGTGCTTGCATGGTAAAGTGGATGAGGTTTGGGATGTCTTTCTGGCTCTAACCAGCAGTGAACAGGTGCAGCAGCACCATCTTCCTCATGGAGGCTGCCTCTCCTGAGGCTTTCTCCCAGCATGGCTTTGCTCAGTAAAAAGCACCGTGAAGTTTAAAGCAGTGTTGGCAGTAACCACAGAAGATCTATGCTTACTTGGTTACTTGTCTCAGTTCCTCACTTCTAGAATAATGGGCATTTCTGCAAGCTAGAAACAGGGGACCAGGTGGAAATCTCAGAACTGCCTGATCTATTTTTACTGAATCTTTAAAGAAATAAAATGATCCTGAGATAGTTCCTGGGCCAAGCAGATCTTGTGGGAGGACAAAGTGAGCCAGCAGAGCTCTGCACAGAGCTGGCTGAAGTGGCCAGAGAGTGATTTCCCACACCAGGGTGGCTTTCTTGCTTGGGTGAGCGACAGGACGGCACAGCTTTTGCTGCCTACCTGTGCTGTGGTGGTGGCCACAGATGCACTCCTGGCATGGGAGCAGGGTGCTGGGCCACTGCTGTGCCAGCCTGATGCTCGGGGTAGAGGTTCAAAAGAGGCTGAAAGCAGTTTAAGAGCTGACACCATCTCTTCTGGCAGGAGATGTGCTTATGCCATGATGCCCACAGGCAGCTGTGGACAGCTGTGGGGCCACAAGAGCAGGGCTGGCCATGGAGAGGGCAGTGATGGGCTTCAATAACCATACCCCATGGTGAGATCCTGTGAGGAACAGAGCCCACCGTGCAGGAGGAGCGGGACCGTGGGAAGCTGCAAAGCCCTCCTTCCCTGTCTGGCTTTAGGCTGTGGGGGGTCGTGCCTGCCCCGCTCATCCCTCCCGTGTACTGCCGTTAATAGGATGAGCAGGGCTGCCTCTGCTTGCGGTGGCCATGGAGCCCAGCCCTGCGTATGTTGCGGTGGCCTCTGGGGGAGACTGGATATTATGCTACAGGAGAAGTCCCTGTAATCGCCCACAGGATGATTGGGATTTGCAAGCAGCTCGGGGGAGGCAGGGGGACCCAGCCCCAGGCAGTTTCCTGCGGTGTCTCTGGTTGTCTGGCAGTGTGATGAAGGGGATTAGGAGATCTAGAGCAAGCCCAGCCCCCTCTCCGGGGGGCTCTCGACCTGAAGCCCCAGCAGAATACGCAGCTCAGTTTATTCCCATAGACAGATTGATAGAGAGAAGGCTGGGGTGCTGCTAACAGCAGCTAATCTAAGAGCAGGAGCTTTTCCCCCTCTGCTAGCACGGAATTGGCATCATCCAAGACAGGGAGACTCTATCAGTTTCCTCCATGGCCAGTTGCTCAGCCACCAGCAGCTTTCACCCACATTGCTGTTCCCATGCCTTTCTTGAGCTGATCCCAGCCCCAGCCCCTCTGCAGTACTGCAAGCACCCTTTAGCCTGGCGTGAACCTCTGAGCTCCCATGCCAGGATGGCCTGGCACCATGTTTTAATCACACAAGGAGGCACAGTTGGTTGGACTGTGCTCTTCTTCCCCATCTGCTCGTGGCAGTCGTGGAGCTGAGCCTGGCCCACACAAAGGCAGGCACTCTCTCAACAAGGGAGTGCTCGCAGGGGCTTAGTGCAAACAGACCTAATGGGATTAGTGCAAATGGGAGGCACGCTCTGTTCCAGTGGAGAGGGAAGCGTGCCTGCCCTCCCTCATCAAGCTTGCCTTTCCCTCCCTGCCTGTCCGTCAACCCTGACCAGGGTGCCAATCACCAGATATCTCGGCAGCCATAGTCCTCAGAAAAGGCAGCTTTCTAAAACTCGCTCTTCCAGGCTCCTCCAAATTAATGGATGCGATGCATCAGATAGCTCCCTGAGCCTATCTTTCCACCCTGATCTCATTATGGACAGCCAGCTTCTGTTGCAGAACCTGGTTGAGTCCCACTTTCACTTGTGAAATAGCTCCAAATTGCGACATTACCAGATTTGCCTCTGGAGAAAGATGTTTTTTCAAAAGGCTTTAAAAATGAAGGTTTGCAATGTCAGGGTGGACACCAAACCCTTCCTCAGTTCTCTCTTTGCAGCAGCCTTGTCACGGCTCCCGTGCTGGAGCCCCGCGATGCTCTGCCTGTCTTTCTGGGTAGCATGGGAAGTCTCTGGAGGACCATCAGCACCTACTGTTGATTAGTTAGTGTTGCAATAACACGGAGGCTCCCACCATAAACCACTGTGGTGTTACGCTCGGCACCATGCAAACACGGACCAGAGATGTTTGCTTCTCTGGCATTGCCACACTGATGTGATTTATAACATGCTTATGCTAGGCTGTGGGCAGACTACCAACCCACGCAACCACAACCACAAGCAGACACCTTCCCCACCAGCTACCCTGCCTGGGAAGCTCAGCTGCCTGCGAGCGGGTAGCTGCACGTGTAGACTGAACCTGGGCATCAGGGCTTGTAACTCTACAGCCGAGACGAGCCCTTGGAGATGGCACAAAGATGGCTGTCAGATGGAAGGGGGCTGTAATTAGGCAAAGTCGATAGTGGCTGTCACACAAGGCCATCGTGGGCAGGGTGATGTCCTGGCGGTCTGGTGCCAGCCACCCTCTCCTGGCTGCTGCAGCTTGGAAAGGATGGAGGGATGCTGCTGCAGAAATTGCTCCTGGGTCTTCCACCACGCAGGAGAAGGTGTCTGTGGGCAGCTGCATGGCAAGATTATGGAGGTGAGCTGCAGCAGCACCTCTGCACCCATTGGAGACGAGCTTTGAGCCTCTTTGCAGTCGGCAGGGGAAATTCACAGATGTCTTGCTGCTTTGTCTCCTAGCCTTGTCCTTAGCTGTTTTTCACTTCTCCTGCCCTATGAAATAATTCCAGGTCTGAGGAAAGGGCTGCACAGGCTGCTTTCCAGACTCAGAAAGGAGCAGGGAGTGAGTGACTTAAATGGCTTTTCCAAAGACTACACAGACCTGGGATTGTCCTTCATTGCTGGTCCAGCAGACGAAGGGCTCTCCCAGGTTTTTGTGTGGCCTTTGGGCAACATCTCTGGAGTCAGCTGGAGCGGGTCAGGCCTCAGTTTCCCTGTGAATACATGGATCTGATCTGGAGAAACTGTCAGGGCAGGCTGCTCTGCCCACTCACGATTTGTTGCCTGCATGGCGATATCACAGCCCAGTGGCACATCCTTCACCCAGGCAGACTCAAACATAAACCACTCGCAAAGCTGGGGAAAACCCCAAAGCTCAGTGCTTTCTACCCAGGCACAGTGGAGGTTTGCAAACGGAGGATGTCCATCATTAGGAAATGGATAATAAAGGTCATCTTGCCTTGCCCACACACTAAACACATCACCCTGATGGTGCAACTCTGAGTTGCACTCTGAGCAACCGCTTCCACCTGCCCCCTGCACGTGTACTGCCTTGCTGCAACAAAAATCGAAGCCAGCAGGAAAGCCTTGAAGGAAGCAAACGGCTGTGTGCCAGCGGTGCTTGGCTGTATCTGTGCCAATCCTGGGCAGGACAGTGGGGAAGGTGCTGGGCACAGCTGGACATGCAAAGCACTGGGGCCAGGCTTGTGTGCAGGGGAGGGATGACCAGGGGAAGTAATGAGGCAGGAGGGAAATGCAGAGCAGTGAGGAGAGTGGGAAGGTGTCAGGAGGGATGGAGCCTTCTTTCCCTACCTTATTTTACCTCAGACTAAAACCTTCCCCCATGCTTTCCATCCCATCCCACTCACTGCTCTGCTCCTGGCCCTGGCCAGTGTTTCTGCTGTCTCCAGTTTCTCAGGGGACCTCCTCCTCTGGCCCTGGCAGGTCAGACTCCTCCATGCACACTTGGCACACAGATTGAGCAGCTCCCACGCGCTGTGCTTGCTCACTGTAAGCAGACCCGTCACTCATGTGTGGGAGGCCCAGCGGCACCACACCCCCCTGTGTTATTTATATCAAAGCCCAGCAGCCACCTCCAAGCACGGCTTCGAGGGCACGGCATTCCTTTCCCAGGATAAGCTGTGCTCATCCCAGCCCTTTCCAAGCTTGCTGGAAAGGATGGCAACTTGCCCAGGGCCTATCTGGCTGACAAAGTAGGTCTGCCATGGCACAGCTCCCTCACCATGTGGACAAGCTCATCCGAAATGCTGACAACACCACCTGCACCCCAAAATGCTTTGCTGGGGTAAGGTGGGTGGGGAAGGACTGGCCATTTCCAAAGAGCAAAAAGCAAAGGAGAGGTTGTTTTCCCCTACCTTGCGTAGCTCTCTGTAGCCTGAAACCTGCTGAATTATGCTTGTGACTCAAATTTGCAGGAGATGAAGAGATGATAAAATCCTACTTTCTGTTCCAGGGCTCCACCTCCAGCCCGATGTGATGCTGGCATATGCTCCAACAGCACAGCCACCAGCAATGGCTGAGCGCGGCAGCACACCAGAGGCAACACTTGAACCCTCCACAGATATTGCCTGTCAAACAGCCTTTGGGACGCGGTGAGATCCCAAATGGGTCACATAGGTGAAATAAAATCAGCCACAGCTGAACCTTCTGGGAGCTGGTTTTCCCCACTCCTGCTGAGCACTTGCTCTGTGAGATCCTCACCCTGCCTGGGAGCCACCAGGAAACACCAAGTACCACAGTTCTCACACTGAAACTGTGAGCTGTCTCATCCGGCTTTCTCCCTCCTGTCTTTCTTCATCCCTCGTGTTTGTCATTCCATCCTCTTCCTCCAGGGCAGCCCAGCACCAATCCCTGAGGACCCCTGGAGCCTGCCTTGTGCCTGGAGAGAGGTCGTGGTCACCTTGGCAGTGTGTCCCCAGTCCTGGTAACCTAGAATGAGTCACCAGCCAGAGCCTGGCCAGCCTGAGGTCTGCCCTTCTTCCTTCCTGTCCTGTGGCACCAGACTTTTCTTAGCCAGTCTGAAATCAGCATCCCACCTCCCCAAGCCAAAACAAGAGACAACAGAGCTCCCACATGCTCCAGAGCTGGACTCCATTAATCAACTCCTGCCTTGTCTGGAGCTGGACACTCTCTGGGAGTTTTCCAGGGCCAGAGGTCAGTGGTGGCAGCGGGGAATTGATGCAGGCAAGACATTGCTCCGGGAGCAATCCTCTGCCTTACCCTGTCAGCTCTCGTTTAACCTAGCAGCCTGCAAGGCTCAGTGGAGACAGCAAAGGATTGGGAAGCTGAGCCTGCCCCACCAGCAAACATGGCATGCAGCCCTTTTTGAGACAGCTCTCTGTAGCCTGGCATTGTGCACAGGGAGGGGTAGCCAGAGCAGGTCTCTCCTCCTGGCCCATAGCCTCCCTGGGGCAGGAAGGGTGTCCGAGCAAGGGCTGGGGTGGAAGGAAGCACAAGGAGGCTGGCTATGAAGAGGGAGGAGCCGAAGGGCATGCCCATGCTCCCTCAGCATCTCAAGTTGTAAAAGAAACAGAGAAGCAATGCCAGGACCAGCCAGTGTATGTACCTGCTGCAAAGATAGGCAGAGACCAGGTGGCATGTGTAGATCCACTGAAGGAAAGACAGTGTTGAATGGGGTAGGACAGGCTTTGTGGGGTCCTGCATCCTGGGCTGTGCAGCTGGGTCTTGCCCACTAACCCAGGCAAGACAAATGCCTTGAGGGCAAACCTTCCTCCAAACAACCTCATCCTTCCTCTGTCCTGGGATGAAGGGGTGTCCACAGCAGCCTGGGTACCGTGGGGGTACACGGCACTCTGCATCAGCACATAATGGGGGATAGTGACCACCATCAGTGTGTGGACAGCGGCTGCAGGCAGTGCCTGGGTTTGTACACACATGCCGTCCTCCTCCCCGCACAGCTGCGAGCACTCCATGGGGCTACCAACAGGGCTTTGTGTGCGTGCAAGCCTGTGCTGGCAGAGATGCTCTGTGTGTGACCATATGTCTGAGGGGGGGCCTTGCATGTGGCCAGCCACAGAGCATGTGCCTATGTGTCTTCCCTGGGCATGGGGTGGGGGGCACACGGTGCCTGTGCTCACACACACAGCCACAGACAGGTGTGTGTGCTGCATTCGGCCAGGGGCGGTTATTATTCTTTATTAGTTTTCCTGTCCATCTGACATATTCTTTATCACTCTGTCTCAATCTTTCACTCGTCCTCCCTCTCTCTCTCAATCATCCTCGATTAGTTTTTCTGTCTGCCTCCCATTCCCGTATTCTTCATCAGGAGCTCCCTCTCCCACCCTCCCCCACTCTCCCTCTCCTCCTCTCTCTCCATCTCCCTTCCATGCAGCTTTCCTCCCTCCTGTCTCATCTCCCCCGCTGCTGTGGGAGCCCGTGAGCGTGGAGTGGTCAGGAAGTGTGGGGCCATCGTGGCTCTTTTCCAGGAGCTGGTGGCTGCTCAGCCGCTGGCTCTCCGAGCACTCTTGCTCCATCTCCATCGCTGCCCCAGCTGCCAGGCACCAGGGATTTTCCTAGCTGCCAGGAGCAGCCTGGGGATGCTGAGTGCCTCTGGCCCCCCCCACCAGCGCAGATGCTGCTATGCTGCTGAATTGGTTGCAAATTAAGCCCCTGGCTTGAAGCAGCTCAGGAGCCAACATCTCCTCCGAGAGGGAGCAGATTCCCTTGGACACTTGTGCCTTGCTCCCACTTCCCCATCCCTCTGCTCCTCCTCCAGTCCATCCCAGCATGCATCCTCCAGCAGGGAAAGCACTCATCTTGTGCCTCATCTCCATTCCCCTTCCAGGCTGGTAGTAGAAGTCCCTGAATAGGCTGGTGCTGTCGGACTCATCTGTGAGACTGAAGGCAGCTTGCCAGTTGCCAGAAGAGGCCCTGGCTGACAGCCCCAGGCCGATTCACAGCCTTTATTGCCTCTTATCCCAGTGTCTGTGCTGCTCCTGCCGGGGTGCCTCCATCTGCAGAGACCTGCAGTCACCAACCACACAGGGGGGAGATCGGAGCAAGGGTACAGCCATGGGGTGGGATGGAGTTGCATGGCCAGAGACTATGGAGAGCAAACAGAGAACGGAGCTGCTGGTGGACCCCAGGCATTGAGGCACGGGGAGAAGGCACAGCATGGAGGGATGCTCTGGAAGGCACCTTTGGCTAAAGACAGGGGACGGATGAAGACATACTCTGCATCCCCCAGCAGAGGAGGCACAAATATTTTGCCTCATCTCCCTCCCTTTGGGGGCCAGAAAGTGAAAGTCTGGAGTGCTGGAGGACTCAGGTAAGTGAAATGTGCTGGCAGTGGCTGCCATGCCCCTGGCACCCAGAGAAATCAATCGGTCCAGACTGATGGCAGCTCTGTGTGGAGATGGTATCTGCTCAGCTACTGCCCTCCCCTGACCCTGGAAGAAGAGGGTGCCCGCAGGACCCAGTGCTGGCTGCAGCTGGCAGCTCTCTGCATCCTTATCCTTGCCTCCCAGCATGGAGAAAATCGGAGCTGATATTGCGGGAAAGACCCTCAATGCCACAGCAGCCCCCTCTCTGCTGTGTGTGGACAGTGTCTTGACGCGTCAGCTGGGGCAAGCACAGGGTTTCTGCAGCTGGGCCCAGCACGGTGCTCAATTTTGGGAGTGAGCCATCCTATCTAGAGTCTGATTTCCCGACACTGCGCTTGCTCCTGTTGCTGGCTGAGAAGCCTTGTCACTGCCCAGCCCCAGAGATGCCTTTACTCTTGCCCACAGTGTCAGAAAAGCCCATTTCAAGGGGTGGTGGGGAGCCGGGAAGCCACATCGCATGGGAGACTTCCTTAGCGCCCAGCAAAGCCCCAGGACCCTCACTGTACGGTGGCGAGCTCCCCTCTTGGCAGAGGGGTGCTGCAAGAGGCGATTGGTCCTGCATTGCATCCGCTGCTGATGCTGATGTATGTGACAGGCGCAGGGGTTGCCAGGAGACAGCATCCTCCTCCTCGGGCGCTGCGCAGCCAACACGGCTCTGTGCTGGTGATGTAATGCTCCTCCCGCGCCGCTCATTGCCGGCCTGCCCTGTTTCTCCCTGCCAGCGATGGGGGGGGAAATGCAAAAGCCTTTACAGACATTCCTGCGGCCTTCCTCAATCTGCGTTGTGCTCCCTCCCCTCCTACGGGTGCAGAGAGCAAGGGTTTGCAGAAACCAGCTTCACCGTCAGCACCAAAAGTGCTCTTGCACCCTTCCCGTCGCGGGTCGCCAGCCCTGTCTCCCGATGCGCGAGGTCCATCACGGACCCCCCTGCTCGGGTTTTGCCTACGTGCAAACAGTCCACGGCAAGATCTGAAAAGGTCTTCATCATTTGTTCATATATGGGGGGGAGAGGGAGAGGCAGATGGCCACTCACGCACACAGAGGCTCGTTGAATAAATATCTGGCTACAAATTATCTGCTGATCTAATAAAAAAGATATTACCTACCTCTACAAACCTAGTTTCAAATTATTCCTTCTGCTCTGTTCAGTAGCCTACTGGGAGATCACTGGCAGGTTAATTTGCTATTGAACGGGTCCCAACTGGAATTAGCACTTCAGCCTGCCTCTGGTTTCACTTGACAGTTAATGAAAGTCGCTGTTACTCACTCCCGGCTCTGAACTTTATGCACTGCACCATGTTTCACGGGTGTGAAAGAGCTGACCGGGATATTTTTGTTTGGACTTGCAAGGTGTTCAATGTTTGCAAGACCCAAAAGGTGCTGAGATAGAAAATAAACTGCCATTTGTATGCTTTTACATGAGAACTTGGTGTGTTCCTGACAAAAGTGGCCTTTATCTGGGGACTGTCATTTTGATTATTTTATATCTGTACAGTGCCCCAGAGGTGTGCATAGAAAATGAAAACAGATAAAGAGCTTGAACGAGGCAGAGCTCTGCCAGAGGCCCTAATAAACCAGCAGGCTGGGCTGATGGGGGGAGGGTGGCATGGGGGGGTAAGTTAAAATGATCCGTCCTGCAAGCCAGGGCTTCTGCGTGCTCTGCAGCTGGGGAAGGCAGCATGGAGGGCGGCAGGTCTGGTCCACGGCTCTGGGAGATGTGCCTTGTGAATGCCACTGGGGAGGAGTGACGGCTCTCCTCTGCTGGGAGGGCACCCAAAACCATCCCTCCCCAGCACCAACTGGGCTGAGCTCTCTCTGTGATGACGAGGACTTGGGTGACTTCCGTCCCTGTGGCACTTAAAGAGGGTATGGCTAGGGACTGTGTATGGACTGCTGCGCAGAGGACCACCTTCCCCTGTGCTAGGCTCTCCCACCACACCTTCTGCCCAGAGATCTCCAGGACAGACAGCTGACTCGGACAAACTCCATGCAGGCATGATGGCAGCATCCCATGGAGCCATGTTGCCAAAGTCAAGGTCTGTAACAACATAGACACAACAGAAAATGAAATCTTTGCAGTTACTTATCAGTCCCATCCCACCTTCTTCACCCTGCTGTTCTTCTTGCACAGCCCCATTATCCCACCATGTTCTCCTTGCTCCATCACCCTCCCCTCATCCCATATACAATTTCTGCAGACCTCCTTGACCGGCCAGCCATGGGCCAGAAGATTCCCTTGCAGCCCAGGCATGGTTTGGTTGGGGCTCAGTCCAATCCCCTGCCCCTGAAGACCCATCACGAACAGCATGAAGAGCTGAGTCAGCAACTCTGGCATTCATCTTCCCCCTCTGACACCCCGAAGTCCCCTAAGTAATTTCCTTCTCCCTCAGTGTTTGCACCCTTCAGGCACTCAGAGACAGTTATCCGGCTCCTGCCTGCATGATTGATCAGCAAAGCTAGACAGATTTAGTTCATTTAATCTGCCTCCTAAATCCCATCCTTCAGCCCCTTCATCATTTTCCTTGTGTCTCTCTATTGTGTCTGTATCTCCTCGGGACAGCAGTGTCTCCAGCTGTGCCCAGGCATACAAGCTGCAGGCAGGGGCTGCTGGTGCCGGCACGACGCCTGGCAGCCCTGGTGTGCATGGCACGACTGCTGCACCAGGGCACGCCGCATCCCTGGGCTGCCCCTGCGGGGTGCTGTCCTGGCAACCCAGGGTCCCTAAGGATGCTTGGGGGCACCTTGCATGCCAGGCACCGTTTGCCTCTGGCTATCCCCTCTGCCTGTAGGAGCCTCCTTTGCAAATGCTGCTCCAAGCCCAAGACTCTCTGACGTGATGGGCAGTCCTCAGTGCCCTCGTCAAACTTGCTTGCTCCTTGATGAGTGTTGCAGAAAAGAGCTGCCAAAGCAGGCAGCACCAGGGCAGGGAGAGGACACATGGGGCATGGCTGCAATCACTCAGGTCTCCATGCTGGTGCCTGTCGTGCCACAGCATTCCCTCTCTGACACAGCCCCCTGTGCACCCCGGCATCTGCTCCCTCCCCAGCTGAGCACAGGGCACTGGAGAGCTTCTTCTGGGCAAACCCAGGGCTCTGCTTTCGTAAGTACTCACTGCTGCAGAGTTTCCTCTCTGCAAAATTTGGCCAAAATCTCTGCTCCAGGCTAAACCCAGCGATGTTTCTCGTACTTGTGGAGAAAAATCTCATGACGATGAGGGTGTGTGACTGATCTGGCAAGGCTTGCCTGATCCTACAGAGTCTAAGACTGCAGGTCATGGAGCAGGAACCTGTCCTGCCCCTCTGGCTCAGGGCTTTGGGGGCTCTTCTCCCATTCCTGTACAGTAAGACATTTTGTCCAGATGACCTAGAATTCAACATTTCCGCCCCAGATTCATCCAACAGATGTACCTACAGTTGCTGTTTCTACCTCTCTATCTGATTAGGACCTTCCTCTGGCTGCCTCTGTCCAGATTCCCTGTGAGAGCTGTTGCATTTCCAGCTCCAGAAGCCCAGTGTGGCTCCATCCAAAGCAGCAGGACTGTAGCTGCTACTGAGATCTCTGGAGCTGGCTGCTCCACAAGGAAGGAACATGAAAGCGGGAAACACATCTCCCCGATCACCAGGGGTGCATTTTGCACCAGCCCTGCGATTGCTGGCACAGAAGATTGTGTGGGGAGAGGGCAGGAGTGCCAGGGGTAAGTCACGGGGGCAAAAACACATGCACAGCCTGCAGACGCTGTGGGTCTTGTGCCTGGTCCCCTTCTGCCTTCGTGGTCCCGCTGGACACTGCTGCAATTTTGTTATTTTCCAGAAGTCTCCCTGGCTATCAGCTCTATTGTTGGGTTGAAGATGGAGCGGTAAAGTTATCGCTGCTGGGATCGCTGTCTTTTCATGAAGGCTGGTGTACTTCCTTTTTCCAAATCCTCTGGTAATTTCCTGCTTCTCTGTAACTTAAACAACTCTATTGTCGGTCCCTGCTTTATTTCATAAGCTCAGTCCCACCCCGTTCCCTCCTGCATGCCCCCAGCCCTGCTGAGCCATACAGGTCCATCCTGCCTTTGCTCAAGTATCATATTTGACAATTTGACAATGTTTTCTTTGTTTTCTTATTGCCTGTAGATGCTTTTTAGCTTTTCTTTTCCTTTTTTTTTTTTTTTTTTTTGGTTAAAGGCAGATTTTAGAAGGCTGTGCAGCAGTTCAGCCATTTGAGAGTCATCATTAATTTAATCTTCTTCCTAATTTATTAATGGCTCCTACTTTCTCTCCAGTATTTGAGACTCCCCTGGTATGTTTGTAAAAACCATCTTACTCCCCTTAACCTCTTTGGCAGCGTTAGTTCACTCTGCCTTTCCTCCCTGTCTCCGGCAGGTTGAAGTCAGTCACTGTCCTCCCTGTCTCTAAGACAGTCACGCCCCATCCCATCAGATCTCCCACCAGTTTTGCTGCCTGCTCTTTGCGTGCTTCTTGTTAGGTGACCAGCTGGAAGCTGCCCCCTTGTTGAGGGAGTGTGTCAGACTCTCCCCATGCCACCCCAAAAAATAACACACTTTCCTCTTCACGTCTCTCGCCAGCAGGCAGGAGAGCGGGGGGCAGGATGCAGGGTCCGCAGCTTGCTGGTTTATTAATTACAGCCCCGCAAAGGTGCATCCCTCCCTGAGCTGGTAGGGCAGCCCTAGACTTTGAGAAGAAATCTCTCCTAATCAACTGTACTCTGCAGGTGAGACCCAGAGTTGCTAGTGCACACCAGCTAACATATAATAAAATGGAGTAAACTAATAAGCAAACATCACTTAAAGAGCGGGAGACAAGTGCCGAGACTGACCTGCAACAGTAAATATATTAGGCTTAATCCGTCACTGGTTGAAGTCCCCTGTATGGCACAAGATCCCAGTGGCTACAAATCCCTCTGAAGCAGGGGAGGTTTAGATTGGACGTGAGGAAAAATGTCTTTACTGAAAGAGTGGTTAAACATTGGAAGAGGCTGCCCAGGGAAGTGGTGGAGTCCCCATCCCTGGAGGTATTTAAAAGACGTGTAGATGCGGCGCTTAGGGACATGGTTTAGTGGGCATGGGGGTGTTGGGTTGACGGTTGGACTTGATGATCTTAGAGGTCTCTTCCAACCTTAATGATTCTATGATTCTATGATTCTAAGCACTCCAGAGGCTAGCAGGGCCCCCCGAAAGCTCCCCATCACTTGAAATATGGTAATAACTGATCCACTGGTGACCAAGCTTGTAGGAACCGGGTCTTGCCAAAGAGCCACTGGGAGAAGGATGGGTGGCATCTGCTGGGGGGCGGCTTCTGCTGAAAAGCAACTTGGATCAGACTGGGAGGTCCCACTGCTGGGGACCCGGCCAGCCCAGGTCCTGGGAGTACCCCAGCCTCTCAGCTCTGCCCTCTGCTTGCACCTGCATCCCTACCACCCTCCTCACCGCTCACGGGACTCTGCACCAAGACCCCCAGCTGCAAATGCCCCCACAGCCAGCAAGCAGCTGGTTACCCCATGGAGACAGCATCTCACATCTGCCCCATGCGGCCTCAGAGACCATGGGGGGAAGGGAAGGAGCTGTATTTTCACAGAAAATGCTGAGGATGTGACTTTTTTTTTTTTTCTTCATTTGCAAATGAAACAGGCCCATCAAAGTCTGAATTTTTTTCTAGAAATGAAGTTCTGGAAGCATTTCCTTTGGATCAGTCCAAATGTTCAGTGTCAACAAAGCCAAAATATATCATTGCAATTTGGACTTTTTCAAACAGAAGTAGAAAGAACACTTAAATTAAATTTGTTCTTAAATGTCATTTTGAACAAAGAGAGAAATTCCTCAGCCTGGAAATGTTGAAACAGACATTTTGATAGCACCAGAATAGTTAATCCTATTAAAATAAAATAAGATGGGAATAGACACATTTTATTCTGGCTTTTGATTTGGGCAAAACCACCGTAAAAGATAAAATCCCAAACTTTTTGAGACACCCATTTAGCATTGTGCATTCCAAGCAAGGTGGTGGGACCCCTGCTCTGTGCTAGAGGCATTTGGGGCTGTAGCAGTGACTGGGTCAGGAAAGGGGAAGCAGCTACAGGGCTCCACCCCCCCACCTCTTGCAGGATGCTGTGTCAGGAGGTGCCAGCTCTGCCCATGCTGTCTTGGGTGGACCCGTAGTATCGACCCATGGGTGCAGCAACTCTGTGTCACTGCATGGGCTTTGCATGCTGTGCTGTTAAAGTGACTCTGAAATAATCCAACCA
Source organism: Aptenodytes patagonicus (assembly GCF_965638725.1). NCBI lineage: Eukaryota > Metazoa > Chordata > Aves > Sphenisciformes > Spheniscidae > Aptenodytes > Aptenodytes patagonicus. Next base: position 21,354,840 of record NC_134960.1, on the reverse strand, counting down.
AAAAAACATCCCTTTTTGAGACACGTTGTGAAATGCTGATTTGTTGAGCAAGAAATGTTTTGCTCAGAGCCCCTCGGGTCTGCCAGATTTTCACCAGCGCTGCAGCTAAATTCCTTCACATGCCTGCAACTCCTGCCTCAAAGCAGGAGTCTCGCACCAGTGCCGCCTCTCTAGGATGACTCCAGTCTTCAAAGACTGATGAACTTCTGTGTCAGTTCATTTTAGAGCAAAATCAAGTTAGGAGAAAAAAATATTATCATGAACTGGAACTGTCAAAGCACAAATTGTGTTCCCAGATTGCTAGAAATGAGCAAAATGGAGTCTGGTCGGCAGCAGCTGGGGCTCCTCTGCCCTGTAGTTTGCTCAGGATTGTTTTAGGTCTCTCCCTGCTATGCAGTTGCCCTTCCCCATGCTGCAAATTTGAATATGCGTGACAGCCCCTTGCATTCGCAGCGCCCATTGCCCCAGCGCGGTGGGTGCTACGTCCCCTCCTTCCCCTCCAGGACCGCTCCCTGGGTTTGAGCCACCTTGCCACCCGCCAGGTCTTCTCTTCAATCCTCTGTGGGCTCAGCCACCCTCACAAGCACTCCTGGCTCCACAGCACTAAAAATCCCATTCTCTCTCCAGCTACCATGCCTCTCTGTCTCCAGGCTCCCCAGATTTTCTATCTGTTGACCAAAGCATTACTTAAAATATCTTTGTTTTTTTTCTCTCAAAGTTGCACGGTATTTAGCCAACGTATTTTGACTGCAGTGATGAGATTTTTCATCTAAATTGCCAGCAGCTGTAAAATGCAGACCCTGCCTAAAAGGGAGCCAAGACTGCGTACCCGCCACAGGAACACTGTGCCTCCCTGCCTGCTGATTGCTGCCGGTGGCTGCCTGCATTGCCCTGCCCCATGCCGGTGACGGCACTATTTGCCCCGCAGCAGCCAGGATCTTGGTCAGAAGCCAGACGGGAGCCTGTCTCCCATGTGAACTGTTGTGATTTCATTACTGGCCATCAATGCACTTACAAATCTCCTGCCATGCTCATGATGCTGAAGGGACACCAGTTCCCATTCCCAGAGCATCCCCTGGAAAGGCAAATGGGAGAGGGCACTGAGAGGCTGAGGGCAAAGACCTTCTCTTGTGCACAGCCCCACGCAGCACACAGCATCTCTTATTTCCATAACCAGCAGCAGAGGTGGCTTGGGCGGTGCAAGGGCAGCTTGGCTTCCTACCCTCCCAGTGCTCCTCCTGAGCAGGGTTAAGCAACAGGTGTCTGGCTGCAGCGTGGACCAGGCCCAGGACTGGTATGTCAGTGTATTCATTCATTTTTTTTTTAGATGGATAAAAGCAGAAATCAACAGCACTTGGACTGGAATGCCCTGTGGTTGCCTGACAGCAGAAGCCAACCTCAGATATGGTCGCACAAACACTGAACAGACAATGAGAAGATCTAATTATAGAGAGGAGAAAAGCAGCCATCTAACCAGGCAAAGATTCGTATTTCTACTGGCAGACTTAGAGTGGAGGGCAGGAGGACAAAAGAAACAGGAAAATGCTGCTCTGGGCTGACTCATGGTTCACTTGATCCCAAGGAACAAACGTCCCCATCTGCAGGAGTGAGCACACACAGTGGTGACAAGTAGGTGTCACATCAGTCCACCTGGGTGCTGGCAGGTACCTGTGTCACCAGCCGTGCTCAAGCCAAGCAGCCCTTCCCTACCCTGGCACAGGCAGCTAGACATCGTTTCAGTGCCTCCTAACCCATGAATCAATACTTAACACTGTGGAAAAACATTCGTCTCTGCAGGATGGACTCTAAAGGCTTTAAAGGACTCGCTCCCAGCTCTTGCATGCTCTCAGGGCATATCCTTTCACCCCAGCTGCAAACCTGCTTCTCTAGCACTTGCAGGCCCATCAAGGTGGCAGAGAGTGCTTAGCCATTGTAGGACTGCCCTGTTTCTTCTCATGTACTTGGGTCTATATAGCACGTAATGAAGCCAATATTGTGTGGGATTGACTTCCCAGCCAGGCTTTGAGGATCTCAAATCAGGTTTCTGAATACTAACGTGACAGCAATAATACAGAGAAATCGCTGATGTGGCAGGAGAGAGCACTGCAGCTGCAGCAGCAGCTGGGGTCACCCTGCGGAGGATGCAGGGCAGTGGGTGCCAGGGGAGGGCTGCAGGAGTGAACAAGGATTGCTGCATGCCCTCGGCACCAGGGGCTGGAAGCACCCCTCAACCCGCCCCCGCCCCCAAACCCTCCCTGGTGCAAACAGCACGGGAAGCAGAGGTCGTGGCTGCAGCAAGCTGCAGGGCAAGCTTCTGGGAGATGCCCATTTGCAGGTGGTTTGGGGGGCAGGCTGTGTGTGGACGCTGCACCCCACAGTGGGTGCACTGGCTAAGACAGCCTTTTGCTGCAGGGTGATGGGTGCTGTTGCTGATCTGGGAGCTGGAAGATCATGGGGACCAGAGTGCAGACTGGATGAGTCTCAGAGCTCCACTTCCAGCTGATGTGCATCCCCCAGGACCAAACTGGACCCCCAGGCTGTTTTGAAAACACTTCTCTCTGCCAGGTGCCTGGTCTGGCTGCTCCCATGAGCAGAGCCCAGGCAGTCGGCGGTGCTTTCTTTGACCAAGGATGGTCATAGTTTGGGTTCACCCTCTGCTCACAAGTACAGGAGTGGGGCTGTGTTTTCAGCCCTAAAACGTGGAGTAAATATGCTTCAGAGAAGGGGTGAGAGACCATTCTGGGGGGAGGTGAATGAGGGTTGCCTTGTGGCTTTTCTCCAGGAGTTCAGCTGGAGGCAGCAGCATCAGCAGCTGTCTTCCGCCCTGGGAAAGTAGTCGTTCCTTGCCATGGGGCTCCCCATCCCCTCTGGGCTGGGCTTTGCAGACCCACGCATCCCGAGAGCTGTGAGCACCTGTGACCCTCTCCCAACAGAGTTTCCTCCCCAAGCATCCCGCAGCCAGGCTCACATCCTGCCCAGGCAGCCACTTTGCTGGGCTGCAGAAGTGCCACATCACCGCTGGATGCCTGGCAATCGCTGTCACCGGCCTGACACAGATGCACAGCCTTTCTCCAAGAGCTGACATCCGCGAGGTCTCGAGTCAAGGAGCTGCTGCTGCTGCCAGTGCTGAAAAACTGGTCCAAGAGGAGTGATGAAGTGGAAGCAGAAACAGCTGGCACTAGCACCGGGACCCACTGTGCTTGGCGAGTGGCGTGTGTGTCCTGCCAGCCTGACTGAATTTCCTGAGCTGTCAGGTCGGATGGAGAAGTGCCCCGTCAGCCTCATCAGGTCACATCATGGGGGGAACGCAGCGTGTCGGCAGTGCCATGTGCAGCTCTTGCCAGCTGCAGAGCCCCGTGGGCTGTGGGGAGGCCAAAAGGAATGACATCTTGAAGGGAGGCGGCGCTGTGGCTTGGCACAGGGAGGTGGGGTTTTCAGCAGGGATGGGTGACGGCTGAGCTTCACACCTGCACAGGTCCACTGGTATTTTATCACCCATCAGTAGAAGCCATGACATCCTGCTCTCAACGATTGTCCATGGAGGAGACTTGGCCACTGCCAACACTGAGACTGGGCCACCAGGTCATATAGTGGCTCATCTTGTCAGGTTTGGCGAAGAAGCCAAGTGCGTGGCAGGTGACATACTTTGATAGCTGTCCTTTTCACCCCGTTTAATGCCAAACCTCTGGGCAGCAGGCAGGGAAAAGAGCAGTGATACGCGAGGGCAACAGCATTATACCAGCTGGCTCATTCATGCAAACCTGGAGCACGGTGTGCAGCAGCTCTGCATGGTCACAGGGCTGGAGATCTCGGGGGGTCAGCAGAGCCATGGGGTCCCAGGCCCCTCCCAGCCTTTACACCATGGTGTGTAGCCCATCGCACAAACTGTTCAATACACTTTGCTGTGACTTTTCATCCCTGTGCTGCTAGCAGGTTATTCCAGAACTGCCCCAGCAGACTTGTGGCTTGTTCAATCCTATTTTCCTTTGTGCATATGTCACCCATTAGCTCAAAAGATTCCCCCTTGACCTTCCCTGGAGCATTTTTGGGGAGCAGGATGCCCTCTGAGCCATCCTGGTGGGCAGACAGGACAAACTCTTCCAAAGGTGGGGAGGGGGCCACACTGGGAGTCTCAGAGCGAGCAGGACTGGCAAGACTGTTCTGATGAGGTCTCACTAATGCACCGTCTGCAGCGCTGATGGGTTTCTCCAGGAAATATTGCAGCTCGGCTCACACATGCCTTTTTCTCTGCTGAACCAAATTGGCAGTTTATGGCCCTTTGGTGACTAACTCCTCCAGCAAGCTCCTTGTGCTTTTCATTTACTTCCAGCTACAGCTGAAGTTCCTGCATCAGTTCCTAAGTACCTGACCTCACATTTGTACTATTGAATTTCCTTCCTGGTCACTTACTGCAGTCTTTAAGGTCACCCAGTCGCTTCTGTTTGATATTCCACTGCTGCCATGCATTGGCTTCCTCCTTTGAATCATCAGCAGGTTTTATCAGCAGTCTCCTACCTTTTGTGCAAAGATCATTAGTGGAAATATTAAGCAAAATCAGACCCCAAATGGATCTTTGAGAAACTCCATTAGTAGCCTGCCTGCAGCTTAGTGCTTGCTGTTTTAACACTATCCATTGCTGCCTCCCCTCCGGCCATTTCCCATCTTACCCTTGTTCCTTATCATTTCTCCATTAATCCCCATCTTCACCAGTTTAATTAATAATTTCTCATGTGCATTACATCAAATGCTTGACTGAGGTTCAGGGAGATGAGATCTACTTCAATTCTTTTGTCTGGGAAAGCAGATACCTTCTTAAAGAAAGCTATCAAGCCAACCTGCCACAGTACGTCTTTGGTAAATCCATGTGGTATTTAATCCCGTTTTCTATTTACTTCAATGCTTTTAATTACAATTTCCTTTTAAATCTATTCTAAAGCCTAGCGTATTGCTCAGGTCAGGTCTCAAGTTGTCTTTTCTCCAGATCCTGTTTTTACCTGTTTCTGGTCAGCCAGCTTTTCGGACCAGTGAAAGACTCGGGTGGGCACGAGCACCGGTGTGGTCTACAAGAGGAGAGTTATTGGAAATGCAGTCTGGGCAAGGCTGGACAGCTTGGAGAAGACTGCCAGCTGTGACCCACAGCCAGCTGCCAGTGGTGTCCTGCTCTGCAGTGGGAGCTGGAAGCCTTACTGGGGAGGGGTCAATGCCTGGTGGGAGCAGACAGACTGTCAAAGCCCAGAGCATGGGTGCTCTGGGGCAGGGAACTGATGCCCACACACCCGCTGCAAGCAAATATCTAAAACTTCCCAGGAGGGAGCCTCTTGTCCAGGGGTGGTTCCCCACTGCGTGCTGTGCAGGTAGCAGGGTCTCCATACAGGGGAGCTGGGGAGTTCAGAGTCCGGGTCAGCACGTGTCCCCAGGAGGTGATGGTGCCAGTTAGTGCTGCTGTGTGCAAAGATCACATTATCTGCAGACATGTTTCTGTGCTAGAGGTTTCAGAGGGCACCAGAAGGTTTTGGGCTTCATGGGATCAAGCTTGGCATGTTGGACAGGATCAGTCATCAGATGACACCAGGGTAAGGCTGGAAGGACCCACATCATCTCTACATCTGATTTCAATACCCAGGGAGAAGAAATTAAAAAAAAGAATGGATGGGCATCCAGGAGAGAGAAAGCATGGACAGTTGTAAGGGCAGCACCCAGGTGGATCCCTGCTGAGGAAAGCCATGTGTCTAACCCAGCCCAGAAACCTGCAGAGCTTGGAGAGGAGAGACTGTTAGCAGTATACTGAGACAAGAAACCTGAGGGAGGAGGAACCAGGGCAACTTGTGCAGCACATGAGATGGGACACCGCTCATTTGTGGTGCACCCTCCTTTCCTGCTGAGACTCCTGGCCTGAGCCCCCTTCCAAGCCTCCCACCTGCTGGAAACCGGTACAGGGATGCACTGTGCCCACGGGGTTCTTGTCATTACAAGTGGGTAACGCTGTTCTGCCCCTTTGTGTTGGCATTTCATGAGGCTCCTGCGCTACTTCAGTTGCGGGATGCTTTCCTCCTTGTGCACCTCAGGCTGCTCGGTGCACGCTCACTGGAGCCCTGCAGTAGACTTCTGTCTCAGCTCATGTATAAACCATGGGACTGCCCCATAGTGTTTAACCCAGAAAAATGATGGCTGAAAGACATGTGATAGCTCTCCATAAACATTTTGGGGAGAAAGAGAGGGAGGGAAGGGTAAACATCAGCATGGCAGCTTGTTATTTAAACTATAGGCCAGTGTTGGCACAAGAGCAAATGGGATAAACTATTCATGAATATATTTTGAGTAGAAATTGGAAAAACTGCTGAAGCCATCAGAAGATCAGGGTGGCTGTGGAAAAGCAGGGAGGGGTTGGCTCAGAGCCTTTTCGCTGTTTATGAAAGAGAGCCTCAGAGCCCCTTGGGCTGTGCAGGTCACCCTGCTCCCAGGGGCAAGGAGGGAGGGTCCCACACCGGGGGGGGGGGGGGGTGTCCATATGGGAGGAGCTACACCGTGCCCGGTTACCTCCCCATCCCCCTGCCCTACTCAGATGCCATCACTGCCCCAGGAGGCTTGTGCTGTGCCTTGCTTGGGGCTCAAAGTTTTCTTCTGGAGAGGTGGGAAAAGACTTGTGGGGACCAGCACCCCTGGAATTACCATGTCTGAACATTGCACTTCCCTTATTTATCCAGCTCGTGATTTTTTTTTGCTTAAGAAAAGGGAAATATTTCTTTCCTATTAGCAACAAGTAGAAACCACTCTCCTCTAAGCTGGGCCCTCTGTTCAATCAGGACAAGCAAAATTATTTTAAATTCCTAAACTCTTTGCTGGGAAAGAGTTCCCTGAAATGCAAGCGGGTGCAGCAGTGAGGAACATAGGTGGTGGTCACTTTGAGGGAGAGGAGCGGGGCTGGAGCCACCAGCACTGTCACCCAGGAGGGGATGGAAATCACTCCCAAGGAGCTATTTGGGTTTGGTACGAGGCACTGTGGTGATGGTGATGGACGGTGGGTGGGGAGGGAACAGGGGTGCTCCACATGGCATGGCATGACCTTGACTCTGAAGGACCCCACGTGACTGGAGGTGGCTCTCACACCACCACTGTGCCCAGACGGACTGTCCCCACACAAGGACAGGAATGAGATGGCAGGCCTGGGTCTCTTCCCAAACACAAGTTACCTGACAGCATGAGGCACCATGCCACAGACACTGGGGTGCAAACTCATGTCCCTATATGCTCCCGCCCGAGCTTCGCATGCAAGACGTGTTCTCATCTCTTGGTAGGTCCCAGTGTTGAATAAGGTCATCGAATGTCTGCAGCAGCAGCTACAACAAGCCCTTTGCCCAGAAGATGCACTCCAGACTGAAGACCCTCAGAGACCCCCCCTTCCTCCCCCACACCTGCACTGTGCCTGCCCCTATTCCTCCGTCTCCCTAACCCTTCTCCCTGCACTCTCTTGCTCTATTTTCCTGGGAAGCTGGCACAGCTGGGATAGATGCCAGCTCTGCTAGGGCTTGTCTGAGCTTGCTCCTGACCTTCAGCTGATGGATCCATGGAGAGGTTCCACTGATCCCGCACCCAGCTCCCAGCAGGCTTGACTATGAGATTGCTATGCAGGGTACAACCGACAGGTCATCTCCCAGCTTCAGAGAACCCTATCCCGAATTGACAGAAGTGCCTGTGAACCAGAAACAAACTAAAAGACTGTGTTTGTATTTATGGTGGGGGTTTTTTCAGCAACATATGTTTAATAGCAGATGCTTCCTATGGGAACGTGACCAAAGAAGGGACGCCTTTGCCTGACCCTCTTTCCACACTGTGCAGACCCAAGGGGAAAATGGAGAGCAAACATTTGTTTTCAGAGGTTCAGGAAGCTGTATTTCCACCCTGACAGCCCCTTAGCCCTGCACAGAAAGTCCCCCGTGTTTGCAAAGATCTGTGCTTACCAGCTCCGGTGTATAAACAACTGTGTCCTCTTGCCAGCCTGCATTTATCTCGTAGCAAAACTCAGATGCAGATTATATACAAATGAGGTGTAGCCTAGGGATTTTTGGTTAGTTCCCAAAGAAGCCTGAACGTTGCACATCTTTGAACTAGGGAATGAAGGAGTCAGAGGAGTTCCTGGAGCTTCCCCAGAGCCTGAATTTTGGACACCTATTACTTATATGTGCTCTTCAGACACCAAGAATTTGCCAGCTCTTCCTAATAAAAGCCTGAAAATACCTTTTAACTGGACCAGGCCCTGGCCCCTGAAGCCTGGGATCACAAGTTGCTCCAAAGCAGAGGCTACTCATGGGGAGCCGCTCCTCCCTGGTCCAGGGGCACATCTCCATCCGTGGGCTGGTGTCCCACTCCCCACGTGGATCCTCTTCCGTTTCTCCTCCTCCTTGCCCCTATCATGTTTAAACACAGAAGGTGGAAGCACAGTATGTACCAGTACGTACCAGTATAGGTGACTGGAGAACCAGGACAGGGGTGGAAAATTCAGCCTCCGTGTCCAGATCCCAGACAGCCTCTTGGTCATCTCTGGAGTTTGTCCAGATGACTTGGTTGTCTCTGGAGTTTGCAGCCATGTGCTGGGGTTAAACCATGCGCTCTGGGCTAAAGACATGAAACTCCTCTGCAACCTGGTTGGTAAAACACGTTGGAGCAGCATGTAACATGTTATAGTCATCAGCCTAGTTCTGCCTTTCCCTGCAAGCAATGCCTGGATCTCCTACCACACACATGTGCTATGCCTCACTGGCTGCAGAAGCAAACCTGCTGGAAGGAAAAAAGGGATTCTCTGACTCTGCCTGTACCGCAGTGGCATCAGCTCCAGGGCAGGGCCTCCAGCAGTGAGCTGCAGCTGTGAGAAATGCTGAGTGGACCGTTAGTGCCAAGAAACATCTCCTCCCTCGGTGAAAGGAGCCCGGCTTTTGTCACTTCCCATTTCTCAACTTTCAAAAACTGGACGTTCAACTTTGCAGATCCAGCCTTCTCCTGCTGCTTCCTTCATGCCCCCCATTGCCACCTCCCAATAGGAACCAGCACTTTCATGCAGCGGAATTAGAGGTGGTGTCAGCAGGTCTTGTCCCCCCATCCAAGCATGCCTGTGCACAGCCCTGGCTCTCGGGGATTTTTTCAGCTGGTGCAATTGCCCAGTGTACAAGCAAGCACCAGGAGCAGGGTTTGTCAAACTAAAAGTGCTCTTCTGTGGAGCTCCTGAGTGTTAGATAACAATGCTGCAGCTTGTCAACTGAGCTGTGACAGAGCCTCTCACGTAGGTAAACCCTGCAGGCATCTGCAGGCAGGAGTGCTGCTGGGAGAGGGGACAGTGTGGGATCACACAAAGCCCCTCCCGCAGAAGCAGTTCATGGGCAGAGCCGTGCTTTCTATGGTCTAGATGGGTTTGCTTGCTTGGTTTGGGTTTCCTCTGGTGGGTATAAAAGGCTGCTTCCCTGGGATAGCTTCATCTGTGCAAGGAGTTTTGCTGGTATAATGTGGTGGTATTTGTGTACCAGCAAGGCACTCCTCCTGTCAAAAATCCCCGATGAGGTTATTATAAAACTAGTAGCTTAACTGTGATGCTAACCTCAGCCAAGTGGCAACAGGCAGCTGCCTGCTCATATAACCTTTTCTGTGTGCCTTTGTCTCTCTGGTTTTCGCTAATGATTATGATCAACCAAAACATACAGCCTTACAGCTTGATACTGCAGCTATTTGCTGTCTGTCCAAAGGGCACAGTTGCACTAAAGTTTCAAGGACAGCAGGGCAAAATGGCTGGATCTGTGGGCCTGGAGAAGAAAGGAGCCTCCTTCTCAACAGGAGCAAGCTCCTTGAACCATAGACCCATTTGACCCAGCACCCTGATTCATAGGAAGGATCGGTTGGACTCGATGATCTTAGAGGTCTTTTCCAACCTAAATGATTCTGTGATTCTGTGATTCTGTGATCCCATGGCAGCAACCAACTCCTAGGAGAGAGGACAGATTTCTCAGTTTAGGTCCTGAAGACAGATTTTGGAAAGAAAACTCCTCTGGGATAATTGTCAAAGCCTATCTGTGACATGTAACTCCCCTGGCTCGCGAACAGCATCTGAGGAGCCTTGCAGCCCAATGGCTGGAAATAGCAATCCTGCCAGGAGGCAACAGCCATGCCCCAGAGCAGTACAGTGCAAAGGGCTCCTCTGGCTCCATGTCGCTACCTGGTCCTCCATCGCAGGAGGCTGCCAGCATGCTCTTGCAAGCTCCAGAGGCTTTTGCTCATTCTCCTTTGGCAGATATTGCTAAAACCCACTGTCCACTTAAAGAATTGCAAAATATGGTCACTGGCAGGAACAGAGAGGAGTGCCTACAATCCTTGCTTCAGGTCTTGTGATTGTAATTAGCACAAATGTACTTCCATGAGCTATTTTAGACAGTTTCCTCATGACAATCTGTCAAACTCTGAACATAAAGATCTCCAAATCACTTAAGCTGATGCCAGCACAGAAACCCTATAACTGTAGAGTTGCCTGTGATTTAGATCTGAGATTTTAAGGTGCTCCAGACTCACTTTTCTCTGCTCCTTCCCATCAGCCCAGAACTTCAATCTCACAGACACCTTTGCCTGTTGTGCTCCATACAGCTCCCATATATCTCGGTTTTGCTGGGGTGGTCCCAGGTCTCAGAAGTGGCACAAGTGTCTTTGGAGTTTCTTACTTGGAAATGCCTTGGGCATATTCATCTCATCAATCTAAACACTTGATTTTTTAAATATTATCTGTCAGCAGCTGCAGAAATGTTTGTGTTGGAGGCATAGCCCCCTCACAGGGGAGCCAGCGCTGAGATGACAGGAGCAAGCCATTCTGGGTGACAAGCACTCTGGGTCACAAGCGGTGAAGGACAGTGTGTGGAGCTGTGATGTGTTAAACCCAGGTTGGCATGCTTCTGCAAACTGACCTCATACTCCGCTTTCCAGAGCCTCCAGAGCCACCAGAAACTCCCAAGGCCAAGCAATTTGCCCATTTTCCTGCAGAAGCTGACAATCTCAAGTCCAAAAGACATTCAAAAAGACACATGCATATAGAAGGACACCAAAAGGTGCCTTTTTGCCTAAAATCCCCCATAATTTGGAGCCCAGAGTGTTTCTTTTCCCTTCAAACCTGTTCCTTGCTTTACGTCACAGGCTGCAAACCCAACATGTCCAATGGACCCACCTAGTCACTTCCCCTGGGCAGGCCACCAAAGGCAGCGCCCTCACTGGTGGGATGAAGCCGTCTCCAGGTGTACTTCAGGCACCACACCATGCAGCTCGGGGCCCACTGGGTCCTGCAGAGGAGCTGCCAGCAACGGGGCATCGGCTGAGGAGCTCTCTTGGCTTGTAATCAGCCATGCACAGATGGAAATTATATCCGTGCAGGTCTGCAGTGGAGTCTGCACTGTGAAGAGTTTGGACAACCTCATGGGCAGGGCTGAAAACTGACTAGCTGCCACAGGGGATTTTAATATCCAAGGAGGCATTTTGGGAAGTTCCACAGAAGTCCAGGAGGGACCATACCACCCCACTCAGGAGCTTCCCATGCTCCCTCAGGCCTGCTGCTCTTGCAAACCTCAGAGAAGGAGTCCATCAGGCACCCTGGGAAATGGCTGTCGTTGGTTTCCTTTTCGTTTTCAAAATGCTGACAACTACTATTTGTCCCTGGATGGGTTTTTTGCTTTAGGCTTTTCTTTCAGTTCTTGTGAAACTGAATCATTTTGTGACCAGACGGGAACCTGGACCTGCTCTGAGCCTACAAACACAGCAGAAGCTAATACTGCTGCTGCAGCTTTTGGCTCCCAGCCTGACCCTGCTGCCCACATGTGTCCCCGCTGGGCATCACCGGTGCTGGAGCAGCTGGAGGTGGGACAGCCTACTCATGGCAAGGGTGGTCGCCTGCCAGCCAGGTGCTCCCATTGTCCGTAGGTCGAATTAACCATGATGAAATCTGGGGCAGTTCCTAGCTCTCCCCCATCTCACCACCCTTTTCCTGCAACGTTGAGGGTGCTGTTTTACTGCACACTCTGCCTCATCGCTGTCCTGCCCGAGCATCCCCATGCTCTGCATCCCAGCCCTCGGCCCTTCTCATACATTTGCTTTCATCACCGTTACCCGCAAGCTGCTGACTGTGGCTCCCAGGTGCTTCCCAGGCACCCTGATGCACGCTGTGGCCAAGCTCCCACCCCTGTTGTTCAGCTGCCCAGATCTATGGGAAGGCGGTGGGGCCACTGCCCACATTACCGGTATTTGCTCTCTCCGCTCAGCGCCCGCCCATTTCCCAAGCAGGGCAATGCCTGGCCTTGACGTTTGTGACACTCTGGCCTGGCTCGCTTTGAATTAATAACATTCATTTCACACTGCTAGGATTTCACTGAACCCTTTTCCTTATTTTTCACATGATTGCCAATCTCTTTTGTTTCACTAGCCGAGTCTAACAATTTCTCTAACTGTCCAAAAGGGCCATTAATCAAATGAGCAGCCCCTGCTCCCTGCTGTACGTGAGACACATTCATGTGCGCAGCCCTGTGGAAGTCAGCTTCTCCTTCGCATGGCTGGGCTCGAGCTCTGCAGCACGTCCTGCAGCCTCACCATGGGCCCGCTCTTCTCCGTTGACTTTGGCTGCCATCCTGGCTGTGGTTCGCAGCATGCGAGCCTGGGCTCCTTGCTGGGACCTGGCTGTGCTGCTGTGCCGTGCTCCTCAGCTTCCCGGCTAACGCAGGTAGAAGTCCTGCTGAACCTCCTCACCTGGACCTCTGTTGAGTCCCGATCAATGCAGACTGTCATCTGGTCCCAGGCAGCATGCAAAGATTGGTGCCAGCTCTGGATAAGTCGGTGCAGGGGAACTTCTGCAGCATCATCAGGGCTTGGCTGCTCAGCCTAGAATCAGCCTCCTGCCTGGTTCAGCCCCCTGCCTGGTTCATCTCCCTGCCTGATTCATCCCCCTTGCCTGCCCCTGCCCGGTTCATCCCCCTGCCTGGTTCATCTCCCTGCCTATCCATTTGAACTGCAACATGGACCTGAGCCACTACTGCATGGAGGAGGGTAGCAGCAGTGGGAAGAGAAGGGGGTGCCTTGCACCTGAGCAGGGACAGCCTGACTTCATGCTCCTGTGGGATGCAGAGAGGGCAGAAAGAGCAGGGGTTGTCATGCCTGAACCAGGCTCTGCATGTGGGCTCTGCTGGATGATTGCCTGTGCTTCGCCAGCCCTCAGGGTTCTGCACAAGGCAGTTCTCTGGGCCCCTCATCTCTTAGCAAGTGCCAGGGAGGCCAGGGCATGCCAGCTTCTTTCTGTTTTCATGAAGCCTTATGGTTCCAGTGAGACATGTTGGGGGTCAGCTCCTCAACCCCCTTTGCCAGCCGTGGTTGGGCAGTTTGAGGCTGCACTTGAAACTATGCCTGAACATCTGAGCCCTCAGCAGAGCTTTTACTTCCAGGCGATTGTCTTTGACCTCGTTGTAGCTGTAGGGCATCTCTCTGTGTCTCCTAGAAAGCCTCTAAACAGAGCTTGAACTCCGTCCAGCCCTCCTAGATTTTTTTTCATATGCTTCAGATATTTGCCTCCTCTCCATTTAGGTGTAAGAGCTCCCAGCTTCCTCAGACACAGTGTTTGTATAGCGTCTTTTTTTTGTCACTGGGCCTCCTTGCAAAATGCTTCCCGGAAAGACGAAACTAGGGTCAGTCTAATCTGACCAGAGGTAGGCATCTTCACCTGAGTTAATCACCCTGGGCTCCTCTTACAGCAGGTTTGGGGTGTGTGCCAGAGTAGCTCACACATATCTTGCCTGGAAATATATTTTTCTCTGCAGTGAGCGCAAATGAAACAGAAATGAGTGGCCCAGTTGGCAAGATGTACACTATAGACATCTAAAGTCAGGTGAGATGAACTCTGCCCAGGCGTCTGAGCACACTCCTTCCTCCGCAGACTCACACCCACATGCACACAGACACTGCATCAGGCAGGGCAATATCTTTTTCCAGGAACCATAGCACAATATCAGCACCTGCAGAGGGGAGCTCAGCAGCAGTGAATTGATTTTCCTGCAGGGCTTTTAAGTAATAGATGTCCTGCTCTCACCCACTCCCATCCCATGTATCCCTTATCCCAGAGGCACTGCCTTACCTTCCTATGGCTAAATGTTTTCTCACTTGCTAGGGAAGATCTGAAAGACTTTGTCTAGTGGCATAACATAGCAGCTGTGGCACAAAGCCTTAGCTAATAACATGGGAAAAAAGGGCAACAGTGACCTTGCATATGACACGAATAATTAAGGCAAGTCAGGCCTGTAGAAGCACGAGGAGAATGACTGAGAGCATGAATATGCACGCCAGCAAGAGACAGAGCATGCATGTGAGAAAGGAGGTGATCATGACTGTGACTTCATGTGCCGTGGCCATGGCTCACCATGGACATCCTCCTCCACTCGCATCCTCTTTGATCAGGCACCCACCGACCATGCGAGGATGCAGAAGAAAGGGAATGGGTAGATGCTGTGGATCTGTCTTCCTGTTGGAGGTTGGGCAAAAGCTGCCACAGGCATGGTCCTTGAGTTGCAGCTGATCACAGGCTCAGGTGAAGCTCACAGGTTTGCTTTCTTCCAGGCAAATTGTAAGAAACAGCTAGATGTCCCTTTTTGTCATGTTACCTGGAAGCAAGTGTGCTAGGAAGCAGCCAACATCAGGATGGTGGAAGTGCTGCACTTCAGGGACTTGGCATGCAGGGAAGTGGAAAGGGCTGGGGACGCTTTGTCTGGGGAAGAGATGATGAGTGGGGATGTGGTACAGGGTACCTGTTCATTACAGGTATTATGCCATGAACAGCCTGTCCCCCTGCTCGCCTTTTCTCAAAGTGAAAAAGAAAGTGCCAGACCATTAAACTAGAAGGCGACCTAATTAAAACTGATAAAAGGGAACAGTTTCATATGTACAGCAAAAGCTTAGCTGGAGGGACTCATGGCCACAAGGCATGCCTAAGGATGTGGATTTAGCAGGGATCAGAAGAGGGTTAGATCTGTAAATGGGTTAGATGAGGTCCCTGGTGGCCACCCTTGGACAGGATCACACATTTAGCTTAGCCAGGAGATAAGCCTGCATGCTTTGGGCCATAAACCAACCACTTGCTCACGCTCTCAGGCACCTGCAAGGAAAGGGATCCCTGCCTGGGGATATGGCAGAACTTTGTTTGGAGGCTGGAGACGAGGCCAGACAACAGCCCGAAGAGGAGATGCAGGCTGCAACAGTAGCAGTCAAGACTGGGAAAGGAAATGAAAGGGTCGTGGAGAAGAGCAGCAAAGCTGGACTGTCCCACTGGAGACAGGACCTGACCACCACTTCCCTGGATCCACCAGATGCCTCATCCCTGCTGTGGGACCCTGAGGGCTGCCAGCTCCCTCTTTCTGAGGAAAATTGGTCATTAAGTGAGATGTGGAGAGACAAGAACAGGAATCCCCTTCTGACTGCAGAAATGAGGAGGGAACAAAGAGCGGGAGCTGGTTTCTGAGTGGGATGTGGCTGTCAGAAGCAGGGGGACTCTGGGCAGGGTGGGAAAAGCCCTGGTGGTGCAGGGATACCCGGCCCTTTGGGGGACAGGCTGATGCAGACAGGAGAATGCAGCTGTGCTTACAAATCCCGAAGATAGGAAACCCCAATAGTTTAAAAGGGGATGGAAACGCCTCTGGCACAGAAGTCAGTCTGCAGAGCCCCTGCCTTGTAGCTGCCGGTATCAGTGCTCATTTGGCCTGATATCTCTGGGAGGAGCCCTGACACATCTTCATGGACATCTGGGACCGTGCAAAATTGGTGCTGCTTACAGATCCCCCGGCAGAGCACAGTCACCAGACAAGCACTGGTGAAAGTCCTGGTCCCACAGCCCCTCGGGGAGGATGCCCGTGGCAGGCAGTGATCCCTCCAGCCAGGGGGACAAGCAAAGGGCACCCTCTGCCCCAGCCCAGAGAAAGCTCCACATCATAGAAAGAGCCGCACCAGTGGCAAATCTATACAAAACCCTTTCTAAACACAAACAGACAGAACATTATATGAAAGAGCTTTAAAGAATAGAGAAAGGCACACTAATAACTCTTGGTAGGAGCCATGACCCCAGCAATGAAAGCGTCAGTCTGGCTATTTGAATTGTAGGGATTTGAAAGAGACTCCGAGTGTGGCAGGGACCCACAGGCATTTCAGAAAGGGGGAGATGTGAATGGTAAAGTTTGGGCTGCTTTGACACACCAGCCTCTCCGGCACGGATAAAGGATCTCTTTCTAATCAGCAGTGCTGGGACCCAGCGGAGCACACGCAGAGCAGGGGTTCCCAGGGTACATTATGAACATTGAATTCACACACCAAATAGCAACCAAAAGGAAGAAAAAAAAGCAGTTCATATAATTAAACTGCGACTGAAGAGAGAAACAGCCCCGGCGCTGGGTGAGCTGGGGAGTGCTGGAGTCAGGCAGCTGGAAAGAGGGAATGAGGGGGCAGGGGGAGCAATTGCAGTAAAAAACTGGAAAATTCATTTTAAACAAACTCATTAGAAAGATTGCAGCCCTGTTGTCAGAGGGGCAGAGGAAGAGCTATTGTAGAGAGCTATTGTGCTGCTCAGGAAGGACTCGGTGCTGCAATGGCACCAGACTATGGGAGGTGGATGGCAGGGCTCCAGGGCTCTCCGTGCCGGGAGCATTAAGCCCTCTTGGGCCAGCAGCTCCAAGGAGCAGGTGAATTAGGAATTTCCTTGGACGCAGAGCAACCACACGCGTTAGATTTGTCATGTCGAGCTGCTGTGCTGGCCAGTGCTGAGCACTCCTGTTGGCAGAAACAGAGGCTGCCTCTTTGCCATCCTTCTTAAAGCTGCCCACCAATGTGGGTTTGCAGTTTTGATCCGGCAGTTTTACCAGCGCCCCAGGGGCACAGGGGCTGGAGGGAGTGGCAGAAGCACTAGGAAAGAACAGAGCAGGACCCCGAGAGAAGGCAGCTGTTCCAGTTCAACCTGCATGAACCAGTGCTTTACCCCAAAATCAAGCTAGTGCTTGTTTTGCTCCGTGTCGATATAACCCCTTTTTCTCACAGCAAAGCTGTCGTGGTTTAACCTCAGTCGGCAACTGAGCACCACACAGCCGCTTGCTCACTCCCCCCCGCCCCAGTGGGATGGGGGAGAGAATTGGAAGAGTAAAAGTGAGAAAACTCATGGATTGAGATAAAAACAATTTAATAATTGAAATAAAATAAAATCATCATCATCATCATAATAGTAATAATAATAAGGATAAGAATATAAAAAGCAAGTGATACACAATGCAATTGCTCACCACCCACCGACCGATGCCCAGCCAGTCCCCGAGCAGCGACTCCCCCCGGCCAGCTTTCCCCCAGTTTATGTACTGAGCATGACGTCCCATGGTATGGAATGTCCCTTTGGCCAGTTTGGGTCAGCTGTCCTGGCTGTGCCCCCTCCCACCTTCTTGTGCACCTCCAGCCTGCTCAGTTGGTAGAGCATGGGGAGCTGAAAAGTCCTTGACTAGTGTAAACACCGCTCAGCAACAACTAAAACATCGGTGTGTTATCAACATTGTTCTCATCCTAAATCCAAAACACAGCACTGTACCAGCTACTAGGAAGGAAATTAACTCTATCCCAGCCAAAACCAGGACAAAAGCTTTTAGCCATGAGGGTTGGCAGCTCTCCACGCTGCCCCAAGCTGCCTGGTGCACCATCCCCAGGGGATACCAACAACAGACTGGGGGAAGTGGAGAGCCCATCACCCCAGACCTCTTCTATGCATGCTTGGGTTTGGTAAGCAGGACGCCAAAGACATTGCAAGACTGGCTGCCTTTCCCAACTGGGGCTGCGGGATTTTTTTTTTTTTTTTTTTTTTTTTTTGTGAGGTGTCCATGTTCATATTTGTGATAAATTTTACAGTATAAGGGTATTCAGAAAGGTTATTTGCACAAGACTATTTGCACTGGGCCAGATCCCCTCATGGACACCAGTGTCACGGGGGCTCCCCTTGCCACCTGAGGGATGTTGAGTACCCAGGATTGCACCCAAGGAGCAAAAGCTCCTTTCAGGTGGTGGCAGGATGACAGGACATTTAACTCCCATCTCTAGCAATCTGTAGGGTGCTAGTGTGATGGGGACCTTCCACTTTATCTGTCAGCAGCAATCTGTACACAAACAAATCCCCACACCAAGCACTTGCCATACCCTCAGCGGTGAAACGAAACTCAGTGCTTAGACCTGACTCCAAGGAACTGATCCCATTGCCTCTGACTTCCCACAGTTTCAAACGGCGTGCAGGTGGGGAGCACAGCTGGCAATAAAGTATGATCTGCCCTGTGTTATTGTGGCATGGTTTACACAGGGAATTAACTGGTGAATGGGGTTGTTTTTACTGGCCTGATGATCTCTGCCATGAGGTTTCTCACTGGGAGCAATTCAAAACACGCTTTATGCCACCATGTGTGCTGGCTCTTTTGTGCAGCAACACGAGAAGAAGATATCATGAAAGCATCTGGGCTGAGACTACATGTAACTGTCATTGAGGTTCAGTGCAAAACTTTATTGCCAGGAGAAACTGTGGAACAGCTGCCGTTGCTTTGACAACAGCCGAAGCAACCTGGTCCCTAGGTGAGGAGGATGTGAGCTCGGTGTGAGCTGTACGAGTGTGTCTACCAGTACCATCAGCTCTGGTGCACTCACTGATGGGCCTGGCTTTGAAGACACAGGATGTGCCTTTCCTTGCCCCGGCAGATGATAAAATCTCTGGCCGTATGAATACCTGCTTTTTGGAGCAAACCATACCTCAGGGGTATTAAAAAGCTCCAGTCCCTGAAATAAAACCTTTGCTTTCCAGGGTGGTCTAGCTGTCAGCTCAGTCACACAGTGCTGCATTAGTCAGAAGGTACCGTGTGGAGGTCCACCTAAACCCAGGGTAGATGTCTCTGTCTGGGGACTCCTGTCTCCCACCCAGCGCCCCTTACTAGAGACAAGCTGGAGAAAAGAAACATCCAAAATCTCAACATACAGGTCTATCACTCCTTCACCCCTAGATCAAATAAGAGAACAGGTCTGGGTGCACCACCAGAGTATATGATGTCTGGTAAGCATTATACCCACTGTGCTGGTTTTGGCTGGAATAGAGTTAATTTTCTCCAGAGTAGCTAGTGTGGGGCTGTGTTTTGGATTTGTGCTGGAAACAGTGTTGATAACACAGGGATGTTTTCATTACTGCTGAGCAGTGCTGACACAGAGTCAAGGCCTTTTCTGCTCCTCACCCCACCCCACCAGCGAGCAGGCTGGGGGGGCACAAGAAGTTGGGAGGGGACACAGCCGGGACAGCTGACCCCAACTGACCTAAGGGATATTCCACACCATGTGACGTCATGCTCAGCGTATAAAGCTAGGGAAAGAAGAAGGAAGGGGGGGACGTTTGGAGTGATGGCGTTTGTCTTCCCAAGTCACCGTTACACGTGATGGAGCCCTGCTTTCCTGGAGATGGCTGAACACCTGCCTGCCCATGGGAAGTGGTGAATGAATTCCTTGTTTTGCTTTGCTTGCATGCGCGGCTTTTGTTTTACCTATTAAACTGTCTTTATCTCAACCCATGAATTTTCTCACTTTTACCCTTCTGATTCTCTCCCCCATCCCACCGGAGGGAGTGAGCGAGTGGTTGTGTGGTGCTTAGTTGCTGGCTGGGGTTAAACCATGACACCCAGCAATGCAACAGGGCTTGAAACCATGATCTCTTCCACTTGGCCAAAGCTAGGGAGTGCCCATTTGCAGTGCCACTCATCCCCATTCACTGCAGAGGAAGCCTACATGTTTCACCTTGAGTTTGGTTTCCAAGTCATTTTGAGCATGGCTGTGCCTAGGTCTTGGACGTGGCTGTGCAGCCTTCAAAACTCCAGACCCTGGGCACTGAAAAACCACCGTCGTTTTGGGACACTGAACTCATTGGTCTCCTAAGTGCTGGGGAAAATTGTCTCCAAATTCATTTACTACACAGTAGTGTTTGACGAGCATTCATTGTGTGCCAGCTTCTCGGAAGCTGGAGCCCTGTCTTTATGGCTTCCTTATTTTTCCAGAGATCCACTGTCAGATGAATTGTCTTGTAAAAGCTGGAGTGCACAGGAACACCAGAACTACCGGGCTGGGTCAGAGCCAGAGCCTGTCTGCTCCAGGACCCTGACTTTGGTGTCCTTTTTCCATACCAAACATTGGCTGGCCTTCCTTCATGTTCTGGATTTTCCCCAGGACCGTACCCAACATCACGGACATTCCCATGACTCACTCCAGGGCAATGCATGGTGAGAGTGACAAAGTGGAGACCAAGTAAAATGCTGCAGCATCAGCAACCTTTGAGCAAAAGCTTCCCTAGAGGAAAAAACACCAAGAGCAATCAGCCTATGTCCACAGGGTGCTGTGCTAGATGTGCAGATCAAATGCTAAATCTCAAATGTCCCTTCAGCTGACCACAGTAAACGTCACAACTCATGGCCAACCTCAGTGGGACAACAGTGGCTCTCTCCCAAAAAAGAACTTCTTATTTTATAAAGGGCTTTACAGGCCTGTACAAGATCTCCAGCCAGGTCAGATACCTCCAGTGGTCCAGATAAGAAGAAATGAGGAGCTTGGGATCATGGTAGGAGCTTGGGATCATGAGGAGCTTGGGATCATCTCAGCCTGCTGGTGAAGATCAGGGCAAATCCCCAAGAAGGGCAGGGGAGATCCTGCTTCAAAACTGAGAAAGAGAGGGCAGATGCAGGCATGGAGGGACACAGCTTCTGTGAGCACGGCCGTGCTGCGGAGTAGGGGGGGACAAGGTCTGACATGGAGAAGCGTTTTGCCAGCTCTGATTAGTCTGCACCATGAGGGAGAGAGAGGCACGCCCCAGGCAGAGGGACCGGAGGCGAGCTGCTCGCCTGGGGTATTTTCATTCAGTTTTCCTTCCCTGCTGAGCTTGATGCTTCCTCAGCGTAAGCAGGGCCTGACATGTAAAGATGGGGAAGCAAATCCCAGCCTGCTTGCTTTCAGACACATTATGAATGGCTACAGGGATTAGTCCTCTCTGGAGCGAGGATGCGCTGCTGGGAATGTCATTAAGAACATGCTCATCTCCCTTCAGCGCTGAAGTGGTCATTGCACATGCGGGGGACAGGAGGCAGGAGGGCCTGATATTAACCGCCTGGGTTACAATAATGTCATTTACTTTTCCCAGAGGACAGGAGGCAGCTCAGATAACAAATGTGTCGGAGCTTAGTCAGAGAGTTGCTGGGTAGGTTACTTGCTAAGTGAGCGTGTAGCACAGTGCTGCAGGTTTTCTGGTATCTCACGGGTCTGGGCCATGGGACCCCTTCAGAAACCTCGGCTCTGGACTAACTATGAACTGGAAACATCTAGATGTTTTAAAAAAGTGATGATGTTCACCTGGCAGGAGGTTCTGCCCAGGCCAGAGAGAAAGGGAAAGGTGATGGAGAGATCAAGGAGGAGCATAACAAATCGCACTGAACTTGGTCACAAGGTTTGGGGAGAAAAAAAGCCATGATCCAGGGTCAAGGGACTCATCTGATTGAATTTCAGCATGGACTTGGCTCCAATGGAGACCTACTCAGTCTTGCTGAGTGTGTAATTCTCTTGTCCTCAGGTAGGTCGGACAAACCATCACCTACTCCTCTCTGCTGATTCGGGAAGCCAAGCGTGACCAGCAGAGCTCTAGCCTGGCATTGTACACAACAAAAGCTGGATAAGATCCCATCTTACCCTTGAGCTGGAAGGGAGCAAAGGGGAAGTGGAAACAGTACATGTGGTCTGCCTGCTCCCTCTGCCACCCAGGGTGCCTGCCAGCCAGATGCCACAGCTCCTGCAAGCACCTTGAAGCCACAGGCTGGACACTGGGGTCCTCCTGGCATTGCTCCGATCTGGTGCTTGCCCAGGCAGTGTTGTGGCCAGAGCTAGGCACCACCCTGCACATTGACTCTGGGCCTGGCCGGCTTGCCTGGCACTACAGTTCCCAGAAGGTTTCTTGGTCATTTCAGCACCATCCATGCTGCTCAACATCCAAATATCCATGGAGACAAGATATCACCTTCGCCAAGCCTTTCCCGTGCAGAAGACAGTGCCCTCTACACTCTGGCAACAGTGAGCTGCACATTTTTGACCTCCGGGCTCAATTACTGCAGCTCATTATATCTGGGAATGGAGCCAAGCAGGCTGAGAAAGCTTCCAGTGGTGCAAAACATAGCAGCCTGCATGCTCAGACGCCTGGGGGCTGTGATCCATCAGCCTGCAGCTCCTGCTTCTTTACCCGTATTCTCAATTAACCCAGCACCCCTGCCAGACTCCAGCCCAGGACCTGAAGCGTCTCACACTTGCTGAGACCAGCTTTCTCCCAGCAGCGGGCTTCTCAGCTGTCCATGTCTGGGGCTGAAAGGGGAGATCATGGCAGAAGACAGCCCTTCCCAGGCAAGAGGCTCGACATCCACCTCTCCTGGTGGACTCTGTGATCTCTCTTGCTTGCTCTCTCTTGGTCTGGAGGTCTTTTCCCTGGAGATGTGGGGGGCTCTGGTCTCAGCTTGCGGTCAGGCACACATCCTGGCAGAAGAAGGGGAAGGTGGCAGGCGCAGAGGATGGGGCAGCTGTAGGCACAGAGGAGGTGGCAGAGAAGGGCAGGCGAAGCAGCCCTGGCTGACATGTGTCCCTGCCAAGCCATGAATCCTCACAGCCAAAGCAGCCAGGTCCCCTGCTCCTGGGTCTCTGTTGACTAGGGAGAGCAGGAGCTGGCACTAATACCCTGGTCTGCCCTCAGGGATGGGGATAGTCCAGATTCGCAATTGGACATGCAGCTCCCATGGAGATTGGCAGGAGGAGCTGGGTGCCTCTGAGCTTCACAAATCTGGGTGCCTCTCTTGGTCTCATCTTCCTTTTGCCTCCCGCTTCAGTCTTTTCCAACAGGCTCTTCTGCTGCCCGCGCGGGTAAATCAGCGAACACTGCAGTGATACCCGAGCAACAGTGCAATCATAGCATCCTTTTCGCCCCTCTCCCACCCTCTCCTTTCATCCCCTCCCCTCCCCCAGCCTCACTAACTCACTCTCCTGCTAGTTTATGGCCAGAACATTTTGTTTGCAAAGTGCTGTCAGATGCGACATTAAGAGGCGCAGTAAATCAGAGCACAGGGGCCTCTCCAAGCCTCTGCAGATGAAAACCTTTTATCACAATTTGGATCTGTTTGCACTGGTATGAAAATTATGGCTCCAGTTTAGCATCAACTTCCCATTATTCATGTCCCTGTGAGCAGCGCCTACTAAATTGGATTGTTTCAAGCCTCCCCGCCCTGCTGGCCCTGAGAGCCCGGCAGATCCCGCCCGGCTTCCCATCCTCACCTTGATGTCCTCTCCCGGCGGGATGCGAGCGGGAGGGAGGTTGCAGCGCATTGTGCATGCTCCTGGCTGGAGGAGGGCTTGGGAGCGAGGAGAAGAGGAACGCCAGAGCAGACAGAGAGGCTTCTGTGTCGGTGTGCTGGCATCCCGTGCTGAAGCAGGCACGGTCCCTGCTTCGAGCTGCAGCCCGATCTCTGCTGCTGCAACCCCCTAAGGTGGAAAGCGCAGGTTGCTGCCTGTGGCTTCATTGCCATCCCTTCTTCTGTTCCTCTGTGACCAAGCACTTTCTGGTTACTGGCAAGTGTTTGGAAGAAAGAAGCAGAGTCGATGGGTTCAGGAAGGAGGGAAGGAAGAGGGAGAAAGCTCTAGCAGGGATGCAGATGGAGCTCAAAGGAAAATGAGTGATTTTCAGCCACACTTTAATCGTTGCTATACCATAAGAAATCAGGATGCGCCTCCTCCCCATCCTGCCAAAGAGGCCAGCTGGGGGATTCCTCAGGGCAGAGAGGGACAGTGGCCAGGTGTAGGGACAAAGAGTGGGGCAGGCTGGAAGGGAGGGCCTTGCTCCTCGCATGTGCTGTCCCAGGCAAGAGCTGGGAGCAGTGCTGAACCCTGGCGGGTAGCTGTCTCTTGCTTTGGCCAAGGGAGGCTGTGGCTCTTCCCAGCAGCAGCAGAACAAATCTGCTCCGCCCCAGGGGCTCTGCATCTCTCCATCCTGGTGCTGCAAGGGCTGCAGTTTCAGGGTGCGCAGTTTAAGACAGGGACTTACTGGGGGACAGTGTATCATGGCAAGTCATTAGGGGTAACAGATGGACCAAGAGACAAGGTCTGAGGGGGCAGCTCAGTGTAGGGCACCTGCTGATCTGGGCAGTGGTCACCAAGCTGGCCAGGCACAGACTGGTTAACACGTGGTGTCCCAAGGAGCCTAGACCAGC
Source organism: Aptenodytes patagonicus (assembly GCF_965638725.1). Taxonomy (NCBI): domain Eukaryota; kingdom Metazoa; phylum Chordata; class Aves; order Sphenisciformes; family Spheniscidae; genus Aptenodytes; species Aptenodytes patagonicus. Next base: position 21,330,529 of record NC_134960.1, on the reverse strand, counting down.
GCAGCCTTTGGGATATGAGGAGGGAGTCCTCTGAGCTCCCCCCAACATCTGGAAGTGCATCTCACACTAGCACCGCTGTCCTGGTAAACTGGAAAACCCTGGAAAGCCCATTACGCGCTCGTTTCCACTTGAAACACTGAGGTTCACGTTAATGAGGCACAAGATTTTCTTTGCAAAAAACTTAACTAGAAACCTCCACTGAAAGGTAGTAAGAGGCACCATTGAGCCCTGGTTGAAAGTATTGGATGTTCCTGCCAAACTTAGCTCAGGCTCCATGGAAAGAACAACTAAATATTCCCCTGGACAGCGTCAGCTGGAACAGTATGAAATCATTGTCCAAGGGGATGACCACCAAAAGGAGGCCCACTGGCAGTTATACCATGTAAGAGGGGTTTATGGTGGTCAGAGAGCATGCAGGACAGAGGAAGGACTGGCCACTTTCACCTGCGCGCACTTGTGATTTGCATGTGCATGTGAGAGATGCAGCAGGAGCAAAGGTAATGCAAAATCAAGAGCGAGCAGCCACAGAACGAGAGGAACAGCAACATGTGTGATATCAGGAGGAGAAGAGGAGGAAAAGCTTCTTCTAGATGAGGTTGGCTAGCCACACAGATTGGTTTCACGTGGCCGGCAGCTTCCTGCTAACCTTTGTGCTTGCTGAGTTGAGCGACGCAGCCCTGCAGGTTTGTTCTCGCTACCTAAGAGGTTCCGTGCCTGCGCGTCACCATGCCCCATCGCCACGTGTGCCACACGATGACACCAGAAAACTGCTCAGCCACCACACAACAATGTCCGTCTGAACACGAAGCCGATCCTGTGAAGAAAGACGAATCTTGTAACTACTGCTCAGCCACCTGAGGTCCCCACCGTGGGAAGCATTGTACCCGAGTCCTCACAGACCTTTTTTTTTCCATTGTGCAAGGGACTTCAAGCAGCTACAAAGACCTGATTCTCAAGAAACAGGGAGGTGGTGCAAGGGCTTTCACATAAGCAGAAAGTTCCCAGCTTTCTGACACAGCTGGGAACATTTATTTTCTTTTTTGCATCTCGCTGCAGAGATCTTGCCGCAATTGTAATTGCACATTTTTTTTAGGTAATATGGCCAGATGCTCTCCAAAAAAACCTTGAAGTCTGTTGTTGCAAGGCAATAGGTATTTTAATTTTAACTTAATACCAGTGTGATGGCTCAGAACAAGACAATGTCACCATCCAGCAAATCCCTCGGGGTTTATCTACCACAGACAGATTTTAAGTGAGTTTTGCTGAGCAGGTGACCATCCCAATAAATCTGGGCATTTCTTGTGTTTTTGGGGTTTTTTTAATTAACACTTACCCTGTGCTTGGCCCCCAGGCTACCATCTCGCTCCAGTCAAGTCCATGCTAAAGATTCCCATCTTCTGTCAATCTCAGGAGAAGTGAGATGACACTAGTAAATACGCTTGCAATGCTGTGAGTCTCTGGTGCTCTCTGTATCCTCCCTTCCATTGCAGGCTGTTCAGAGCAAAGCTGGCTTTATTTCTCTCTCGTACATCACTGATTTGCTACACTGTCGGAGTTCAACAATAGCAGTAATAATTAACCATTTAATCTGAATCAGACACTGGGTCTTGTTTGCTCTTTCTGTATATAAGACAGAAAATGCTTGCAAAGATCAGATTCTGATGTTCCTCAGCTTAGTGTTAAGTGTCTTGACTCTGCAAAATTGCTCGGAGTCTTTCATTTTGCTCTTTAAGCTCGTTAGTCCAAATTAAAAACAGCATTCATTCTAATTTCAGCTTCTTGAAATCCCTCCAAGATCAGTGCTATTATTCTTTCAAATGCCTTGGGAGCAGAACTAACACCAAAAGACATTCACTTGCATTCCTGATGTCCAAATGGTTTAATAAAAGCCACTAGCTTCAACTTAGGGATTCTGTCATCCACCTTGCCGAAGTCCACGTTGTGCTCCTCCTGAAAGCTTCACTGCCATTTCTATAACGCCCTCACTGCCGGCCGCTCACTCTTAAGGTTTTCTGTGAATCACATAGATGAATGCCCTTCTAATTTTATTTACGACCTCTGAATTAATCGGGTGTGCATGTGGATTTGTCTTTTCAATAGTGCACGATTTCTGAATTTTGTCCTGTTTGGGGTTAAGTTGAGCTTGTAGGGAGAATGGGCTTCTCTTGGTCACTGGACTGCTTGAGCCATCTGTCCTCATGCAGATTGCACCATCAGGAGAGGACTGCAGAGACCTTGACCAAGCTACCGCTGCCCTGCATCTCCACTCAGACAGTAAAGCAAGGTCTTTAAATCCTGTATGCATTGCAAGTCTGGGGCCACAAACAGGATCTCAGAGAAGCTTCAGTTTCACATCAAGTGTGACTGTAGTCTCGCATGCAACTCTTTCTCCACCACAGCAAACAACTCTCGGTTATCTTACCAGGCATTTTTCTCTTTAGTATTGAAATGGTCCATCAAGCCACATGCTCGCTAGGTCATGCAACCCCAGTTTACAGCAGAGGAAGTTAGTGAGTCAGGCAGGGTTTACAGTCTTTTCCTAAGGGGCGTTCAGCTTCATTTTATGAACTCATAAAGTTGGGGAATGAGAGAGAAGGAGAAGTAGCAGGAGAAAAGCTGCATTCAGGAATCAGCCCTTAGCAGGCAGGCAGTTTAGAAGACACCCCCGACAAAGGCTGAGGGAAAATCCAAAGTGTCTGTTCAGTGTCTGCTGATGCTGTTCTGCATCAAACTCCCTCATGGGGGGAGCCAGGAGAGCCACAGGGATGCCTTTCCAATCTAAACCCTCCTTTCCTCTCTCCATAGAAGCTCAGCAGCCCAGCTAAGGGTGCTGATGGTGTCCAGCCTGGGGAGCACGCCTGGAGACATTGCAAGTCAGCAGTCAGTACACCACCGGGAGATTTTGAAAGAGTTTACTGGACAGCCACACATACAGCCTGCAGATCCCACAGCATGGAGCCCCTCACTGAGAGCAATCCATTGCTCTGGGACATTTCATACCAGCTCAGCAAGCAGCTGCTCTGTCTTCATCCACAAATTGACTCCTTGCCCCATCCTGCTCTTATTAAAGAGGATTCCTGAAAGCTTGCTGGTCAGCTTCCAACCACACTCGCCTTATCCTGGAGGAGAGCAGTGAGGGTCGTCCTGGGGAGAGGGGCAGATCTGACCAGGGCTCTGCAGCCTTGCAGTGCTCTTGAGGAGCTGGAGGAGGCGGCAAGCAGCAGGGAAGGTGTTGGAAGGGCATCTGCATTTGTTTCCAACTCGGTGCAGTCGCACAAGAGGAGCGAGGGTAGGAGGTGAATGGCAGGAAGGTCTTTTGTTCACCAAGACGCACCAGGGAAGGTAATGTAGAGAGCACTGTCTAAAGTCATGCCTGCCTCCAAGTCTTGTGTAGTCTTTGGAGAGCTCAACAGAAGATGGAAATTATGAGTCTAGGAAGATATAGATGCAGTTAATACCTATTTTACATGTACAGTCTATAATATGTTGCCATAGTCTTGAAAATGTTGTGACTTGGAAGCCATAAAAGCTGGAAGGAACATGCTAATTGAGAACACAGTCAGGCTATAAATCTGGAGAAGATACCGGGGCTGGCAGGAGAGAAACCCCGTCCCAGGGAAAAAGGGAGGGGGAGGAACTCAGCTAGAGAGTCAGGAAGGAAATTAAAGACAGAGAGGAAAGAGGGAGAAAATGGGACTCCTCGGTTCCCCAAGGCTGGCTTAGCCTCAGGTAACACTCCAGGTTGATACTAGAAAATCAAAGGAATTGATTCAAATGGAAGTGCCATTAGAAGAGAGAATTTAGAACAAATTGGCAGCATGAATAGGAACTAATTGCCAGAACCAAGGAGGTTCACCCGAAAATTGTATGGAAAGAAAAGATGACATTTCCCATCTACTAACTGTAATACATAACCTATAGCTTAAAATGGTTTCTGTAGCAAAGTAAGGGAAGGTATCAGATGTGACACTAGGGTTTTTGTGTGGTTTTTTTTTTTAAAGTATTAAATGGGATGTAGAATCTTACAGAGCAGTAGGTCAGACTTCTGTGTCAAGCAAATAGGTAGAAATTATAACAAAGAATAGAGCTATTGGGTAAATGAATAAATATGATATAATAGGAGAAAGTTGCTTCAGTTTCTGTGGAAGGAAATCATGCATCAGAAATCCATTAATGTTCACTGAAGGGATCAATATGTGCACAGGGGTGATCTGGTCAATATAATCCGTTAGGATTTTCAAAACGCTTTTGGGCAATGTCCCTCATCAGAGACTCATCGGGAAATTAACTTGTTATGGGTCAAAAAGGAAATTCCTCTCATGGGTAATTCACAGGTTGAAAAATAGGAAAGAAAGGGTACAAAAAATTAGTGATTTTCACAGGTGGGAGGGAGCTGGCCCATGAAGTCATATCAGGAGCTGGGCTGCAGTGCTCAGTACAGGCATAAATGGTCTGGGAAGGCAGGGAGCGGTGAGGTTGCAGAACTCACCAACGGCGTAAAATCAATTTGGGCAGGCAAACAAAATCTGACTGCGAGGAGCTGCCAAATGTTGTCGTGGGACTGAGTGCCTGGGCCAGAAAATGATCTGATGACATTTGACTTCAGTGGAAAGTAATGTGCATGGGAATCAAAACTGTCTCACCTGTACATGCCGAGCGCAGGGAAGGGACTTTGGAGTTACAGCACCTGCTTCCAGCAAAAAGATCACCCTGGTCCATGGTGGTGGCAGGAGAGCAAAGGCAGTGATGAGAGCCATCACGAAAGAAATGCAAAGCAAAATACACAACTTTTGTTTGCCACTTTATAAATTAAAAGTGGAGCCAGATTTGAAGGGTTGAATGGGAACGAGGTGGAGAACTCACATGTTGCATGGGAAAGACAAGCAGCAATGATTACCCAGAAGTCAGAGTTTTAGAGCAAAGATTTAAAATGGTACGTAGCATGACCAGAACTGGCCCGGGACCTGGCACATCAGTGAGAGGCAGCATCCTCACGCTCAGCTTGGACCTGCCTTGTGCTGCGGGATGATGCCATGAAGCAGTTGATTGTCTCCAAGAGGGACACCATCTCCCAGCTTTCAGGGAGTTTAACCTCTAATTTGAATCAGAAAAATACAATCTCATGCATATCTTGCAAAAACTAATCTGTCTTCATCACTTTGGAAAGGTTGCCAGCTCCTGCATGGTATCTATCTGGCTCTTGGGAAGGCTTGCAGGTATCTTCCCTGCAGGTTGAACCCCAAAAATTATACCTGGTGGTAACTCTACTCAAAGAAAACAGTCCTCTCCTCCCCTGTGGGCTGGTCTGGCAAACCCCAGCAGTCTGCAACTCCTCCAACATTTTTAGCTGCATTTGAATTCTCATTTTCAATAAGAGAGATGATAACTTCATGGCTATAGCTGTGTTTGACCAAACGGGATGCCTAGGAGGGACCCGGCTTCTTGCGCAGTGCCATTGCTGGTGGCACTGCCTTTGCTGCAGCAGCGACGCTTAGCACAGCGCTCATCATGCTGGGGCTGATGCAATCCCCCCTCCGAGCCCCCAGCACTGAGTGCATTGAGCAGGCAGCGCGTGCTGGCAGGCTGAAGGGGAAAGCTCCCAAGAGAGAGCTGCTCTCGCATAGAGCAGGCGTGAGAACAGAGAAGTGCATAAAGATCACAAGAGCATAACATGGCCACGCCGGCTCAGGCCAAAGGTTGGTGTAGCCCGGCGGTCAGCCTGCAGATGGATGTTAGAGGATGCAGAGGGGAAGGGTATAAGAAACAACAGAGGTTTAGAGAGGTCCTTCTCCTCTCAGCCCTCCCCCAGCATCCCACAAACAGCGTTTCAGAACTGGAAGTTGTACCCAGATCATCATGTTCAGTGCTGCGGCTTTGTCTAATCTCTTTTCAGATCTGTTTATGTTTTTGGCCCCCGCGACGTCCCAGGGCAACGAGTTCCAGGTTTTAATTATGCACCGGGTAAATTGGTATGCTCGGGCTGCTGCTTGTCCAGCGCGCTGGGCCTGGCACTCTGAATAGCTGTTCCTGGTCCCTTTCTCACGCTCATCCTCTCTGGTGTCCTCTCTCCCCATGCTCAGTTTAGGCTCCTTTGGTGCCTTTGCCGGGACAAACCCCTCGCAGGTCCCACCTCTGTGGGATGCAGGGGGAGGGTGGGAAAGTACCTACGGCTCCTGGTCTGCTGAAACAGCAGTGACATTCTTGACTCCTTTCCTAATAATCCCTCGCTTCTGAGTAGCTGTTTTGCCCCATCCTAGGGTGATATTTTGAGAGCACCCTCCACACTGATCCCTGGATGTCCTTCCTGACAGCCATGTGCTGGCTGTGCACTGGAGAATTGGTCTTCCTTATATGCCTGGACTTTCAGTGAATCTTTATAGCTGCTTATGGTTCACCTGTCCTCAGTTAACTCATCTCAGCGAACTGTAGTTCAGCACACAGTCAGTCCCATTTCCAGACTGTGAAGATGCTGGCTGTCTGAGCCCTGGTGTGAGCCCACTCGGACGCCGCTTTGGAAACCCTGTGCAGTTGTTTTGCAGTGCTATTTACTTGGCTGTCATATCCTTTGCTCGCACTGTGTGCATTGTCTATGTTGCACTGTTTTGTGGGCTGACTATTTTATAGAAGAGAGTGAATATTGCATGCAGCTGTACAACCACCCAGAAACAACCCAGAGCTGGAGTATGCCCAGTGGCGGGGTGAAACTGTGGCATGTACCCCGGGGCAGAGCCTGCACCCTTCTCCTTCCACTCACTCAGACTGGATCAGGCCAGATCAGCTGGGGATTGCATTCCCCTCCGCCCTGTGTTAGCGCTGTGAGATGCAGTAATAGCTATTGGCAACATCACTTGCCTGCCTGCCTCTCATTTCCACGTGCTGCTCTCACCAGGGACCAGCTGCAGACCCTCTCCCAGGCTCTCTGAGTGACCCTCCGCTGCTTTCTGCCTCCCTCCTCCCCGCTGCTGCCCAAGCAGTCCCAGCTCTCCCGCTGACCCCTGTGCCCCTTGGCACGGTGGCACCCCCAAGCCGATGGCAGCTCTGCTTTGACTAACATTCTCCTTGGAAAAAAAAAACCAACAACCAAAAAAAAAACCCGAGGAGCTTGAGAAATGCCTGGTCTCTATAGCTGCAGGGCATTTGTGTTGCAATAGCATTTTGTTCATGCTAAATTAATCTGCCTGTAAGTTCAGTGCTGTTGGTTTGGGAAAAGCGATGCTCTTGGTCCTCACCCTGCTTCCCCTCCCAAACCCTGAGCGCCGTGGGACAGCGGGGTGACGAGGTGCCAGGCGTGGAGTGGCTGCAGCCGGAGGGGACCCACTCTGTGGCAGTGCTGCCCAGGCAGAGGCCAGGCTCACTAATAGGAAATGCCGTCAGGGCGGGGAAGGGGGGACTCCGCACCAGGCATTAACTCTTGTAAGGCAGAGATGCTCCAAGCAGCTGGCTGCCTTGTTCACAGCCGAGGTCCCTCGAGCACCAGGGAAGGGGCTGAACGCTTGCCAGAGGTCCTCAGGGAGGCTGCCGCTCACGTGGTTTCCTCCCCATTTCCAGCCACCAAATTACATTTACAAGAAGCAAAATATACATTAAATAACTCTCGGATGTCAGAGCAAGCAACTGCTGGGGGGGATGTTCTGGGAGAGAGAAGGAGAAACAGCTGGTCCATCCAGGAGCAAAGAGAGGGGAGGCGATGGCAGGGGGTAGGGTGATGGGTTGGGAAGGGTCTGGGGGTGGCACTGGGGTGGAGGAGGTTGAGAGTAGGGGCAGATGTCCTGGGATGAACGTGTCCTCTGCTGTGACTGTTGCTGATGCTGAATAGCCCATAGCATAGGATGCCTCATTGCAAAAGTCTGTCCCATAGGCTCCGGTTTAGGGTGCTTTTGTACACATGCTGCAGGAAGAAATGGATGTAAATTCAGTACCTCAGGGTATAAATCCCAGCAAGGCATGATGGGTCTGGAAGGTCAGCCGGCACCACCGCCATCCCCCAGCAAAGGCTGCGGGGCAGAGGCAGGGGTTTGTGGCTGGGATGTTCCGCACGTGCCCCCTGCCGTCCTCTGCTCCGGCTCCGAACAGGAAACAACAGTCGTGCCAGAACCATCCCAGGGGAAAGTGAATCTGACGGGGCTGAACATATGGACAAATCCCAGCAAATATCTGCTAGCTTTCTATAGTGGATAACGACATGTCCTCTAAGTCCTCCAGCGACAATCCTAGGAAAGCCAAGTCTTTGAGAGCCAGGCTGAACTTGTCCTCGGGTTCCTGCTGTAAATTCCCATGGTGCCATTTATCAGAGTGTGCTTCAGGAATCAATTGGAGATTCCCACAGGCAGCAGCACTGCTCCACCACAGCCTGCATCTCTGTCCTGAGGCAGGGGCAGGCCAGGGCAGGGGCCTGCTCACACGGCTGTGTGGGAGAGCACCTCCTGATTCATTGCTTCCCGCTGCGCGCTTGTGCAGACACGGAGCAGGTGAATCCTCCTGCTTCCCTGTTCCTTCCTCATCACGTTCAGACAGGCAGTGTTCCCATCTCAGCCCTCCTAGCAATGCATTGGGAGCTTTTATTTTTCCCCAGGTGGCTTTTGTGTTTCATTCCTGTTTGATAGTCTTTATTGGGAGCTATACAGGCAAGCACAGCATCTGAATTTCCACCTCTGCAGCACCTAGGAGGTGAGGGGGAAGGCAGGGTAAAGCCTGCACGAGGAAACCTGTATGGAGGTGAACAGGCTCCGTACCTGGAGTGCTGTGTTTTCTCAGGAGGGTTTGCCATTGTTTAAGAGAAAATTTGAAAAGTAATAATCTCAGCAAAGCAGAGGGAGAGGCCCCTGGAGGCAGTTCAGCAGCAGAGAGGGAGCCTTGCAGATCTGCATGAATGAAAGCATGCGAGGGAGGAACGGGAGAAACAAAGAGGGAGGATGAGATGGAGAGGAACACTTGAAAGAGGCCGCCTGGGATGGGACCACAACAGGCAGGTGGGGTCTGCACTGCCATGCATGGCTTCGGTCTGGGTGCGGTCTGCCAGGCTGTGATCAGGGTCTCAGAGGGACACCAGCAGCCTGACTGCTGGAGGGGGATATGTCCTGCAGTGCTGGGGCACCTCGTGATGCCTTGTGCTTCCTCCTCAGTCACCCTTCGCGGGCTGAGCGGGGCAGACGGGGTGGCTGTCGTGGTCTGCTTAGCACTCTGCCACACCGCATACAGCCCTGTCCAGGGCACCAGCAGCACTTGCTGCCTGCAGCTGCTCCTGACTCCCTGCAAAGGTCCTTCCTGCGTGATCAGCTTCCCTGTCCTTTGGCTGCTTGTGGAATGGCGTCTGCTTGGGGTGCCTCGAGGGTGAGCTGCTCACCTATGCCTCAAGGGCTTGATTCCTCCAGGCATCTGGAGTGCAGGGAAATGAGTAGCAATGCGGTTCACAGCCCCGTGCTGAGACACATCCCCCTCTTCCAGTGCGGCTGGCACCCAAGGGAAGGGGCTGCTCAGAGGGCGTCCCGCGATGCAAGGCAAGGGATAGGAAGGAGCAAGGGGTGTCTTCCTGTGCAGACCCTTCCTCTGGCCCTTGGCTATTGTGCTGCTTCCTTCCTGCTGCCCGAGGGCTGCAAAGGAGCTGGGCTTTATCAGGACACTGAATTGGACCAGGTAATCCAGGCCACAGCTGCTTCCTGCTTTGTCTGGGACATCACTCCACGAGCAGGAGGGAAAGAGATTAGTAAGATGCTCTGCCACTGAGAAACCCCGGCAAGGAACAGCGTGTGATTTCACTCCCCCACACCAGCCAGAGCACAAATCCTCCTTTCTGGGGCTTCCTGCAGCCTTTCTCCCACCCTGCTCACATCAGTTATCCCAAACAGGGAGCAGTCGGCTAAAACCCTGCTAATAGACTTCAGTGGGAGCACAGTGCTGGGTCTAATTAACCGCCTGATGGCTCCTCTGTATTGGACATGCACGAGTCTCTCACACACAAGGTGCACAATGTGCTCTCCCCACCTGCCCAGGGTTGCCTCCTCTGAGGGCTGCCTGCAGTGCTGTGGTTCACAGTGCTGGAGAGGGGGTGGGAGGGTGGGATGGAGACCCCACGGCTGGCAGGGATCGACAGATTTGGGAGCAAGGAGAAGCTGGACTCGGGAGAGAGCGTTTGCCTGCACCTGGTAGCAGGCTGGAGGTGGGAGTTTAGCCCTGGTCTCCCGCTGTGGGAGATGGTCCCCAGCAGACAGCCTGGAATTTGGGACGTGACCCAAAAATGAGATTTCTGGGGCCTGGGAAGACCCATGCACCAGGCCAGGACCATCAAGAGGGAAGGGGAGCCAAGAGCCAGAGCTGCCTGTAACATTGACACTTTTTGAGTAGGGACCCTGTTTGAGTAGGGACCCCAGATGATCAAAGCAGGCTGGAGGCTTAGGGCAGGCTGCAGGAGAGGGGTTGACTGCAGCATCCCTCCCGTGTCCCTTGTCATTGAGGGTCTGCACGCAGGGATGTGCAGGGGAAGATCCCCAGCACATGGAAAAGCAGAACACAGCATGTTAGCTTGACTAAAAATAATCTCTGGGTATAGCATTGGTTTGGCTTCATCCAAACAACCACGCTGCCAGAAGAATGGGGGTGCAGGCATCTCAGGGAACACCCCCAGGCAGGGGAATCATAGAATCATTAAGGTTGGAAAAGACCTCTAAGATCATCAAGTCCAACCATCGACCCAACACCACCATGCCCACTAAACCATGTCCCTAAGTGCCGCATCTACACGTCTTTTAAATACCTCCAGGGATGGGGACTCCACCACTTCCCTGGGCAGCCTGTTCCAATGTTTAACCACTCTTTCAGTAAAGACATTTTTCCTCATGTCCAATCTAAACCTCCCCTGGCGCAACTTGAGGCCGTTTCCTCTCGTCCTTTCGCTTGTTACTTGGGAGAAGAGACCGACCCCACCTCACTACAACCTCCTTTCAGGTAGCTGTAGAGAGCGATGAGGTCTCCCCTCAGCCTCCTTTTCTCCAGGCTAAACAACCCCAGTTCCCTCAGCCGCTCCTCATCAGACTTGTTCTCCAGACCCCTCACCAGCCTCATTGCCCTTCTCTGGACACGCTCCAGCACCTCGATGTCCCTCTTGTAGTGAAGGACAGGGGGAGCAGGGAAGCAAAACCTCCAGCTACCGGAGCACCTCCAGGCTCCCAGCAGTGATGGTGGGATGTGCCTGTGGGCTGAGGGGTTTTCATTCCCACTAGAGCTGCCCACAACCAGCCCCTGTGGTAAGCTAGAAGAAAGTTATTGCTTTCTGGTGGGCCCATGGAAGAGCCAGGTTGCCTCGAGGGTTGTGAAGGTTAGCTGGGACTAGCAATTTTATTGCACAAAAAGACATTCACCTTCCAAAAAATCAGTCACTAGCCTGCATCAGAATGAAAATGGAGTCTTTCAAGATGGTTACAAATGAAATGAGATACCACAAATAGTTCAGGAGTCAGGTCATTCCTCTAGGCCATGGGACAGTAAAAATTGTGGCCCAACTGACCCAGTACCCCAGTCACTGGGCAGTAAAGTACTTCTTGGAGACCCTCCCACTGCTGTGCTTCTGTTTTGCAGAGATAAATAAGCCCCTGCTGGGTTAGAGAGGGACAGATGACTCCCAACAGGGGTTGAACTGCCGTCTCCGCATTTCGGCTGACAGCCTGGGTCACCAACATGGTGCTCTTCCAGGGTCTTCCTTCCCCAACCACAGAATCCACCCTCAATCTGAAAAAAGCATGTCAGCGCTAAAAGCTTTTACAGAAATTCTTGGGAGAAAAATTCACCAAGTCAGATTGAGCACAAAACGCAATGACCGTCCTGGGAATTGTCTGTGCACCACACGGCAGGAGCCAGAAGGGTTGGCTGGAAAGCATGTTGATCTTGGTTTGCACCCTCCACGAAGCACCGGGGCTAGGTGGGTTGTTGGTCTGAGCTGCTTTAATCATTCCTGCGTCCTCCTGTGAAACTTTCCTGAGCAGCATCCACGAGAAATGCCGTGTATATCCACCTATGGGCTCAGTTTTGGTGAACTGTTTTTTTTCCAATGTGAAATGGTTGCACTGAAAGCTCCACGCAGGTGTGTGTGGATGTGTCCAGCTTCATGCAGCTCTCCCTCTCCTGTACGGGTTTTTGCTCTGGTGCCTGCATGCCGTGCAGCGGTTCTTGCACAAAGCAGGAGTTCGCTTTACGGGCCAGGATTGCGGTGGTGGTTTTCTGCCCATATTAATACGTTGCTCTCCACATTTCTCTGCCCATAGAGTACAGCACATCAAATTGCACTGATGATTACTTTCTGCAGCAGGCTTATTGGGGAGGATTACACTGAACCCCTGCCTTCTTTCTGACCTAGCTCCTCCTTGCAGTGGTTGCATTGCCAGCCAGAAGCACCCTGAGGAGCAGGCTATGTGATACAGGCTATCTCACTCTATCATAAAGCTTGGAAGCTTTCCAAGAGCCACACTAAATGTCTGTTTTCTCCAGCACCCCCTGTAAGATGCACTGCTCCAGGTGTCTGGTCGGTGCTTGTTCATGTAGCGATCGCGTCGCCTCGCTGGCACGCAGCAGCCCTTCTTCTAGGGGGCCCGCGATGTTTCTGCAGGGTGGGTGGTCACCAGTGTTGGTACAGTGTGCCAGGCTGGGGTCCTGCTCCTCCCGCCAGCCCCAGGGCCTGGTTGCATGCTGTTTATTTTTATCCCCCGCCTGATGGATCAGTGCACAGGTTCAGTGTTGTCAGATGATTTTCTACCAGTTCCTTCATGTAGCAATTTTTTTTTTTTTGTGTAATCTCTGAAGCAGGCGAACACCTCCTTCTGTAATTGAACATCTGTAGGTTACAGATGTGGTTGCTGGTTTGTTCTCGGGGAGGGATCCAACTGGACTTTAATGGATTATGTTGTCTGCTGCAGGACTGTTCACCAGTGCTGTCGCTCACGTGGGGGGTCCTCCAGCTGCCCACACCCCGGCACCTCGCTGCTGCTCCAGGGATGTGTCCATCTAGACAGGCGAGGATGATATCCTGGAGGTGTGCAGGGCTGCATGTCAGCATCTCAGCTATGTCTGGGCTAGGGTACACGGTTTCCTGTGTTGGACTAGGCTAAGGCTTCCCTTTTGCTCCTGCATTGTGTCAGGGATCCCAGGAGCAATCGGCGGTGTCATTGTTTTTCCAAGGATACTGTTTTGTTCGGGGGTCAGGTTTCCAGGTCAGATTCCTTTTGGGAAGGTTGGACTTCGCATCCCTTTGTCTGGTTACATTCTTCCTAGAAGGACTGGGGGAGCTGGTGCAATGTATTTTATTTTTTTTCTTCCCCATTCCTTGTTCTCTGACTCTGTTTTTCTACAGGACTATTGATCTGCAGCCCTGCGGGGTGTTGAGGTAGCATATGGGAGTCCCTGTGCTGTGTGTTGGAAAGAGCACTTGCTTTTCCCCAGCTGTGGCTGTACCGACAGAATTGTTTTCCATTCTCGCTCTTATTTTGGGTTCCTTCCCACTCTATTGCCATGGGCTAAAGAATTGCTTTGCTGCCCTTGTGAAACTTTTGTGGCCGTGTTAATATTGTTTGAAGTATTGCCATAATATTTGTTTAAAAACATATTAATTAGGTTTTCAGTAATTGGGGTTTTCAGGGCACTCTCATATTGTTCTGCTGATATAATTTGTTCTATTGATCTTCCTCGAGATATAACTCGGAGCCAATCTGCAGCGAGGCTGCAGCGTGCAGCTAGCTCACTGTTGCTGTTCGGCGTGATTTGTTTACGCACCGGGCTGGTGGCCCGTGGTCTGATGAGCATGGCCACGTTCTGACTCTCAGCCCATTTCCATCATCACAGACCAAATACGTCCCAGCAGTTGATCACTTTTTCCACCTCCCCAGTCCTGGTGAGACGTACGGTTGCCTTCATGCGGGGTCCAGGGATGCGGCCGGTAGTGTCTGCGGGCACCCGGGGTGTCTCTGAGGCACGCTGCCGTCGGCTCGCGCTCGCATCGGCTTCGCTACCGCAGACCCAGAGACACTGTGACTGTGTCTCCTGCTGTGGCGCAGCTCAGCAATGGGTTTCCATGGTAACCCCAAGGCTCGTTCCCTGACTCCAGGTTTTTCAAAAGCGAAAATTTTCGTTTCCATCAAAAGAGCTTTTCTGCCAGGAGACCCAGTGCCACCTCCCCCAGCCAGCGCCGAGGCTGCCAGCTAATGAGCCCAGCCTGGGGAGCCGGGTGCCTGCAGCTTGTCCTCCAGGAAGCTATTTCCGCCGGCAATCTGCCCTCATCCTGCGATGGATCTCCTCACCCATCACCCGCCCCGAGCGGGCGCCGTGCTGCAGAATTGAGCTCACACGCTGTGGGGCTGGGCTCATTGTGAGCCCCTCACTCCCTCCATGGTCAAAGAGATGCTTTCCTCAGCATCCTCCCACCGTCTGGAGCCCACCCTCTCACCCACGCGTGGGGCAGCCTCTTCATTTGGCCCTTGCTGGGTCTGTCTGGCTGAGTACCCCCCCTTGCCCATGTGTTCCTCTTCAGCAGAACCAGGGTGGGATGATGTTGCAGCCCCCAGCCACCTCGCCACCACTCCTGGCAGCAGCATCTGGCTCCTTGCATCCCTCCTGTGCATCTTCACCGCTGTCCCAGCGCACCTGGCAGTCATGTGAGATTGGGTAGAGGTGTGACCATTTTTCTACTAGCAGACACAATACATTCCCAAACAATAGTCATTGCACAACTCATCCTTACATTTAGCAGAATTTTACAGGCAGAATAAATCTCAGGGCCTGAATAAATCTTGTTGCTGAGATAAGGAATCTGCAGCCAGAGCCTCGTGTCAAGTAAATCCTGCCCAGCTCCAGGACACATGAGGAGCATCCTGTATTTCACACCTGCTTTGGAGCCCAATGGGAGATTTATGAGATTCAGAAATGAAAACACTGTGCTTTGCAAAGACTCCATGTTCCCTACCCCACACTGGGGCACTCCTGATTGTCAGGCAGATGGAAAATGAGATTTCCCAGACCAGCTGGCAAGGTCCACTGGGCTTTGCAGGATTGAGATGGGGAAAACTCCCTGGTTTTCACAACTTCTGGGCCAGTGCTGCCACGTTTGTATTCTGCAGCAAGAGTTCAAGCAAAATCTGAGTGGACAGGTCTGCTTCATATGGTGCCACATCTCCACGGTGTCCTTACGGATTCTCTTCGTGGTGTCCAGTCTCACCATGGCAATTGCTCTGGATCCAGGGGTTTCCAGCGGATGATGGGGACCACCAGGACTTTTGGCATGTAAGCTGCTGTGTGAAGCCATTAGCTCATCTTTCTGGCTTGTCTCATTAGTGAAACATCTAGGAGTGTCCTCTCCTAAATGGGCACCAGTACATCACAGAGTCAACTGCACAGAGGCGGAGATCTCTGGAAAAGAAAACACTCCTTCCCACAGATTAACAATAGTACTAACCAAAAAAAAAAAGAAAAGAGCAAGGGAGCTGCAGTCTGTGGCAAGAGGCGTGGAAGTGTTTTGTGCTCCTCACCTCTGCCATGGCATCCCTAACGCTGTGGGTCTCAGCCTGCAGTCCCAAGGGAGCAGCAATATGGGCAGGCCACGAAAGGTTTTGTGGGACAATCCTGGGAGCTGCTACCCCCTGCCTAAGAAAATGCATTGCAGGCATGCCCATCTAATGGTTTGCAATTCCAACAATGCTGTGGTTTGTTCTGTGGCTGAGAAGACATTCTAATTTTCTAATTTTTCCAGCGCAATATCTCCCCTTTGGTTAGAGCAAATGACTGGAAATTTGAGCCCTTCCACAAATCATCTTGCTGGTGAAGACCTGAGCTGACCCATACGCTGGGTATGTTTTGTAGGTAAACTTGGGACGTATGCTTGGAGAATGGTGGTGGTGGATGGAGAG
Organism: Aptenodytes patagonicus; assembly: GCF_965638725.1. Lineage (NCBI taxonomy): Eukaryota > Metazoa > Chordata > Aves > Sphenisciformes > Spheniscidae > Aptenodytes > Aptenodytes patagonicus. Next base: position 21,314,648 of record NC_134960.1, on the reverse strand, counting down.
GGAGCGGAGAGGTGTCTGGAGGGTGGGGATAGTGCTCTGCTGCTCCATTTTCGCTCCTCTGATGTTTCAGCTGCTGCAAGGGAAAGGATGTAGGAGAAAAGACTGAGTGACTGGCAAGGAAGATGGAAAAGAGAAATCCAGGAGGACCGAATCCAGGAGGCTCTGGGAAGGTGAAGAAAGGGTGAGAGATACCTCACTGATCCCAGAGGCGTGACCAGCATTTCTTATTCAGGTTGGACATGGGTAAGAATCAGACGCCTGTACAGAGCCTGAAACAACAGTCCCATCAGCACGGGGGCTGAGCCATGGTGTGGGAAGACTTCTCCCAGTGCAAGCCCTAGAGGAAGGGAGGGTATTTCCATGCACATACGCGCACTATCACATGCATGTACCTGTGGGTGCAAAAAGCTGTGGGAAGGGTAAGGGTGCCTGGCATATTGGCTGGGAAAGAAGCCTGAGGCAAGTCCCCTCTGCTTAGGGACACGGGACTCAGAGCATTTTTTGAAATAGGATTACAACCAAGAAATATCACTTTCTAATCCATTCTCTCCCTAACAAAAATAAGACTCAGTGAGCTGCTCAGGTCAGGAGAAAGCACTAATCTCTACAGTATCCCCATGCTTAGGTCTGGCAGACCTGGACTGCCTGGTAGCAGCTGGAAGTGCCCCAGTTGTCTGCAGCAGTGGGAAGGCAAAAGCCTAGTGAATGGGACAAAGTTGCAGCAGTGAAAGAAGACCCTGTGGGGTCCTGATCCTCTCATGCAGCTACCTGGGAGCTGGGCAGTGGGCATGGACATGGGCTGAGCTTCCCTTCCCACTTTGGAGGAAACTAGGTGCTGATATGGGTTAACCCAGAGCACTGCAGTGCTCCTGGGGAGCCTGCACGGTGTAGGATGGGGTGATGCCCTGCAGCTCCTTATGCTGATGGAGTGGTTGGGGTTGCTGGGAACACCTGAAGGTCAACCACAGGAGGCACAAACACCCAGCAGCATTGCTGTGTAGAGCTGTGGCAGGGGTGTGAGCAATACGACTTGGAGCATCCCTCTGCCTGGGCTGTGGCTGGAGAGCAGTGGCTAAGCTGGGGATGGGGCAGGGTGGTGCTTCTCCTTCCCTCCACGGGAGCTGTGGTTCCCCCTGAACTTGTCCTGAAGGGGCAACAGTAATTTTCTCTGCTTTTTACTGCAGAAACTGACAGACACTGAATCCAGGCGAGAGGCTCCAGGGTCTTATTTCAACTCTCCTTCTCCACCCTCTGCCGCCTCCACTATCTGATGCCATGCAAATGTTCCGAGGCTCCATGAATCCTTCACCTTCCTCAGACCCATCTCTGATTTCCATGGTGCATCAGAAAAGAAGCGGCTGGCTTTCCTGGCTTCCCTGCTGTGCGTTCATTTCGACCTGTGAAGGGGAAGTGCAAAGTGTGTAGAGAATACGGGTAGACTAAAAATCCCCACAGGTTCAAGGGCAGATGGGATGGAAGAGAAGTCCACAGAGGGTTACTAAAACAACACAGTAATGATGCCTGGCCCAGGAAGTCCCTGAGCTGCAGATTGTGGGAGGATGGGGGCGTGATTAGAGGGGAACATCGTGTCTGCTTCCCTGGCATCTGCTCTGGGCTCTGTTGGAGAGAGGTACTGTGCCACCGAGCCTGTCCTGTGTCCTACTCAGCAGCACCACAGAGGGGAGATCCCAAAAATGTCCTGTGCTAGGAGGAAGAAACAGATGAAGTGTGAGGACATACATCATCCCCAAACCATGTCTGCCGAGAAACTACTGTTGCCCAGTGCTGCTGCTGTGACAGGACCCAGGACCTACCCGGGCCATTCATCAGGAGCTGCTTAAACAGTCCTCCACCTCCTGTCCCTTTCCCCGCCTTGCCTCAGCTGCCAGGCAGTAGTGCCAGCACAATTGTGGGGAACAGTCACTAAAATGACTGGTTTTTTGAATGATTTTTTTTCACCCCAGATCAATGCAGAGAGATGATCAGTCCATCTAGAGATGGCCCAAGGGCGCGTGTTGCTGCCCACGCTGCCTTTGTGCACTCAGAGCATTGAAGACTTGATAGGACAACCTGGTGTTGTCACTTCCCTCAAACAAATTTTGTTTGAACTAAACCGTATTTTTTTCTGGGGGAAAAAAAAGCTAAGATGCCAGGAAATGGAAATCACCGCAGCCCAGGGGTATGGTGGTTAATTGCCCTCTAGACCTCTACATCTATTCTGAATTTGCCGATGTACTATTTCTGGCTCTGGATCTCTTTCTGCTTTGGTTCCTAGACCAATAATCAGAGTTCTATTCCCCAGCAAGCTCTTACAGACTGAACAAGTTACCCTTTATCCTGGTTTTGGCTGGGATAATTTTCTTCCTAGTAGCTGGTACAGTGCTGTGTTTTGGATTTAGGATGAGAATAATGTTGATAACACACCGATGTTTTAGTTGTGGCTAAGTAGTGCTTACATTAGTCAAGGACTTTTCGGCTTCCCATGCTCTGCCAGCAAGAAGCTGGGAGGGGGCACAGCCAGGACAGCTGACCCAAACTGGCCAAAGGGATATTCCATACCATGGGACGTCATGCTCAGTACAAAAACTGGGGGGAGTTGGCCAGGGGAGGGGTGACCGCTGCTCGGGGACTGTCTGAGCATCAGTCGGCGGGTGGTAAGCAATTGCATTGTGCATCACTTATTTTGTATATTCTTTTATCATCATTATTATCATTATTGTTTTCCCTTCCTTTTCTGTCCTATTAAACTGTCTTTATCTCAACCCACAAATTTTACTCTTTTTTTCCCAATTCTCTCCCCCATCCCACTGTGGGGGGGGAGCGAGCAAACGGCTGTGTGGTGTTTAGCTGCCTGCCGGGTTAAACCACAACACCCTTTCACCTTTTTTTTCAAGCTGATCATCCAACTTCAGCATTTACCTGCATGCACTTCAGCTACACTCACTTTGTCAGGTGAAGCCGTGCTGAGCAGCAAGGAATTGGTTGGAGGAGTTTGGCAGTGCTGCCGCTGTGATGGGAGAGGGCCTGTTAGCATTTTGGCGGTGGTGCATGGACTGGATGCAGGCAGCACACCCAGCCAAGGTGCCCAGGACACGTGCAGAGGCATTTCCTCCGCAGGCATCCTGGCAGCAAGGCTGGCTGAACGAGTCTGGTGGTCCACGTGGTGCACACCAAAGGTAAGGGTCTTGCAGCGATGCAGTTTGACCCAGACCTGCGTTTTGCCTTTACGAAGTGCAGGATTTGGCGGCATTGTGCATGGGCTCCGTTCCCAGAGCATTTTGTAAGGGCAGATGGCTCGGAGGCAGGAGGCACAAGTGTCAGCACACGCTCGATGGAGAGATGGCTGGGGAGGGAGACAAAGCTGGAGGAGGTTTCAGGGCAGAGATGAGCTCCCGTTGCATCTGCCACTGGAACCCCCTCCTGCCCTCCTACACACCCTGCAGTGCTGACCTTTTCTCGCTCTTAGACTTGTCAACATGACCCGTTAACTGAACTAGGAATGATTTCCCGCTGATATACGAAAGGTTCTTGGGAATGTCAATTTTTTTCTTGTTTATTTTTTATCTTTCGCCCAACAATTAACTGAATTTCAGCAAGTCCTTCCATTTAGCGGGAGCTGTGCGCTGCTGGTTCACCTGCCAGTGCCAATTTGACCTGGATTATGTTTGAATACATGATCATATTCCTGTCAAATTTGCAACAGCAAACAACATGCTATTTATTCCAACTTCACCCTGGCTACACACTGGCTGTAAAAGGGCAGGCAAGACGGGATATGGCAGGAAGTTTGCTGGGGAAAAGCAAATTCCACCAAATGCTTTGAACAGCTGAACCATCAGAGCAAGTTTGTACTGGATCAGGGCTCTGCAAGCAGCAGTGTTCTTGTCCCACGGTCAGGCACTGACATGAGATGCGCCATCTTACAAAGCCGTCTTACGTCAACAGCAAAGTCTGAACTGTGCAGCTTCCTAGATGCTGTTATACTGCAACATATGTACCACCAAAAGGTCTTCTCCATGCACCAGGTTGTAATTTCATGCAATGAAATTACAGTTTGTTGGCTTTATTGTAGAGCCTAGACATGAACAAAATTATCAAACAGATGTCAGAATTGGGAAAAGGCCCTTAGATCAAAAGCATCCATCCCTCCTTTCCCACAGAAGGGTCTCCGTACTCTGACCTGCAAGGAGGGTGTCCACCTTCCCAATAGCTCTGCTTTGGCAGAGCTCCAGGACAGCAAATGTTTCTTGGAAAATCATCCCTCATTACCTGAGAGATCCTAAACGACTTCCTGAAAGCTCTGGCTTTCTGCAGACATCCCAGGAATTGCATAAAGCTTTTGAAACTCCCTGTGTGTATCTCACCTCCCCACACACCTTCACACATTGCACCACTCTGCTTGGTCTAACTTCCCTGAAAGCAGGTGCTGGGCCATCCCTGGAGGGATAAGAAAGGCTGAATCTTCCATCTCCACCCTCCCAAAAGCTGCACACTTTGTGCTGCTCCAGCCCCCAATACCCTCCCTTTCTGATAGACTCCCCAGTGCATGTCTCCCACCTTCCCCCGCTTTGGGGAACAGGCAAACAGCTCTGACAGAGGGTGGTTGGAGCTGGATGGAGATGCCCCGGAGAAAGGAGGAACCCTGTCACTCCACAGGCAATTCCTGAGAGGGGATAATTCAGGTGAGAGGGCTGTTACTGCCCACTGGTACTTTGGAAAACCTGACAGCCTGGGCTGTGTTGGGGCTGGGAGCCCAGTCAAGCACTTTTAGCAGAGACACAACTGGAGAAGCCAATCCCCTTGGACAGAGAAGGACCAAGCCCACCCTCCAGCTGCAGGGATGGCAGCAGGACCATCAGGGCTCGCAGGGTTTTCCAAAGGGCAGTGCCAGGCCAAGGGCAGCGAGCCAGCAGGCGAGGGACCCGATGCACAGCCTGGCTGCTGAGAAGAGCAGGGAGCAGATGCCTAGCCGAGCTGGAGACAGGGACAAGAGACCCAGGGGACACCGTGGAGGGTTGCTGGAAACCACTGAAAGCTGCTAGACTGAGAACAAGCCTAGAAGAAAGCATGAAGCCCCCTGGGCAGTGGGCAGGGCAAGGTGTCTTTACAATCTCTTTTATTTTTATTCTCACTCCAGCAAAACAGAATTCTCACCATTTTTTATAGTTCTCTTGTGTTCTGTTGAAAGCTGGCTTTTAAATGCTTCAGGCACTTCCCCCTCAAAGCTCTGGCCAGCTTGGGACCCTGCCTGCTCTACCCACTGTGTGCAAACACAGGGTGTCAGGGCAGACACCCCAGCCTGGGGCATGCCGTGGCATGGGTCAGGCCCCAGGGATTTTCTTTCCAGACAGGTCTGTCCGCTGGCGATGATACATCATTCCTCCTTACTTTCTAATTCCTCCTCTGATGGATGCAGCCACCCCTTCTCCAAACCTGACATTTATAGCACCAGTTTTCTCTGGGTATAAATATAACTTGAATGCGTTGGAGTAGCAGGAAAATCGTTTAAATGTTCCCTTTGACAGCAAGTTTGAAGATTGCTGACACTAAAACCACTTACTTATATTGTTCTGTATCATCCTGCACTCAGCCTTCAATCATCCTCATTACAGGTGTGTCAGGCACTTTGCACAGGGATGCATGCATGAGCTCACCCTCTCCCGCCCGCTACCCAGCCCATGACACCTCCTACAAGCCCAGAGACCCTCATATTCCCACTTAAATAAAGAGCAGACCTAACAGCCACACAAATGGATGAGCATGCATGCATACGCCTGAGTCGTAGGGTGAGCAGGCACATATATGCATAAGGTGAGCGTGAGATGTATGGATAAGAAGTGCACACAGACACGCTCTCCAGTGTGCATGCTTGGACATCTTTACCCTTCTTAGTGCAAACTGGAGAGGCCAGCAGCTCTGGCTGGTTTTGGTACACAAAGTCCTCAGCTATGTCCAGCCTCCAGCATTTGGGTAATGGCACTAACGGCACGTGTATGTGACAGAAAGGTCCAGATTTGGATTCAATGGTCCCAACATGCAGATAGAGGATTTCCAAGTCCTGATGTGGTTCAGCATCCCTTGACCTATCTCTGACATCTGACTGGATACCCACCTTGTGGTCTTGTAGGAGCACAGGAAAGGTGGAAGGCCCACCATGCAAGCATGAGAGCACCTGGAAATGGCCAAAAATCGGACACGGGCCCATTTCTCCCCGGCACTGGCAGCTGCAGGTGATTGCTGGCACATGACAAGCGGCATTGCTTGCAGTGGGGAGGGTGCTGCTCTGCTGGGGAGCTGGCCACCCTGCCTGCTCCTGGCCGAGGAGAAGGCCACATTCATGTGGACGTGTGCAGATCCATCACGGGATGCAAGCACACCCCTGTCACCAAGCTGCCAGTGACGGTTCCCTGCAAGACGCCTTACCCTTGCCATGACAGAAATGAAAGCAGAACAGCTCACTCCACGGGGATATTAAAACAGCCCTTAGGCTGCTGGTCTCTAGGAGGAGGTTCCTCCACTACTCCCTCTCCCAGAGCCTGTCACTGCATGAGGTGGGGGGGACTGCAGACACTGAAGAAGGAGCAGATAACTAACAGGCACCGTGGCAGGTAGTAACACATTATGCTGACGCACTAGCTACTGCAGACATGAGCTGGTGATGAGACAAGTACAATGCTTTAAAAGCTGGGTAGAGAGATGAGCCCTCAGGTGCTGTGTATTCTTGTGACTGAGACAAGAGCCAGCCAGGGTATGACATGCAACGGGAATCCAAAGATCTTAAAGAAGATGAGGATAAATGCATTTTCCTGCCCATCCACAACGGCTTTCTGGGCCAAATGAATGGGACCGCGGCTCTCCCAGGGCTCATGAAGGAGCATTGCTGAAGGATCTCAACCAGAGCTGTCCAGAGGTGTGAAATACAAGAGCAAAAACACTGCAGGAGAAGCAGTTCTAAAAGATACAGACATTAAAGAAAGAGATTGTGATGAAAAGGAGTGCCAAATGCATGGTGACACAGCAAAGGAGATGAGCATTTCCTGGAAAGTTTGCAGCAAACTGCTTTGCAATTAAGTCTCCTTAGGACCAGATAGATCAGGCTGGGCTCTGCTTTCAGGTGTTTTTATGCTAGCAGTGCCCTGAAGAAATGTATTTTCCCCTTCTGCGTCCCAAGACGATGGAAATGGATGTAGTTTTGCCCTGACACAAGGCTCAGGTGAGCTCCCGACTGCGGGTGCAGCTGGTGCAACGGGCTCCACAGGTAGCAACTTGCATGCAGGGCTGCTGGGGCGATGTCCTTGGACTGCTGGAGCTGCAGTACCGTCGGCCGCTGGTTCCCAAGGAGGAGATCACTCAACGCGTGCCCTTGTCTCTGGTGATGCCAGGTGATGTTCTCTCCTGTAAACATAAGGAGAGATGACATATGCTTTGCTTTCTGCTTGGCTGCTTCTAAAGCTCTCTGTGGTTAATCCTCTGCTGAGGTGACACACTGCGCATTATGGGCCAGAATCAGAGGTGACATGAATGGTGGCGTAAGTGACATGTTGGTGAGTCGGGGTAAGCGAGTGGAAGGTGGTGTAAAGTTTAGTGTTGCTAAGATGCCAGTGGGCAGGGAGAGGCAGGGAGCAGGACACCCAACCACCTGGAGAACGGGAGAAGAAAAGGCAACACATAGAGACCCTCTTGCTTGGCAAACGCCCGCCAAGACCCACCACTAGTCCCTGCTGGGGTGTGAAATAAGCTGGATGCCAACGTGCACTGCAGATCACATCCTTGGGGAGGAAGGTCAGGGGAACCTCTTGACTCCCAACATTTAAAATGGCAAGCTGAGATCCCACGGAGAGCTCTCAGGCTGCAGCCTCCGCAAGGGAGGAGTGAGGAAGGCTGGTACGGTGATTCCCCGGTGCTGGCATTCCTCTCCCCTGCCCCTCCATACACCAGGTCCTACCACAACGCTGCCACAAGAAGTGTCCATTCAGCAAGGTCGTGGCAGTCTGTGTCAGCCAGCCCCACTGAGGGCTCTTGCTTATTGACCCTGGCTTCAGCGGTTTCTCCTTACGCACAGTCTTACAGACATATCTGTCATATTGGTTTAAAACCAGCCAGAGTTTGTGCTGTGGTTTTCTCAAACTAAAAAAACCTCACAGGCTACATAACCTTATGGAGGAGGCTTCACACAGCCCCTCGTTAGCATTCCTGGGCTATTCTGCATGAAAGCAATATTCTCTCTAATAACATTTGTGTACTAATGTCTAGCCACACTGCTGCTGGGCATTACCTTTTACAGTATCTTCCTTTCTTTATGGCAGTTCACGCTAAACACTTCTGTAACGTGTGTTCTGGTCTCCCCATGCATAATTCCCCATCTACAGCCAGAAAAATTCCCATCTTCTTTTAACACCAAGATGCTTTCTCCACCCAAGCTTCATGCACGTTGTCACGGTACCCCCTCTAAGCCCTCCTCCACAGAGCAGTGGCACCACACAGGGAAAATCCAGATATTGCTTATTCTTCTCCATGGGAGGCAGAGCTGCGTCCCCTCCACCCCGCACGCTCTGCACCACCCTGGACATTATTTTGCTCTGCTTTCCTCAAACAGATTTGCAGAGCAGGTCCTGGCAAAAGCACTTCTTTCTGTTAAGCTCAAGGAGGGCTCTATCACCTCCAGAGAGGCAGCACTGTCTTCTCGCTGTTCTGTGGGGCTGCACTCAGGCTGGACCAGCAGTGCTCAGAGGGGGGGAGATCACAAGTGCACCTTTGTGGTAACTAGGATAGGATGCAAGGATGCGAGAAGGAGAATCTGTGAACAGCTTGGGTGACCCGGATGCTTTCAGGTATCTGTCTAGGCTTTCAGGGTAATTTTTTTTCCCATATAACTCATAAAATAAGATCTCACTCCTGCCAGAAAAAGGACCCTCAGGACAGAGAGCTTCTCACAAAGTCCAGCAGTGGGTCACCAGGAGAGGAGCAGGGTGGGGATGGCAGAGAGCTGAGTCGTACACAGGGCTTGCTAGCAGGGATGAAGCATGTGGCATCATGGGGCTCTGCAGTTGCTGGAGAAAGAGGGCTTATCATTCCCAGGGGGAATGGGAATGCCGCACAACACTACCCTTGCGTTTCCCAGGGAGATCTGCTCCACATAATCCTGGGATAATGGAGGAAAGTCCCAGGCTGGATGGAGGCACCTGCGAATCCAGGACCCTCTATGGAGCAGAGGCTCCCAGCCCTCCACATGGGGCAGTCCCGCTGGTTTGCTCTGTCATTTGGTGGTCCTGCTGGCTACAGGTGTCTCCCCACTCTCTCCCTCTGTCTCAGCTCATTCCTACTCAAACCACAATGTACGGGCCCCTTGCCTGCCCCAGCAGAGCTGCTCCAAGGGACACACTGAGGGCCAGGTGAAGGATCCGAGCTGGCTTAAAATGCACACTGCCAAAAAAACATTGGTTTCTTAGAGCCAGTAAAGTTTCTTGACCCCATTCTGAGGTGCAGGAGCGAGCACCAGATCCCCCAAGCTGATGTCACCATCAGGCACTTTGTAGCACAAACCCCCATCCTCCGATGCCTTCTGGCTACCAGCTGCACCCAAAGCTCGGCTGCCATACGGTGGTGACTCTGCTGAGCCGCAGCATGCAGGAGCCTCCAGCGCCAAGACACGGCTACGTCCCCACTGCTGGAACATCCCAGGACCGAGCTGTCCCTGAGCTGCTGCATGTCTTCCTGGGGTGCAGGACACCAGAAGCCACCAGCTCAGGGACATGAGCGCATCCAGCTTCCCTTTCCCTCCCCTGGGACCATCCCATCACTTCTGTTCCCTGCCTGCGCTCAGGCTCCTTCGTGATGTAGTGGGAGATAAAAGCCACATGAGGCTCTGACTGGGGCTTTGAGGCATGGATAAGGGGGTTAGTTTTATTGCTAGATTAATAATTTAACAGGACAAAACGAAATTCATGGCACTGAGAATTTGAGAGTTGCTTACAGAGCTGAGGTTGCCCACTTTCCGCCCGACAAGCGGCTGCTCCCATCACACAGCTGTCAGACGTTTTGTGCTCCCCACCTCACTCCTCCAAGCCCCCTCATTTCTAGTTCGCCCCTCTCAGAAGCACACCCTCCGCCCTGCAGCGGGCATTTCCCGCAGCTGTCAAGCAAGGTGCATTTCCCAGCCTCCAGCTTTGGGAGGAGCTGGATGCTACTGCTCCCGAGGTGTGATATCCCGGCCAAGCAGATTTGGCACTGAGAAGGGGACAATTCACAGCCAAGACGACTTACCTGGATTGGATGAATCAAATCCAGCAGCAATAACTTTCTCAGCTCGCTGACAGCGTATGCATGTACGGCTGCGCGCAGCTGTGGCTGAATGCGTTTATACAGACACAGGCCACACGCAGGAGATTGGCACAACTCTCTGATAATAAATTGTGCAGAGAACAGCAAGAAAGGGAAAAAATCCTGACTTTGATGTGCAGGCGTACATGCTATCTTCCATCTCCAGCACAGCATGCATCCCAGAGTGGCCCTCGCCAGCCTGTTCCGTGCTCCGCGCAGATGAGGATGGATATTGCAAACGCAGAGAAAATTGATTGCACTGGAAATGCGTGCAAGGTGCATATTGGGTGGAAAACTGGGGGGACTTGCTGTCATCAGGAGCTCTTTGATTCATTGCCATGACTCCTGAGCGAAAGTCTGGGTGCCACTGCCAACGTGGGCTGAAAATTTGGCTTAAGCAGAGGCAGAGAAAATAGCAAGGGGGCCCAACTCCTTATTATGGTAAAGCAAGGAAACTAATTTAGAAATGAGAAATGGGAATACTAATTGCTAGTTAATGGTTAACTTGTTAGTTAGCAGTGTTAGGGCATGGAGCCCACTGCCACAGGAACTACCCGGGGCAGATCTGACCCAGAAAGCCAGGCCAGAGGGCTACCGAGGTTGCAAAATTCAGCTCCTAGCAGACAGTGTCAGCTCATTTCTTTCCTGGATGAATGATGGTTTATCATAAGAGAAATTTGGTTTCTTAATCCCACTCCTCTTAGGAGGAGGCAGTTTGGGAGCTCACTGCTCCAGTGCTAGAAAGATGCTACCAATTTCCAGCTGGGATTTCACGATCCCTTCACCCCCATTTGGTGCCATGTCAATATTCTCCGTAAATGGCATTGGGGTTTATTTTCCTTATGTTATAAACAGCGGCTGAATTCCTGCTTAGCCGCTCTGAAATATTGCTGTGAAAATCAAGGATATGAGCTGACTTGTAAGGAGAGAAAAATACCAGAAGGACTAATGCCTGGCTCAGGTGCTGCACAGCCACTGAGTAACAGAATTACTCCTGCAAGGCCGGAGCCTGGAGCAGCCACAGACCTTGGGAGACTGCAGGCATTAGCAGGAAAGGACAACTTCCAGCCAAGTAAAGGAAAGGCCATGTAAGCATCTTCCAAGAGCAATCTTCAGTTTTTTCCAGCCCCGGGCAAGTTGTCCAGTCTTAGGAAGAGGCTCTGCGGAGATGCTGGGTCCTCTGTGCTGCTGCATTCTCCATTGTGCCCAAGCTGTATCCATGGGGTTTCGCTTTCAGCAACCTGTACACTCAGTTCCTTTGGTCTGAGGACAATTTGTATGCCTCATGCAATACAAAGGTGAGAAAGTTTGAGCAGTGAGTACAGTAAAACCCCTTTTCAAGGCGCACATCCACCAGGATGCTCCTGAGGCATCGTTCCTCTCAGTGGCAGCTCTTGTGCTTGTTTTAGCTGGAGGAGGTCGCGGCAGAAAATTTTATAGTAGGCTTGTGTGCTTGCATGTGCAGGCACATAATGCAACAGAGATTTAAGAATACAGTATCACACAGAGCAGGAGCAGTATACATTATTCATCATCAAGGTAACACTAACAAGATGAGAACATTTAGTTGTTAAATGTTGGAAAATAGAAAAAAAAAAAAGGCCATTTCCTTGTAAAGAACGTGGTAACCGTGTCCTGTGAACCCCTTTTACACTCAGCTCAAGTTGTCACGCAGTTGCATGTCGCTATTAAGATGAAGCCAAAGCAGGATTTTAGAGAGGCTCTTTGGTGGGGGTGGCCCCCCGCTATCCCCATGGGAAGAACCATGCTCCCCATGCAGGGCGCAGGAGGAGGTGGGAAGCCTCCAGTCTGCGGTTAGGGGAAAACAAGGTGGGATCCACACACCCTCAGAGCCCAGCCCTGCCCAAGGGGGATTCTTCCCAGCCCAAGGGACATCAGGGCAGTGACCCTCCACAGGGGCTGCTCTTGCTCCAACAGCAGGAGCCCTGGATATTCCTCTTTCAGTCGCCCAAAGGCAGATGAATCGCAGCCCGTGTGCCTAGCACACTAACCGTTACCTCTGTGTCTCTGTTTCCCCACTGCATGACTACAGACAATGACTGAAGCATCTTGTGAGTATTTGCTAATTCAGCAAAATTTCAGCATGTCACTGATTCATTTGCTGGAATCAAACCAGAAGACACTTTTGAGCCAGCTGCCAGGTCGCTGCTTTGCTTCTTCTGAATCCGGGGTTTCCAGCTGGGGGGTCCCCTGGCCAGGGACCTCTGTGTCCATGGGGCCAGACTGGCGCGACAGGCACACCACCGCAGGGACATCTATCCCAGGACTGTCAAGGTCTACGGCAACACAACAGTCAGCAAGACATATGCCCTCAGGCAGACCTCAAATATTAAATTCCCCAGCATCGGAGTTCCCAGCTTTAATAATTATACTTACCCAGTTCAGCAAAGGCCCTTGAAATCTTCTGATGGAAAGTGCATAATTTAAGTGCAAGGTACTTGTGTTGTTGTTAGTGGTTAGTGGTTAGACTTGTGCCAGGTCTGCTCTCCTTTAACATCTTCATTTGATCTGAAAGAGGGAGGGTAAAGAGCATGTTAATTAAATTTGCAGAGGATATGAGATGGGAAGGTGCTGCAAATCCTGGTGAGGACAAAGAGCTAAAAGATAATGCACTGCGAAAGAAGGGTCAGGCATAGGAAGGAAATAGCCAAATGAAATTCATTCTGAACAAATGCAAAGTAATCCAGCTGGGGAAATATAATTTAACACCATGGAGACTGGGAGAGAGACATTTGGAAAGCAGTAATACCGAGCGGCCTGAGGGACAGCAAATTACATTGGGATTTGCGATACATGACGGTGGGCTGCAGAACAGGAGGCTGTATACAGACAGCTTTCAGGCTTTTCTGACTAGGCGGAAAGGTAGGTTTTCTGTTTTCCTGCTTGGGGTGCCATTGCATGTTACACTACCTTTGTATGCTGAGCAGCTGGGGGCCAAAAGGTCCCATCACTTAAGTAAAACTAGGGATGTTTGAGTTTGAGGCAGTCCAGGGCCAGTTTGGGGCCACAGCGGAGCATGGGATCCACGAGAGCACCCAGAGTCCCCAGTGTCCCCTTCCCCACTGCATTCCCACATCTCCACAGCCCCACACTTGGATCAGGCTATGGAGCTGGGGGGAATGCCAGGGACAAGCATCAGCTCTGTGCTGGGGACATCTCTTGACACCCTATACAAGTAGATGGGCTAAGCACTGGGCTCGTATCCAAACCTGCTGTGCACAGCGCAGAAGGCAGCTCCTCAGCCATGTAACAGTGCCCTGGAAGCCCACACCGCCACCGTCTCTCACCCTGCAGCCACAGCATCAACACCTCCGGCATCACCTGCCAGGGAAGTCTGCTGCAAACACCTCCACGTTACCTGCCACCTCCCTCTCCATCACCTCCTACCCTGTCACTGTGGCACCTACGTCCCTGGCACCGCCTGCCCCGTCATCGCAGCACCCACACCAAGCATCATCATCTCATCAGCTCTGGGCTTATCTTAACTTGAGGCCAGCTGCTCCCGCGGCATCATCTGTGATGGGATTATGGCACTGCACTGTCCCCATGGCAGCGTGGCCACCCTGAAGGCTGGTCCCCTGTCCCTCTGGGACATCATCCGCGTGGGCCATGCTCCACATCCTTCTCGAGGGTGTGAACATCACACACCAAAAGCGGACACTTCTCCTGTTTCCTGGCGTCTCATCAGCCCTGCAGGACCCCGCTTCCTCCCATCATGCCCAGGCAGCCATGCAGAGCAGACAGCTTCATTTAAGACGCGCAGCAAGTTTCCAGGAAAACATGCTGTCTTCAAAGCGAGGTTGGCATGAATATTTCAGTGCAGCTGCTTGGCCCCGGGTGCAACACCACGTCTCCGGGAACAGTCATTACGGGGGCATCCGTACACGGGGTCGCCAGTCCCATGGCCAATGCCAGCATCAGGGGGACCGTACGCTGTGCTCCATGTGCTACAAGACCCAGGCTTTCCCTTCCCTGGCCCCATGCCCCATCCCTGCCCATGATGGGGTAGCACCAGGGTCCTTGCTCCTGCCCTCCCCTCTGCACAGCAGGACCCAGGAGCTCCTGCTCCCGGGCCGCACCAAGCCCCAGGGAGACGCCCGACTCCTGCCTTCGCTCCCCTGCACACGAGAGGGCCCGGGGCCGCGCACGGCCTGTCACTCTTATTCTGTAGACAAGTCCCCTTGCCAAAGTCGCAGCTTGGCAGCTCGGCTGCAGCCCATCTCCGTCCCCAGCTCCCTGCCCGCAGCTCCCAGCTCCCATTCATCACCCTTCGCTTCATGCGCTCGGCTCCCATCCCACCCCCCCCACCCCCCCTTCCCCAGCTCATCACGGCTCGGCTGCCCGTGGCCTTGGGGGGCCGCGCTGCCTGCCAGCTCCTGCCCGCGTTAGAAGAGGCAGCTCGTGAGCGGATCCACACGTCTGCAGGGACGTGGGGAGCGGACGGAGGGGGCCAGGCGGCAGGACTGGGCGGGGGGGGGAACCAATGCACCGTTCATTAGCCTCACTCTGCCTGTCCTAATTGCCTGTTCAGGCTGAAACAATTGTGTTAGAGGCTGCTCTGCCTAATTATTATTGTTCTTCTAAAAATAATGGGGGGGGGGAGGGGAGGGGGAAAGAGAAGAGGGGAAGGGAAGAGGGAAGCGGAGGGAGGGAAGGAGCAGGAGGGCAGGGGAAAGGGGAAGGCAGGAGGAGTGGAGGACAGGGGATACAGCAGCTTGCAGACTAAGTGACTTGTTTAATGACTGTGAGCTCTGAGGCTGGTAGGGAATAAACAGGTCTGAAATTGGTTAGCCCCCACCCCTCCTCCTGCCTCCCCCCCTCTCCCGCTCGCTCGCACTGTGTTTATTTCCGAGTGATCAGAAGGAGAATAAAAGCCCATCTAGTGTAATAGAGGGAGAGGATTTAATCTGTGTGCCTGGGACTTCAGTAAACTGCAAACATCGATCCAAGCCAGTGGGGAAAGAAAAGAAATTTACAGACCAATAAAAGTATATTAAAAAACTTCCCCTGCCCTTTCTCCTGGGTGGGGGCAATGCCACGGGGCTGCTGGGGGCTGCAGCCGGGGAAAGAAGCCCACCCATGTGGCATGTACCGACCCAGCGGGGCTGCTGGGGTCTCGGGGGGGGGGGGGGGGGGGGGGCCTGGCTCCAGGGCCAGGGGGCAGCAAGCGGCCCCGGGAGCTCCCCGCGCTTGCCTAGGGGTGCTGCGGGGACAGGGGGCTGAGAAGCGGAGGGTCTGGCAGCCAGTCTGACACTTAAGGAATTAGCTCTGCATCATTTGGAGTTTTCTGCTCTACTAATTTTCGGCCGGCTCCTCATTTGCGTCTTTTTTCCCCACGTTTTAAAGGGGCAGCATCCCGGATTCCCAGCACCTCCTGGGACCTGAGCAGCAGAGCTTGGCCCCGCTGCTTGCAGGCTCACATCCTCCGTTGGCAAAAAATGGCAGATTTTGCCCTTTTCTCCAGCAACCTCTTCCCTTCCACAGGCTGCGCATTATGCTTCCTTCCCTTGCTGGCATTTGCACAGCACCTGGACCCTTCTGCTGGGTGGCACCTCACCTGCTGCAGCATCCCCACACCCAAAATCTCCCGGGGAGACTTCAGTCGCCAGGCTCGGCAAACAAATCCACCCAGCTCCGACTTTGCCCTTTGGTGTTTGCTTTTGACTAACATTTGAGGTCTCGTCTGCGTTGGCCTGTCGGTTGATGAAAGCGAAATTTCAGTCGTCTGTTGACTGACAGTGCACTTTAGACTTGCACGGGGGGAGAAGGAGGGAATATCTGATCAGAGGTTTGCATTTGTCATGCATGACTCACTGTGCCGGGAAGAGGGTGGGTTAAAATACTGTCCTGGGCTGGGAGACAGGGAAAGCAGGGTGCATTTATACCTATTACTCAACCTGATGTGGACAGCCTTTATCATTTCGTGGAGCAGTCTGTCTGCCTGTGGGGGGATTCAGAGGTATGAATGCTGCCTACCCCCGCAGGATGTCTCTGTTCCCAGGACATGGCTGGTGGGGTGGCCTCCAGTCCCCTCTGGTACCAGCTACAGCTGCCACAAGCACATCAGTCCTGGCTTCAACCCCCTGTGCTGGCTCCAGCCCTTATTCTGATTTAATGCTCAGTGAAGTGAAGGGACCATTCACAGCTCCGCTGAAGACAATGTCTCAGCCTATTGTGGGGACAGTGGCACACTTGGGACACTGCAGATGACAGAGCCCAGGAGTGGCAGGAGCCCACCTGGCAGCGGGAAGAGGCTCCACACAAAGCAGATGGACCCAGAGGCTGTCTGACCTTTATATTTTTCCTTTCCATCACGAGAGCAAGCTGAGGACATGTCGTTTGAACAAGCCCTATCATTTTCCTTCCCTTATCCAACAGAGCCCAACACTGATCATCCCATTAACAGTTACCGTCCAAGCTAACAAAGGAA
This sequence comes from Aptenodytes patagonicus, assembly GCF_965638725.1. NCBI lineage: Eukaryota > Metazoa > Chordata > Aves > Sphenisciformes > Spheniscidae > Aptenodytes > Aptenodytes patagonicus. Next base: position 21,297,877 of record NC_134960.1, on the reverse strand, counting down.
ATCAATGAAATTAAAAAAAAAAAAAAGAATCCAAGCCAAAACCCAGTCCGTCCTAGATACAGTTGTTATCCTGCATGAGGAGAAGTACCAGAAATTCCCCACGGTTGGCTTTGGGCTTTGCAGCACACTATTGATTCTGCATTGATAGCCTCCAGCCACTGCTGCAATGGGCAGGCAGATAAATAATCCTGGCTCAGCCCATCTTCCTGGATATCCCAGGCTCCTCAAAACTGCAGTCTGGGGACCCTGACCATTACCAAAAATCCCCATCACCAGCACTGAGCCCTTCTGCTAGCGCACTCCTCTGGCTACGTGTGCGTGGTTGCGCAGGGGCTAGCCGAACACCCCAACCCTCAGCTGTGCTGGAAGGCCCCCTTCACCCCAGCCCTGATGTCCCCTTTAAAGCCAGACCCTAATGCTGTGCATCCCCAAACCTTAACACTGAAGTGCCCCTTTTTGTCTGAGCCCTGAGGGCAGCTGCCTGCTGCCCCCTGCCCTCTCGCAGGAGTGCCTGTGGGCTTGCACGGATGCTGTATGCTCCTGGGTTTGACCCCACCAGCCCACGTCCTGGGCATCACCCTCACCCTTCCTTCATGCCCACTCACACATCCCTTCACCCCGAAAGGTACCTTCTTCCCACAGCACTGCCAAGCCCTCCTGCCCCACCACTGGTGCCCCTGTGCCTCTGACCCACTCAGTCCTTACCAGCTCCCTAAACACTCCCCAGCTCTGGCCCGGTAAAGCCTCCCCTGCACACAAGCAGGGGACATAAGCCATTCCTCTTCCCACACAGGGAACATGAGCACTTCCCCTCACACCCACACAGATCTCCACGTCGCAGAAACACCTATCATCTCCCACGCAAGCGCCTCTCTCTCCCACACACACAAAATATCACCTTCCTGTCAGCATCCCCTCCAGTCTTGCTCCCCTTCCGATGCCCGTGAGGTTGCTTTGCAAAACCCCATGGCCCGGGCAATACAACGGCAGCCACTATGAATATTCCCAGCAAACCTTCCCTGGTGTGAAAGTTGCAACTCCTGTGGTACTCTCCATGCACAGACTTGTTCCATTGTGCAGGCTGGACCGTCTGCAGGCTCCAGGGCTGTCCCTGCTGTGCCATCCCTCCACAGGGGAATGTCACCAGGGCAAACATCTGCCCCATAGGAGAGGGGAAAAAAAATTCCCTCAAGGGGAGATACAGTGCTCCCTTTCAGTGAAGCAAATGCTTTTTTATTAACCACTTAAGGCATGTTTGCAAGCCATTGTCCTGTCTGTCTGAATGCACTGGTCATAGCCACAGGGCACACAGCTCCCCACTCCTGCTGGAGCAGCGGGCAGCTGGCTCCAGGCTTCCCCGCTGCCTCTGTGCGTGGGGCTGAGACTGGGGCCCACAGCCCGCTCTGGATGGAGGCACTGCTAGTCATAGAATCATAGAATCATAGAATCATAGAATCATTAAGGTTGGAAAAGACCTCTAAGATCATCAAGTCCAACCGTTGACCCAACACCACCATGCCCACTAAACCATGTCCCTAAGCGCCTCATCTACTCGTCTTTTAAATACCTCCAGGGATGGGGACTCAACCACTTCCCTGGGCAGCCTGTTCCAATGTTTCACCACTCTTTCAGTAAAGACATTTTTCCTCACGTCCAATCTAAACCTCCCCTGGCGCAACTTGAGGCCATTTCCTCTCGTCTTATCGCTTGTTACTTGGGAGAAGAGACCGACCCCCACCTCGCTACAACCTCCTTTCAGGGAGTTGTAGAGAGCGATGAGGTCTCCCCTCAGCCTCCTTTTCTCCAGGCTAAACAGTCCCAGTTCCCTCAGCCGCTCCTCATCAGACTTGTTCTCCAGACCCCTCACCAGCCTCGTTGCCCTTCTCTGGACACGCTCCAGCACCTCGACGTCCTTCTTGTAGTGAGGGGCCCAAAACTGAACACAGTATTCGAGGTGCGGCCTCACCACGGCCGAGTACAGGGGCACGATCACTTCCCTACTCCTGCTGGCCACACTATTTCTGATACAGGCCAGGATGCCATTGGCCTTCTTGGCCACCTGGGCACACTGCCAGCTCATGTTCAGCCGGCTGTCGACCAGCACCCCCAGGTCCTTTTCCGCCAGGCAGCTTTCCAGCCACTCTTCCCCAAGCCTGTAGTGTTGCCTGGGGTTGTTGTGGCCAAAGTGCAGGACCCGGCACCTGGCCTTGTTGAATCTCATACAGTTGGCCTCGGTCCTACTCCCTTTCCCTGACACCTGCTCTGGCAGTGCCCTGTGGAGCTGGACCAAGAATTGCCCTCCCTCTGCCATGTTTGGAGACCGAAAGATCACCAGAGAGATGCCCTGCCATGCCTCCTCATCTGGTTATGGGAGTTGGCGGTGTCAGGGTGAAGGGGGGCCAAATTCTCCCATCAGAAGTGGCTGTGAAGGCAACACCATTAGGCATGTCGTTGCCGACAGTGCCTGGGGACACACCATGCCCTGCTCTATCCTCACGTTCCCCCTGAGACACAGCTTCCCAGGATCAAGCTCTGCATCTCTGCCTGGGCACAGGTCCTTCCCGGTGGCCGGGTATGGGCCGGGGGTGAACACCTCAGGCTCTGCTCTGACTCTCCCAACAAGGGAACTGAGCAGAGCCCAGGTGGACCTATGACATCTCTGGGGTGGCTGGTGGGGCCAGGCCTGGGGTGAAAGGGGAGAAGCACTGCGGGTGGGTGCATTCCGAGGGTGCAGCGGCTGTGGGAGCATCAGGGAGTGAGGGAACAAGGGGGGCATCATCCCCAGCTGGAAGAATAGATGTTTTCTTGTAAGGAGACTAAATAATAAGAGCTCTGGCCTTGAACAGAGATGACTAAAGAGTGATGTGATTAGAGTTTTGTAAAGCCGTGACTAGCACAGAGAAAGTGATTACTGAGTGATTATTCACAACTTCTCATTATGTACGAACAAAATGAAATTATCCCGCAACTCATTTAATACAAACAAAAGGAAGTACCTTCTCCGATGGTGCATTATCGCATTGAGGAACTCATTGCCATTGGATGCATTCAGAAACCCACGGAGAGCAGCTCTGCCCACAGCTATCAAACACAGTTCTCTGGAACGCCTTCAGCGTGGGAAACCCATGGCAGCTGGGCTGAGATGGCCAGAGGAGGGATCATGCCAATTTCTCACATTCTTCCCTAATGACCCGCTCCTGGCTGCCGTCTGGCCAGAGAAACCTCCGCTCTGAGTCCATGGGGCTGTCCCCGTGCTCGCTGATGTGATGATCTCTGCGCGCGCAGGTTGTGAAGCATGCAACAGCAACCAAACAGAGTGGGACATGGCTAGGAGCAACTCTCAAGATCGCAGAAGTGACAGTAATCAAGATGTTAAGTGACAAATGCCTGACTGTGCAACTCGGCAGCTAGTGTGCAGAGGGTCAGCATGGGTGGAAGCAGCTGCTTGTCAGAGGGCAGTGGGCTGACACTCACAGCTACCTCGGGGAGCGGGGGATGGAGGAGCTTCCAGCAGGTGAAAGGAAAAGGGCTGTTGAGAGGGAGAAGGATGGGTGGACAGAAAGTGTTCCTCTTTCAGGTGCTTGCTCCAGCGACACGCAAGTTAATGAAGAGCCAGGGCTAGGTTGCTGGAGCAGGCCGGACAGCCAAGGAGCAGCAGATTTAAAGGAGGAGCAATAAGGGGTGCCCAGAAACACAGACTTGGTGATCAAAGTTAAGTGACATAGGAGATGAACACATGTTTAAAAGAAGGGGGTTGAGAGGACAGCTAGGAAGGAACAAGTAGGAATCCGAGCAGGTGGAGGCAGACGTGCCGTCATTAGCATCAGCTGAAGAGCTGGTAAAATAGGAGCTGCAGACAAAGAGGGTGTCTTAACCCTGCGTCCCAACCGTACGTGCTAAGGAATAAATGCAGTCTAGTTTCCAGGAATATGAGCATCACCTCAGCTTTGCACTAAGCTGTGGAAACTGTTCTGCAGACTGAGGATGCAACCGCAAGTATGTCTTTGCAGTGTGAAAAATGAGATCTGCGTTTTGCAGGAAAAAAGCAGAATCTTTGTGTCCTTCTCCCACCCACGACACTTGTGTTGTGGCGGCATAATCCAGAGATGGATTGACTCAAAGGGATGTGAAAATGGGTCAGAAGATTGCTTTTTGTTTGAAGCCAGGCTGGAGCATATGGTGGTGCTTTGTGTCCTCCAGGGCAGACGTGGCAAAGGGATACCTGCAGTAAGTATTGATGACTTCGACAGCAACCTCCCCCCACTGCTTTTTTGAGGGTTTAGTTATGGGTTACACACAACTGTACTGCTCTGGCTCCAGAAACACCAAGGTAGATCTTTGAATTTCTTCAGTTTAACTGAAAGATTTAGCACATCTGAAATTATTTTGCCTTTCCAAGTTTTTAAAAAAATAAAAATCAATATTTTTGGCATTATGAGCTGCACAGGAAATCTAGTGCTGACCAGCTTCATAAGTTCCTTTAGCCCAGATGATTTTCCAAGGATTCAATCCAGCTTATTTCACTGAGGATTTGAAGAGATGCTTGGCCTTTAGCTGTGTGTTTGAAACCTCTGAATTGATTGATTGATTGATTGATTGGAGTAAATCTTTCAACAAGCTGGATGCCCTAATTGATGCTCACCTTGCCGAGGTGCAAAGTGTCCACTGGAGGAGGCAAGTCCCTGACCTCCCAGGGGCCATTTGGGACAGCTCAGCCCATCGGGGCTCATGAACTGCACAAGGCTGTTGGCATTTCATCGGAGGGATCACACATGAGGGTGGTAGGTTCAACAGGCCACAGCAAATGATGAAAAATAAGCATCAACCATCTCTAAGAAATGAATTCATAAAAGAAGAAGAAACACAGAATTCGTCCTCCAAGAGCTGACATCGCAGAGATTTAGTTCACCTCAGAAAGTGATGCTTTAGCAAAGTGACATTACAGATATTTAGATGCTTTCACAAAGTGATAGGCTTCCCAGCTCATTTAACTGCCCGGCTTCATGTCCTTAGCAGTGTCAGAAAAACTGCTCTGGTATGGTTACAGACTGAAATTTGTGTGTTGTGGGCTGGTTTTCATAAATGTAGCTGTGATCACAGAGAGTTTAACTGATTAATTTGTAATGGAAAACCGCTGAGATGGTAGGGCAGGATAGAGGTAGCTGAGGGAGCTGCAGATGCGGTGATACTGATGGCAGTCTTATCTGACATCGGGTACCTCGCCATCGCGCTGCAGTCCAGCAGCCGCTTCCTTAGATATGCCTGGCTTTGCACAGCTTCTGAGGTACCAGAGGGGCTTTCAAGGGCTAAATCTCCGACAATATTGAGATTATGGAGTACACAAATGAGAAGGACACTTGATACAATAATGGGTAATAGGAAAAGGATATTGTAAAATAAATACATAGCATCTTCAGGTAAGTGGAGCGTATTCAGCTCAGCAGAAATCCAGGCAATTAACCCACCATGGAGGTGGTGGCCGAGGTGGATGCATTAGCAATTACACGTGAGGAGCCATGCAGGACACAGGGTTTCAAGGACCGGCAAGGACAAACACCAGTGCTTCACCTTGCAGCAGACCCAGTGGCTGAACACACACACCAGCACGTCTCAGTCCAGCTCCCAACAGCGCAGAAATCACTGAAACAATTAATGGACCTTGTGCCTGGCAGCACCCACTGGAGATGATAAACATCGCTCAGCGGGAAGACTTCAGCAATCAATATCCAAACTAACCTGATTTGTTTCTTATTTGAAAATAAACTGACTAGGTGACAGAAATAATCCGAATAATGAGTAATAACAAAAGATTGCTTTCATCTTGGAGGAGCCCTTCGTAGGCTGGCACAGGAGCAATGGGGCAGGGCACGGCAGCTCTTTCAGCAGAGGCTCTGCAACAGCCTTAGGGAGCAAAAGGGATGCTACAGCCAGCTAGCACGATAGGGGAATTTCAGGCAGCAGGAGAGAATCTGCCAACCCAACATCTGGCCACCACACAGTGGCTAATAGCACTGTTCAGGTAAGGCGTACCCTCGCTTAAAAATAGCACGATCAAAGATGTAGCAGCTCTGAGGCTGGATGCGTCCCGGTTGCAGACCACGGCCTGCTCCAGGATCCGCATCCTCTCAGGGATGTTCTCTTGTCCTTCAAAACATGCTTGAGCCCTGCTGCTTAGCTTGCAAAATTTGACAACAGTAGTATGGATGCAAATAAATTTGGCAGGGTATATAGGCTTTAGTGTCCACCTGTCCTCGAAGGGAATTCATGTTTGAACATGGTTTCCACAGATGTAGGCCAGGGCCTGAGGAAGATTTCTAACACATTTCCCTGCAACACGCTTTCAGTAAACAAGAGGAGGTGGCGGCACAGACCAGGCTCTTCTAAAATGACAGCGGCATGGCTGCATGAGCCCAGCACCAGCCGCAGCTCTGGAAGAGCATCCTCAGCAGCGTGCAATGGGTGACAGAAGAGTTTGCTAAGACAACCATTTAATTATCAGGCAAATTAATACAGGTGAAATCCTCACTTCCCTCCATGATGGAGAATCACCTGTGGCATGGAGGGTACCAGCATTCCCAGCTGCTCTGCACTGGGCTCTCCAAAGAGCAGATACAACATCCCATGGAGGGACCGGCTAGGCTCTGGAAGGCTTGCAGCAGCCCCTTCTCTCCCTGGCCACCTCCACCCCCATCAGAACCTTCAGCACTGTGGAGTGGCCCTTTGGGAATGTACGGGAGCATGCTCCTGCATGGAGCAGCGAAGCCCCTGAATGTGTCTGAGGCTGTAAGACAGAGGCTGAGCGAGGTTTGCAAGTCTGCTTCCCAGCAATGGGAGTCATCCAAAGGGGTAAAAGGCTGTTAAGAAAAACAGAATGATTCGGATAGCCCAAAAGCCTTTTCCATTTCAGCTGTCTGAAGGTCCATTTCCACTCTGGCATTCCCACATCTCCTAAAAATCTCTTGGGAAGAGACAATCTCATGGTCCATAAGAGTGCTTTTGGGATGAGCACTGGGGAGCTCTGCTTCTCCATGTGGCCCACAGCCAACCTCCCCAAGGAGCTGGGGGGGCAACTGGTGCTCAGGAGCCCAGCCCCTGCCTGGGAAGCGCTTGCAGCGCATACCTAGCTCAGGGATGCTCCACGGTTCAGTGCTTTTGGAGACATCCCTAACAGTATCACTGCAATTATCCCATTGTTTAGGTGTCCCTGAGGAATGGAGAGAGTCTCATTACCTGGCGGACTGAGAATTTGGATGTGCAGGGGATGTCAAAGAGAATTTTGAATGCAGAGCCCTATGAATAGATAGCTACCCATCCATCCACCTATCCGTCCACCTTCCCACTGCCCCTAACAAAGGCAGCAGTAACAAACCAGTCTGAGCCAATGGAAAGGAGAGGGATATGCGCTAAGCTCTTGAGGGGTTAACCTGCTCTCAAGCATGGTTCAGTGAAATTGTCAAAAAATCCCTTCTGACAAATTGCCTGAGAAGAGAGAGAAAAATATGAAGAGCCGAGTGCACGGTAATGATTTCTGAAAAGTTCCCCAGCACCAAAACGGCAAAAAACCATTAGCAAAGCAAATTGTATTTTGTGCGCATAATTCACACCAGAACACAGAATCCAGGCAGGCCCACTTTCTATTATTAACGGGACAGCATGGCAAGTCATCTAGAAAGCTCTCCTCGCGCTGCTGGTGATGCAGGGCAGGGGATCGGCTCTGCTCCAGGGAGGGGAGGGCAGCCCCAGCCCCACACCCCCGTGCTTCTCCCCTGCACTGCCCCTCAATGCCCCACGATGCGCTGGTGGCAAACGCCGTGGGATTTGCCGTGCATGGCTGGACCGGGCGTGCAAACCTCGGCTCCAATCAAAAGCACGTCAGTGTTTGCCTTCCCCAAGCCTTCGTGCCTGCTGCGGAGACTGCCGCTGGGCTCCCCCACACAGACTGGCTTTCATCACTCCTCTTGTAGGTTTGGGAGTGGCCTTTCAAAGCAGGGTGCTCGCAGGACACTGGCTTTACAAATCTTATTTTCCCTCTCTTTTTGATCCTCCACGCTGCCGGGGAGACTGCGGCTGGCTCTTTGCATGTCCCAAGCCTCGCCGGTGCCTCCCCAGCCAGCCAAGCCCCACGGAGCTGTGCTCCACCCTGGCTACTGAAGCTCCTTCTCAAGCGCTCTCCAGGTGACTAAGTGCTCTGCTGAGCAGCTACTAGACAGATTGACTCCAGATGCTTACAGACAAACATTACCTGTCCTGCTCAGAGGCCTGGCTCTGACACATTCCTGGCATTTCCCCCGGGAAAAACAATATTCAGATGAGGCCGGTGTGTGCCGCTCATGGAGAGCTGGCTTTTAGGACACTGATTAAAAATATTACCTGGGCTTGCGCAAGCTGTGCTGGGGATGCTCTGATCGACACTGCTTGCTGCACACGTGGATGGATCTGCTTTAGCATGGAGGGCACGGCAGAGCATCTACGCGGCAGCAGTGGCTGTTATATGGAAACTAAGCAGCTCACGCCAGTCGACAGGCAGGGCTGCGATGCAGTCGCCGAGGCCGCTCTGCCAGGTTTCCCAAGCCGTACAGCATGCAAATCCTGCTTTTGCGATGAAGCAAAAAGAAACAACCACAGCACCGCAGCTCCCAGGGCTCATGACATGACTGATGGCTTGCAGGAAGCACAGCCCAGCGAAAGCCCCCAGGCTGCCTCCCACACCTCCCAAAGCCCGTCTTTTGGCTGGTTGTCCTCCTCTCCCAGCCCTCTCACTGGCGCCCCAATACATCGGGGCAGCACTCGGCCGCAAGCTGCGGCATCTGGCGGAGAGGCACTGTGCCAGCCCTGCAGCGTGCCAGGACACCAGCCCAAAGGGCAGCCACCGCGCTACCCAGGGCAGGGCAGGCAGCCCTCTTCCCCCTGCCAGCACTCAGCGGTCCAGATGTGCACAGATGTCAGGAATGCTCGGGGACTCACGGTGCAGTGGAGGGTCCTGGGGAAAAATGGCGATGTGGGAGCTGCACCTGACACCTCGCCGAGTCATGCACCGCGCGAACCTCAGCCATCCCTGCTCCCACTAAGGCTGGGAACAGCTTTAATGCAGAGGAGCCAGGCTGGATTTTGGTCAGGGAAAGGCTCTGTAATTCATTACCTATGCCCCAGGACAGACAGGATTGTAATAAACACCTTCTTTGAGTCCTGTAGATAGAAGTTACATGAAAATTACCTACTTTAAAAGAACATTAGCATTTCAAAGTCAAACATTAGGCGTCAGTGGAGCACAATGACTGCATACACTGGCAGGATTGTGCTTTGCCTCCTTATATACTGTGATGCTTTTCATCTCACTCTTGCATGTTGTTCTCGATGGGATGGGCCACAGGGTTGGGTACAGGACCTCTCAAACCACTCCCTAGGCCTCCAGTGCTGGATCTAGAAGAAGAAATGACTGAGAGCAGGTCGTTGTGCTCCTTATTATTTGGCCTCAAAGGAACAGTGGAGCAAGCTCCTTCAGCAGGTTAGACAGCAGCAGAGGTCGAGCCAAGGTTGTATTCCTGGGTCTGGGTGATTAAAAAGGCGTTCCTCTGCCCTAGTGCAAATCCGTGCAGCACTCACGTCCCAAGCAGCCCTTGCAGTCTTGGCGCTCTGGTCTCCAAAGCACTTGTCAGCAGCAGAAGCGCTGCAGAGGAGAAAGATGGCAGCGATAGGGGACATGAAACAGCCTTTGCAGGGAAGAAGCTGAGCAAATGAGATCTGTCTAAAAGTGAGGTGGAAGATAACTTGGGAATGGGTTTTACCTGTTAAGTATTGAGGAAGAACTAGGGTCATTAAATGAAATGATGGAGCAGCAGGACTAACGCATGCAAAAAGCTTTTCCACAGCCCCCGGAATACCACTGACCTGTGCAATTGGGGATTACAGGACCTTGCGGTCCTGCATAGGTGAGCCCAGAAAGTGGTTACATAAATTAACAGCACACAGATCCATCAGGGAGTTGAAAACAAAGAAACAGATGCAATCTCTGGCTTGGGAAGCCTTTAAACAGAAGCTTGCTTGTCGTTGCTGGAGGGTATAATCAGGGAAGCCGTAACTGGTGGCTTACCCTGTTGACAAACCCTTCCTCAGCACTTTCCGGTACCAGCCTGTGTCAAAGCCAAGAGACAGGATGCATCCTCGTGCATATTCAGTGCAGCTATTCTCACATTCCCATGAGCAGGTTTCCTAACGAGAGATGGAGGTGTAGATACGATAGTGCTCTAACCCTAACTTGTTTAGGGTGCAGTATCTTAGATAGCAGAAAACAATGTTAGAAATATCTTTGATCAACACAGCTAGAAGCTCAGAAAAAAACACAAGGCTTAAAGGGAATGTAGAGCCTTCTTGGCCCTAGTCCCGTTAATAGGGCAGAAGCAAACACAAATGCAAAATTAGACCATGTTTGTCTGCAGACTATCAATAGATGTATGTTTGCCTTCTTTAGTATTAAATAGTTTGTGCTAATAAACCTTGCCTCATAGAGATTAAGGTAATTTTATGTTAGTAATTAAAGAGAAAACAGTCCCAACAGCACAATGGCATTTGTAATGCACCAAACCTCATTTTGTGTGGAGATGCCATTTGCAGGTGACCCAAGCTTCCTTTGCAACTGAGTGCCTAAACCGAGGCAAGGAAAGTGAGAGTTATCTCCTGACAGTCTAATTACTTCTTGTTTTTCAAGATAATATTCTGAGTGTTTGAATATGGCTATTTTTCCTGCTCGTCTACTGCAGCTATGAAGATTGTGTTACTGTCACATATGAGTTCTTATCTCTTATCTGTATTCTTTTATCTTTGTCACTCATTTAAATGTGTTTAAGGTTCTGAGCAGAGTTCTCTGCTCCCGAGAGCCTGGTTCCTCTGCATAACTCCCATGAGCACTCTTGGCTCTGGGCCCGTGGCAGGGTCTCAGCAGCTTCTCCAAGGTGCCACATCTCTGGCACGCACCTGGGATGTGCTCTGAGACCTTCAGCAACTTACTTTATTTATAAAACAGGCAATAGCCTCAAGCCTTCCCTCCGGGACTCTTCCTCAGCCATTTGCTCTCCAGGCTCTGCAAGTTGAGGTTTGCACCAAGACAGGCGCTTAGCACTCCTGGACCTGGACATGGACATGATGCATGGTGCTTGAGCACTGGTGGTCCTGGTGGCTGGGAACTGAGTATTTTGAGGGGGAGTGGGGCTCAGCTCAAGGCATTTGCAGGGCCACGGTGCCAGAGTAGTGTTTGCAATAGCAGGAGAGTGAAATTCAGTGTTGCATGCAGGCAGGCGGGAGTCAGTGGGGGGCTGGCGTGGGGGAAGGAGGGGACCAAACCTGCCTGCAGCCCCTCAGGCAGGCTGCAGCTCAAAAGCTGGGTTCAGCTCCGCTCCCTGCCCAGTCACACAACATCCATCTCCCGTCTCAGTCCACATCCGTGCGCATCAAAGCCTCTGGTTGCAAAACAACCCCTTCAGTCTTCACAATTTGTCTGCTCCTGCTCTCTTCTTCTGAGGACTGGGATCAGTGTTGCCCAGGGGTCCAAAGGGGAGGTACAAGCCGATAGTGCGGTGGGGCTAAGCCCCCTGTCCCATCAGGACGTGCACAACCCATGCACCGTGACAGGCTGCCGCTCCCCTGAGGAGAGAGCCGGGACACATCTCCCGCAGCTCAGCTCTCCGGGGGGGCTCCCCCGGCGCGGGAGGCTGGCTCCCCATGTCAGGTCGGATTTCTCTGTGGGGAGCCAGCAGGCAGTTATTATTGCAGGGGATCATTACCCACGCTGTAACACTAACACAGAAACCGTGCCTCGGCAGGCAGGTTTCCCAGTGCTCTCTGCTGCCTGTGCTCCGGCAGAGCTGGGGGCTAGAGATCGCACAGGGAACAGATTTGAGGACACTTTGGGTTAGAAACAGGATGTTTTTTCCTCCTTCAAATTAAAAAAATATCCTGTGCATCCATCTAGTCAGACAAGGGAGGCATTTTACAGCCGCCATAACAGATTTAGAGCTAGGAACCAGAAGATAAAATAATTTACTAATTGGAAGTGGCACCAAACATTTTGCCTCTTGCCCCTTCTGTGATCTCGGTGGCAAACGTCTGGCGGCTTGCCAGGAGACGGAGCAAAGGGACAGCCGAGACCAGAGAGGTGGCTGGGGTGCAACTCCAGGAGACCCACCCTATTGTTTTCCCGGCACCCTGTCACCTTTGATTAGTATGAGAGATGCCCATCAAAGGCAGAGCTGGGTGCAAGGCTGAGGAGGAGTGACAGGGCTGGTGCAGAGGAATTTCACACAACAGCCCAGGCATTTTCTAGCTCACTGAGTTGTTTTCCCTTTTTTTCAGATGGCTTTGCACTTGGCAGACCTCAGCAGCCTGGCGCATGGGGAGAGTGCGGCTTTCTCCACAGCCAGAAGAAGCCAAAAGTCTTCATTCACTTATTTACTCATTCATTCGCTCCACAACATATATTTATTTACTAGGGCCGGCACTCTGCAGCAAAGGATGCTATGACGTACTCAGCCAGGGCAAGCAGAGAAAGAGCAGCCATCTGGCACCAGCAGTTGTGGTCACAACAGCCGGTGGCACAGCCACCGAGTCCCCCGCACTGAGGTGGCGTCTCCAAGCCAGCATGGCAAGCGCTGGGCACCCGGGAAGCGAGATCTTTGGAGCTGGGGCTGCCTTTCTGCATCTATACAATGTCACGTAGGACAGCACCATAGCACTGTCCGCACTGTGATGCCTGTGCATCCCCACAGAGGTGGCTGCCCACTGTCTGTCACCCTCTTCTGCTGCTCAGCAGGTGTGCAGATCCCCCTGGCCCCTGGCTTTCCTGTGAGGACCTACACAAACCTCACCATTTGAAGCATTTAACCAGAGCTTACTGCCTCAAGTCTGTTGCTCTCTAAGTCCAGAGTCTACTTAGAAAAACTGGCTGCACCCCATTCTCAAAGACCTTTCAGGGTACCTACTCTGAAGGTGGAGCTCCACAACTCACCCTCACACTCCCCTGGGGGATGCTCACCAGCTCAGGGAAGGGCAGGCAACAGCAGGACAAGGGTGAGCAGGAGATGAAGGAAATGGTGGGTAGAGCAAGGAGAGGTTTTACCAGCAGAGATGCAGCTAGAAAGCCTGTTGGGTCATGCCGTGGGACCCTGTCCTCTGCCTCCCATGTGGGACATCCCAGGCCCTGGTCCAAACACCTCCCATTGCCTGCAGGAGCCAAGGCTGGGGTGCCTGGGCACCTCTTGGAGATGCAGAGCAGGAGCACAGCCCAGGTCTGGATCTCAGAAGCATTTCCCAGTCCCTGTTTAGACACAGAAAAGAGACTAATTGGGTTTGTGGCTCCATGACATTTCTAGTGAAACAAAACAGGCAGAGACTTAACCTTCCTATTTGAGAGGGAAGTGATGAGAAATCCTTGCAGAAGGCTCACCCACAACGTGGCCCAACCTGGCATTTGTCTGGTTTGCAACAGCATCATATTGCGTTAATCAAAATTCAGTCCATCATCTGCTCCGACTCCCACGCCTTTCTGCCCAGCTAGTGTTCCCTGAGACACGCTGCTCTTAGATGGATAAATACTTGTCTTAAATTGCCATCTAGGGGAGCAGAAAAAGTCAGTTGCTTTGAGGTAGGTTATGAAACGGAGTACACCAAAAGCCTTGAGGTGCTTTACATTTAGAGGGAAACTGCTACCACATAAACAGCGACAAAGAATGAAAATGAAGTTACTTAAAATGCCTAAAATATAGCACAGCAGTGTAATTACAAACACATGCCTTTGTTTTGAAAGTCTGAGAAAGCACAGGGAAACACATTCTTTATGAAGTCTTACAGAGCTTGTTTGATGGTGAGAGGAGGATGCCTTGTGTGGGGTTTTCCCCCAGGAGATGACAGGATTTAGGGTCCAGTGCTGGGAAATACTTGGATGCAGGAATAGAAAACCCCCTGAACTGTCTCCTGAGATCTCCCCCTTGCCTTCCAGGCTGAGACTGGCGTTGCTGCCAGGGAGGCAGAGCGGCTCAGAGCAGAGGGGTGCACGGAGAGCCAGTGCAGCAGGACACGCTCTCGCTGCTGTATTTACTGGGAGAGCATTCCCCAGAATCACCCGCAGCGCTCTCAGCTCTGCCGTGCATCAGACAGGGTGTGTTAGCACAGGTTTTTATACAGTCATTTTGTTTTGTTAAAAGGGGAAGATAAAAAAAGAGATTAGAACAATGTGAGATCTCCAGTGAGGCTGAATCCAGGTTGAATCCAGATAGGCACAGGATGGAAACAAATTCTGTGGGCCTCAGAAAAGCAGGGGAAAAAAAAATAGAAGGAAGGAGAAGAGAGAGACAATAGCATGGGGAAAAATGGGTGAGGGTGGATGGGTTGTGCTGCTGCCTGGTGAAGCCCTCGTGCCGCAGCTGCCTTCAAGAGCCGAGGTCCTTCCCCAGGTCCCAGCCTCCCGCAGCAGGCTGCGGAGCTGCAGTTCTTCAGTGGAAACTGCTCCGAGCTCCTCAGACAAAAGGTTCCCTCTATCTGCATTTATAAAGTGCTTATCACAGTGGTGTTTTGCTGCTCCAAGCCCTTTCCTAGAGAAGGGCAGAGTGTTTCTATTGTTGTTATACAAATAGCTTCCCCTGCCAGTTCCTTTCCTTCCAGGCTACTGAGTGGAGCTTGGCTCGGCTCCCTCTGGACTAATTTGATGAGAGATAATTATCTTGTTAATATCATCTTATTTTCATAAGTCCCAGCCTCTCTTTTATTAATTCTGTCAGTTCCTGGTTGTGTTGCTCTTAGGTCCGTGTCTTTTCAAAACAGTATAACAGGCACTTATGGGAGAAAGTTGTAAAAAGAACAACTTAACTTAGAGAATGTAAATATTGACATTTTTCACAATGGAGATTTTTAATCTGTTCCTCCTCACAGAGTTGGCCCCGGTGGGAACCTCTTGGACACTGTCTGTATATAGGTGGGATGCAGCTGCAGCGGGAGATGCTCAGGATCTGGGACCCTCTCATGAAAGGCAGCAGAGGGGCAAGGACAGGAGGGCTGAGTGCTCCGCAGCAGTACCGGACAGGGAGATGCCTCAGGACACGCAAAACAAGGTGCACCCTGGCAAGTGTCCCTTCTGTGCCCCATCTTTGGGCTGAACCAGCTGAATGCACCAGGCAAAAGACAGAAAATGGGAAAGGAGCATGGATGTGGGTTGGTTTAAATGGAAAGGCTCAGTTTCAGCTATCCAAACAGCTGCCTGTGAGCATGAGGATGTGGCTAACGTGCCTGTCTTGCCACACGGTAGCTGGCCCCAAGTCAGGGGAAGGCTATGGAAAGCTATGCAGGGAGACAGTACGGGCAGTGGAGCACCCCACCCCAGGGTGCCCACAAAATGCTTCCAAGTCTTTCAGACCTCATTATCCTTTGCAAGAACATTTATGGCTATTCTTAACGTTAACAGTGCAATTGTATTATCTCATATAATCATATGACATGACTCATTATGAAGCCATAGTCTGTAACTGCAGTGGATGCCCCAGAGCACTGTCCCTCTGCCCTTGTTCTGCACTCACTGGCAGGCACGCCGAGGAGGATCCCATCTCCCCTGGCAGCACACCCCACTGTCCTCCAGACATGACACCTACCTGCATCCCTTGCCACCAAGGGAACATTTTGTGGGGCTGCTGATGCCCTGGGCAGCCCCGAAGGGGACCCAAAGGATGCCCCGCTGCCTGGATCCCTGCAGCCACTGGCCCAGGGTGCTGCCAGGGTGCTCAGCTCTGCAGGATTGAGGAGCTTTGGGACTTCAATAGGGCAAAAAGAGAAATTTTAGCATCAACTGAAGTTGGTAGAGGTATCTTCCTGGTTTGGGCAACTTGAATAGGATTTGGAGAAAGACCTTATTTTGTATTAGATGTGCAAGCTTTCTCCCAGCCCTGCCTCAGGTACCTACGACTTTTTATTTACTTGGATCTGGGCCTCAATCCCTGTAAAACAAAGCACTTGTGCAAATGCTCAACTCTAACGATAGGTTTAAAGTTAAGTATGTTCTCAAACGATTTTCTGAATCAGGACGTAAATGCAAACCTCTTCTCTTTGACTTGACTTTTCTTCAATAACATAGATATCAAACTCATTCAACAGAGAAAGAGAGAGAAAATGAGTGGGTCGGGCATACTTCCTCTCTGCTAGAAACCGAATTACATTAAGCCTGCTCATGACTGCTTGCAGGAAGAAGCTTTTTTGTTCTAGTTTGTACAAGTGCTCACACTGTGCTTGTCACTGTAACATCCAAGAGCTTTCCAGTATTGCATTAAACAATGTGACTAATATCTGCAGCATGCTCATAAGCTGTGGATTTCAAGTCCAGAGCTTAGGCTCATTTATTCAAGGGACCAAACTCATTCAATGACAGAGTAAGGAAGTGTGTTTTCAGTAGCGGCAGATGTACGTACAGCATTTAATCATGCAGGCAAGAAGAATCCCATTCTTTAGCTGGTATGTCATACCCCAAGGTAGAATGTCCTTTAACTGAGTTCTTTGCTGTTCCACATGGTCTGAGGTCACCTTACAGGCTCCACTGTGCAGAGGGAAACTGATTAATAAGCCATTAGAAATAAACTCATAAAAATGGTTCAATACTTCAAGTCATATTGTGAGAAGACTCAGGGGGTTGAAACATTCAGATGAACAGTCTTGAGTCAATAATTTGGCCATCTCCATGGTGAAAGAAGGTAAAGAGAAAAAGAAAGATGAAAGGAGATACAGTAAGATGATGGGCAGGGCAAAACAGCAGATTAAAAAGGGTAAGAAAAAAAATAAGAAGATGGATGGTTTCTCTGATTCCCCTGTGGATGCAGACATGGAAGCAATCGCAGCTTGGCTGTTCCTTGCTCTCCAGGCAGGTTGGTGGGGCTTCGCAGGAAGGCTTGTTCTGTTTGCATGCTAACTGTTGCCCCCTGGGATACATGGTCTTGCTGCTCAGCTCCAGCAGTTCAAGAGAGGCTCACATTCAAGGAGAAAC
Organism: Aptenodytes patagonicus; assembly: GCF_965638725.1. Lineage (NCBI taxonomy): Eukaryota > Metazoa > Chordata > Aves > Sphenisciformes > Spheniscidae > Aptenodytes > Aptenodytes patagonicus. The sequence continues at coordinate 21,280,869 of NC_134960.1, read as the reverse complement.
AGATACTGCACCTTGCCATTGATTAGGCCTATAAAAGACCTGGTAGAAAGGATACATCTATATATTATTGCAGCATAACATACATTTATTGTATATACCAAAACATTTAAAATAGTCTATGGCATGTGAGAAAAAAAAGCAGAATTTGGACTCCTGCCTCCCTTGTAGTTTACTGAAGCAGTGCAGCACACGTACTTTTATCCTACGCCCGTGGAGACAGTGTTTGCACGAATCAGGCATGGTACCTCAGCCATTGCCACTGCACTTCAGCAGCAGTGGAGATGACATGACAGACTCATCTGCTCAGTCCTCGTGTCAGGAGCTTATGCTTCTCCAAGCAGAAGAGCCCTGGCAGCACCTCCTGTCTAGGAAGGGAAATCGCTGGCTGGATTGCAGCAGGCCAGGTGAGATGCCGAAGACTTGCAACGCTCCATATTGGCAAGCTGAAATCGTCAGAGCTCAAGTTTTTAGTTTGCCCTGCAACTTTCACCCAGAACTGGAAAGCGGTTTCATGAGTTTCTCCGGCCCAAGGTTTCTCAAGAACTCACAGCCCCTCTATCCTCCACTGAGTCACCTCAAAACTCACCTTTGCTGCAAAGCAAACAGGAGCCTGAGAGCACCAAGGCAGGTGATGGTGGCTCCAGACTGGCCAAGTATCCATCAGCTGGTGATCCTTGGTTACCCTACCCCCACGATCCCACCCTCCGCTCCCACCAGGGCCTCACAGGAATATGAGACTTGTCTCTGGTCTACAAGCTCTGTGGCAGGGATGTAGCATAGGACCAACTAGGATGGAGCTGCTGGCCATCAAGGCAAATAAACCCCCTAAGTACGGAGCAAAACCCACATGTAAACAGCAGTGATGTTACCAAATCAACAGCTCAAAGTGAGGCTGCCTGCGCATGAGGGGCACTTCCTGAGCGAGCACCTGCCTCATATTTTGTTTTCTCCTCATTTTTCAGTATGCAGCTTAATACCTTATTTACTGCCCACTGTCCTAGTCATACAACAAACACAGAAATATTAATGTCCTCATCTGCTTTCCTGTGAAACTCATCATTCTCGTATCTGAGTGCTTCACAGACGTTCAGGAATTCATTTGCACAAGATTCTGTACTGTGAAGGGGTTTATGAAGATTAAATAGATCCATTAGTTTTAGATACCCAGCCTGAGACACCTGCTCCCTGTTCTGGTTTTTGTGTGGTGGGGTTTTTTTGGTGGTTTTTTTTTTTTTTTTTTTCTTTTTTCAGCAAAGTTATTACAAGGATGGCTTGTATGTTCAGAGCAAGGTTCCCACTGAGTTCAGTTGTAGCGCAAGCGCTCAGCCTTAAGCAATTCAAGTAGTAGGGTCTCTAGCCAGATGCCAGGAAATGAGGAACACATTAGAAATCACCAGTGAAATATCTGCTGTACAGGACTTGTTAACTATCAGATGACAGCGCTGTAGCAGAGGCAAGAAAAATATGTGGTTCTCCAGGGTGGCATCCAGTCACTTAAGTCTTTCCCTTCCCACCGACGACTTGCCTTCTTCCCTAACACCTTCCCAGTTTTACAACAAATGAAGGGTCCTACAGCCCACAGGATAAGCCCTGACTTACCCTCACACCACAGCAGCTGTGTTCCCAGTGTGTTGGATTTAGAGAAGAAAGAAAATTATGACCGTACAACAAAAACTTTGTCACAGCGCTCATCCAGAAGGCACATGAATTTAAGTGGTGCAGATCACCTTCGCTGTTGCATTCACTGACTTTCAATGCCTTATTTTGAAATCTTCGTTTTTGTTACTGACATTTTCTGGGGTCCTAAAAAAGAAACTAGCAAAGGAGAATTCAATCATGCGTCACCAGATTAATCCCCCCAGCTCATCTGGGGACTTCTAGATGTGCCACATGGTACTGGCCGCTTCTCCTTTCAGGCATCGCCTCCCTCTGGAAAGCAGATGCCCCCCAGGGCTCTGCCACATGCTTGGTCATTTCAGAGCCAGCCAATGTGGGTACCACACATTTTCCAGAGTCTGCTTCTTGCAAACAGGGGGGTTGAATTAATTCCAGGCAATTTATCACACAGGCAGCACAGCAGGTGGCAAGTACAACACTAGACCAGTGATCAAAGAGCACCCAGTGGGTCTACACGTGAAGAGCCCAGGCACCTCTCCTGATAACATACACTGAATGTTCCAGCTCCCTGTACAGGGCATCAATCATTTTCCTGTTGGTTATCATTTTCTATCATGTGTCTCTTGTGCATTTTTAATTGGTTAATTACTTTATTCATACGCTAAGCACACCCTCAAGCTCCAATTATTATCAGCATTAAGTGCTCAGTTCATCCTATACATCTTTTAAATGCTATATTTGGCTGTTTCCTGGTCCACACTTCCTTCTCATACAATACCGTAGGGGTCCTGCAGATACCTTAGCTAGTCCTTTGACAGACTATAGCCATCCTGCTCATTAGTCTATTGTCTAGCTGCTTATCAGTCCCACTCCCAAGCTCCTCATTACTGCAGTTGCAGTTACAATAGCTAACATTCCTCCTTTCAGGCCGGCATAGTACCACTTCACTTATAACAGGCCACTGCTATTCAAGTTAACAGCTCCCCACAGCAATAGTAGGTTGACTTTCCTATATAAGCCAACACCTACACTGCTTTAATGAACAGCAGAGCTGTTCATTTTGTTTGTTCACACTTCACTATGGGTATTGTGTGTTATATCTTCGGTTAAAGGCTCTGGCTGGGCCCCAGGGAGGAAATACAACTCTTTCCTCATCCTTGCTGCTGCTCTCTGCTTAGTTTGGAAAAGAATTGAAATAGCTGCTTTCCCCAGAGCAACTGAGCACCTTCATCTGGAGGAAGCTCCTAGAGGTCAGAATGGGCTGACCAGGAGCAAGGACGAGAAACAGGGACCCTAAAACATAAGGGCAAACCAGGAGGCTGTTGGAGCAGCAGAGGCTGCCTGCACAGACACTGTGGCCCAGGGCTGATTTCTTTTTGGCTCTTTTATGCCACCTGCATCCCTCAGCTTTTCTCCCCGCTGGAAGAACTGCCTTGTTCCAGGGGAGAGAACAAGATGAGCCTGGGAGATAAATGTGCTGCCAAGGGCAGCTTAAGTGATCTGGGCTCTGCCCCCACCAGGGTCCGTGCGCAGCCCACTGCTACTGAGGAGCTGGACCAGCAAGGTGCTGACCTTGGGCAGCTACTTGCATGCAGACCTGTACTCGGTTGGCTTGTCTCTCTTGCTCTGTCCAGCCTGGGAGGGAGGATCCAAAGCAGAAGAAAATGGGGTGCTTGTCCCCAGCCCTGCAAGATTGCCTTCCCCACCCCCGATGTGCTTCTCCAGTGCTTGGCCCAGCCAGGCTGAGTCTACAGACTCTAAAATGCTGCTGTGTGGTGCAGGAGTTGTAAAGCTGCCCCTGCTCATGGATTTGGTCTGCAAGAATGGAGCAGGACTCCCGCATAAACCACTGGGGGAATGAACAGTTGTTGGAGGGGCTCTTCAGCATGTTCCCATCCTGCCACCCACCAGAGTTTCCCCCCACTCCTAGAGGTCTACCCTCAGTTTGTGAGCAAGGCAAAAAAACATGTCAGGCTTGCTTCCATCATCTGCACGTCCCCTCACCTGCAGCTCCTGGTTTGGAGGACACATCCCAGAGAGCTGGTTTCCTTCAACTCCCCGCTCTTCCTCCTGCTGTCTGGGAGCTCAGGACCCACTGCACATAGAAGTGCCCTGCTCCTTTCCAATGGGCTTGACGGCTGTATCCACAAGCCAAACCTTGTGCTAGAAATAGGGTCAGCTAGAGCACTGGATATAGGTCCTCTGACCTTTCCCATGGCTCTACTGATCCTGAAATATAGCAGTCCCCACCCAAATGGGAAAGCAGGCTAGTACAGAGGGACTATTTTATGTATTTAAAGCACTGTCTTCTATGCCTGCACTATAATCCTGTGTGCAATATTAATTATCCAGCTAACACTGTTGCCATGACACTCCTTAAAGCCATCAAAGCCAAAATAAGCATATCAGACCTCCACCCCACCCTTCCTATTTTCTCCTGGACTCAGACAAAGTCCCAGTGCCAAGCGTTCGTGGCAGGGGAGGGACAGGCACCGACCATCTCAAGGGTTACCTAGCCCTCTGCACAGCACAAGAAAAGTCCAGATTTGGACTTTTGGAAGTTGTGCCTAATTCTGAAGCTGCATTCCAAAAAACTGACTGAATCTAAACATGCCCATTTTTAGGTCAAGCTGCAAAATTACTTTTTCTTTATCACAACATTGTCCTATCTTTAGAAGCTAAAAGGGATGATTAGAGTTATAAGGAGAAAGGAAGAAAGAAATGAAGGGGGTGGGGTGCATAAACAGATCCAGAGCCCAGAAAAAGACACAAATACGAGATCAAAAGAGGATGAGCCAAATTCTGAATAACCTGATGTGTGCAGCATTTACATCCCTGAGTGGCTGACACTTAAGAAGCCCCACAGGCAGGGACAGAACAGATCTGGGTCCTTCCCCCTCCTACCAGGAGCACAGCCCAAATACTGAAGGTAACTCTCTCATACCTCCAAAAACTGGGAGAAGGTCAATCATATTTAACCTGAAATGACGGCAGGTGCAAGAGAAATGCTTACAGGTTAAGGGTTTGTGCTAGGGAAAACTTTTTTCCAGAAAGCCAGAACCATTTTCCCCTCTGTGTGAAAGCACTGGTGAGAGTCCCTGCAGTGCGTGGACCTCTCGTTTGGTCTGTGATCAGCACAGGGAAGATCCCCACAAGCTTGGCCAGGTGCGCAGCAGGCACCTACAGGACTGGTTTTGGCCACGCTGTGCTTCCACGGTTCAGTCCCCCATACGTATACAGCTTGAGGTTACATCCTTTGTCTGAGGGACAGGGCAAGCTTATCCTGGAGGATCTGGGCTCTCATTACAGACTGTTTCTATACAGCAAGGTGGTCTTTCCTACATTACGTTGAACTCCCATTGACAGCTACAGCCATACCTGCAGATATTGCCAGAAAGCTGCAGGGAGCCCTGAAACTGGTTGATAAAGCACGCCCGGAATTTCCCCTCACCTATCATAGTCACCCAGTGCCATATTCCCAGCTCTTATGCTGCAAACTTATGTTCCAAGAAAGAAAAACCATCAGGCGAATGGAGGTCACAGGCATGGACAGGAAGGATATATTCCAGGTGATGGACTGCTCCTCCTGGGAAGTCACTGATGTCTGTGCTTGGGCAGTGCATTCCCTGGGGGCTCATCAATCAGCAAAGCCCATGCACCCATAAGCTACAGACAACCCTGTGGGGTTTTTTTTGTCACATGCATCAATCCTGTATGCTAGGGGATGTGCTGCACAGCTAAACCAGGGGCTAAAGGCAAGAATGTTGGGGAGAAGACCCGCTCTGGAGGCACAGCTCTGCTTGCCCCCCTGTCTCATTGCCCCTTCAGGATACCCCCTGCCTTCCTCCTGAACGAGCTAGAAGACACTCACCAGTGCTCTTCTCAGGCTTTCCATGTGATGCAGGAGCTTCCCTGATAACCTTGGAGGTGGCCCTCAGTGTGAAGGAGCAGCAAGAACAGGGCTGCTCCTGAGTGAGGGGGAAGCCAGTGGCAGGGCAGCATCTAGGGACTAGTACATGCCACAATAACTGAATGGGACTAGGCTGGTGATAAAGACAGGTCCATCAGCAGTCCTAGAGAAGATGAAGTAAAAAGTCAGGTCCAGGGTTCAGCCAGGAAGAACCGTCAGGGCTAGGAACAGAAACATCCACAACATAGCGGAGACCAGGATTAGAGGCTCAGGCCTGAATTTAAAAGGACCTGCTGGACATGTGGGTGGGGAGCCCAGGTAGGGCCAGTTGGGCAATTAAAGCCTACTAGTGCCCCCAGGTCCATGACACTCAGGCTATGCCAGCTGTAGAAACTGCTTTTTCCCTGCAGGAGTAGGGGTGCTCCTGGGTCTGGGAGAGGAGCATTGCCTGCAGATGGGTGGTAGAGCACCGCTGATGGGTTGCACCATGTCCCCAAGCATCCCTTCCCAGTGCTGGCTCCAGCTGTTGGCTCTGCCCCGCGCCTCAAGCGGGCCCAGCTGCGCTGGAGTTGTGCCCTCTTTTCACTGGGTTATGGCACTATCAGCCCCACGTGGTCCATGCAAGAGCACAGCAGTGGGGTTGTGCTGTAGGGTTGTCCTGTGTTGGACAGGCATCGCTGTACAGGGCCAGCCCATATAATTTGTCCTGCAAAAGACCTGGCTGGAGGCAAGGCCAGGCACCCGCTATCTGGGGTGGTGGGAGCATCAGGTGGTCTCTCTACATTTGCTGTAAGCATTTCCTTGTGCAGATCCCTTCCAGCCACCCTGGGCAGGGAGGGTAACATGGCTGAGAGAGCAGTAGTACCATACTTTGCCCCATACTTTATTTTAAGGCTCTTTTTGGGTTGTTTCCGTGGCTTAGTCCCCAGTGCTCTATATACTTTATTGTGCCAAGATTAGACACACATTGTCCCACTGCAGGTCAATACAGAAGCAAAATGCTTATTCTCTGAGAGCTCATACAAGACGTTGTCCCCGAGGGCTAAACCTTTCCTTTATTCCCCTGAAGGTTTGCCTTACCTCCTCCGTCCACATCCGGGTGCACATTCCCAGCTAGGGATGGGAAGCAAGGAGCTGTAAAGCAAGGAGCTACAAAGCAAGGAGCCGCTTCATTTACTGTGGAAGGAGATACGAGCGGATCTTTTACTTCTGCTTATGAAATCCCATTTATGACAATATTCACACCTACAAGCAGCTGGCACCCTTCTTCGTATGCCAGAGGCTCTACTGGTGATGAGTTTCTGGCTAGGAGCATTACCACTCACAGCTGATATGTTAATGCAATTAGAGACAGTGCCAAGTGCAAAGCAGTATTTGTCCTCATATTATTGGTGATAAAGGAGCCTCCTGTGTGAGAAGCAAGTCCATTTCCAATCCATCTGTATCTATATCTAAAAAAGCTTTCATTTTCCCGAGTGCTGCAGCAGATTCTCGTGATAAATTGCTGCCATATCTTAGCTCCCAACTACATTACATCCTATTCAAATCCCCTTCATTATAACAAGAAGCAATATGACACCAAAAGCTTGTCTCAGGAATTTATGACACAGTGGAGACTCTTAGATCCACTAAACCCCATTAAAACCGTCTCCCTTATAAAACATACACCTTATTATGCACTTCAGTAGCGGGCAGCAGGTTGCCTTCTGCCAGGGCTCTTATTACCTGTGCAAGGGAGGTACGAGGAGCGCTTGCAAACAATTGAGTCTCCGCTGAAAGCGTGGGGCTGGCGCAGCATCTGCACCTCCTGCCTGGCACATATCAGGAGCTTCAGTTGTGGGGAGGGCTTTGTACAGTCATCTTTTTTTTTTAAGTTTGCTTACTAAGCCAAGACGAAAGAAAATGCACCCCATTGGCTAAAGCCAGTCTTTATTTCAGGTCTGACACAAAGCCTCGAAAAATGGATTTGGGGTGGAATGAAATGTTACATTAAATCTGAAATGGAACACTGTGTTTTGTTTTGTTTAAAGCCATTTAATTAAAATAAATTTACTCTCAAAATCTCTTTTAAAAATGTAACCTGGGATTTCAACAATGGAGCAGCAACAGTGCATGCCAATTTCCTGATCTCTTCTTTCAAACATGCTCTCTGCTTGCAAACATGCATTGTTTCTGTCTTCATTTCAGAGAGTAATTTCTGGTCCCAGCACTGTTGCCTGGATGTGCTTGTAGCACCTTCTTGAGCCGGGGAAGCAGGAAAAGAGGGGAGAGATGTGGGGTGCTGATGAAGTACCCAACCAGGTTGCTTTGCAGGTTCGAGCCCCTCTGACCACCCCCATCCCATATCCACACCCTCCCTGTAGCTCACACCCTCCGTGCTCAGCTTCTGCTGGAGAAGGAAATGCCACCAGACAGTATCAAGGAGCAGTGAAGCAGCCCTCCCGCAACTGCACAGCGGTTGGGTATTCCTCATCCTGCAGTGACCAGACGCGTGAGCAGCCCAGGAGGCGTTACTAGGACAGATGACCCTTTCGAGACGGGAAGATATTGCATCCCTCATCCCTAAGAAAGTGATTTTGCTTTTCTCCCACACCACATCGATTCTCTTCCCCCACTTTTCACCTCTCAGCTTTCACACCAAGCACCAGGCTGTGCCCTTCAGGAGTCCAGGTGGCAGCTCGTGTCTGATCAGTGTGCTGCTCATTAGACTAGGTAAATATGTTTGTGTTTTCCTCTTTTTACCCCTCGTTTAGTCTCATCTGGCTGTATTGTTTACTGTACTGGATTATGCAAATCAAAATATAACCAATATTGAAAACACGAAGGTAAGCAAAGCTCGTGCCCACTCTTCTGGACCATGCCAAGGACAGGAGTGCAGGCTGCCACCGTGTCAGGACTGAGTCACCTCTGTGCAGCTACTGAGCATGACGCAGGGGTGGGTTTGTCCCACTCCTCTCCTGGGAGTGATCCAGCCTCCTACCAGCACTGACTCTGCACCCCAAATCAGCCAAAGCAAGATGCATAGTCCTGATCACAAACATCCTGTTGCAGGCCCAAGCACATTCATCTCTGTCCTGCTGCTGCTTCCCAAGGATCTGGATGCTCAACGGTCCTTCTCGGAGTGTGCAATGAATGCAGCTGCGCTTAGCACAGTGATGACTTAGGATGGCTGCCTCTCGCTGGGCTAAGTCTCCCTGAAGAAGGGGGATTTGGCTGGGGAACTGGATTAACTCTGCTTTGAGGTGGGTGGTTTTGTGCCAGAGGTGCCAGAGAGGCAAGCAGGAAGGTGAAATCCTGGAGAAGAGATGAACAGTGAGAAGCAGGAGATCTGTCTGGATCACACACACATGCATGGAATTGAAGAAGAACTTGATGCAGAGTTACTGCATGCAGTGGAGTAATCTGTAAATAACTCAAGGTAACTCAAGTGCAACTAGACATGTTCATGTGGCTTTTAAAGCCATGTAGATCAAGATGAGCAAATGTCTCCGTGACAGGATGTCATGGATTATTGATGCTGAGGCCAGAAAGGCTACTCTGTCCTCCTTCATCACCAAGGCCAGACAGTTTTACCAAGTGATTCCTGTCTCAAACCTATAATTTCTGGCTGAGTTAGGGCAGCTCTTTTAGAAAGATATCCAATTTCAAGTAAAATCTCCAAGTGAGGAAGAATCAACCATCTCCTCTGTACGTTGTTTAATGGCTAACTCCCTTCACTGTTGGAATGTGTCTTCTTTTCAGATCAAATTTGTCTAATTTCAGCTTCCAGCCACCAGATCTTGTTACATCTTTGAGCACCAGATTAAAGTGTTCTCTGGTCTCAAATATATTCTCTTCTGTTGGGTACTTCCAGACTTCTGTCAAGTAACTATTCAAAGTGCTTTTCATTAAAACTTTCATTATAAAACAAGGGGTTTGGTTTTTTTTCAGAGTTTCACTAACTTTTGTACCTCTTTCTTGGATTCTTTCCATGTTTTCATTATGTGTGACCCTGGAACTGGACATTGAGCACACCAGTACTCTTATTAAAGCAATACACAGTCTCATATGAATGTGAAGCCAGTGTGTGTTGCTCTTTGTTGTTCTCCTCTTTAGGGACTTCTAATTCAGAAGGCTTCCACCTGATCCCACTATGGTTTTCTAATCCATGCTCTGTGCAACAGTCCCAACTTGTGCATATATTTTTGTTCCTAGATGCGTGGATCTCCATTTCATTGTATGAAAATTCAGACTTCTGGAACAAATTCAGCCTACCAAGTGATTGATTCTGCCTTGGCAACATTTATCTTCCTGCTGGGTTTTATATCCTCTTTAATTCTTATCTCTAAAGCCTGTACACTCTCTTCCAGGTCATTGATAAATACTGGGCTGTTGGCTCTCTTCAGGAAGACCTAGCACTGATCTGATGATTTGCCATGGAAACCACTGTGGGTGGTCTCCACAGTCCCCGAGGGACGGTGCATTCCCTACCATCTGCACAGTACCTTTGGAATTATGGTTCGCCCATCATCAATGCTTTCACCTGCCAGAGCATCCTATAGCTTCTGCATGGACAAAGAACTGAGCTGGTTGGTTGAAAGGAAACCAGTGTTTGGACAGACGGGGGTGGATGTGTATGCACAAGTCCTGCACTAGCAGGAATCTGAAATGTGGCTGTTGTTTGCCTTGGACCTGGAAATTGCTCCCAGGGTCTGTAGGACAGATGTAGGTTTTTAATTATGATTCAGGAAAGCAAAAGGTAGAGGCTCTAAAGAAGGGCAAGAGCGGCATACGAATAAGGTCTGACAAGTCTGACTGGGAAAGAAACAGCTCAGTCTGAGTTAGCTGTTCCTAAGTTAAATATAAATGCAAAGCTGGGGAAGGTGAGTGTGCAGTGAGTATACGTGTTGTGCCGGCAGAAGGAAGAGGACTGTGAGGAGGGCCAGCCCCACGCAGAGTTAGATAGCCAAAGGCTCCATCTGCAGCCAAGCAGTGAGGTAGGTTCCTCCAGGTGGGGCTGCAGTGGGAAATCCCAACAGCGGAGAATTAAATCTGCAGAGACAATCTCTCTCCATTCAGGCAACCAGGAAACCTGTGTGGTTTCTGGAGGGGGCAATCCTCCCATCTGTTTGGTGTTGCAGTTTGGGATTCCTCCAGCATGGTAAAGGAAGATGGAAGATTATTTATTTGGAAAGTCCCTTTTTAATTATTCTGCTATTCCACAGCTAAAGCAACGACCCCAACAAATCTTGCTGCAACTTAGGAGGCAGTAACAGAAACAAGATGCAATCCTACAGCATCACTGAAGTCTCCAGGGGGTTATGGAGAAGATGGAGGAAGACTCTTTTGGAGGTGCACACCAAAGTTAAAGAGGCAACAGGCACAAGTTACAAGGGAAATCCCAGCCGAACATGAGGAAAAGGTTCTTCCCTGTGAGGCAGGTCAAGCACTAGGCCAACGGCCCAAAGTGGAGGGATCTTCATCTTTGCAGATGTTCAAAATCTGACAGGGCAATGCCCTGAGCAACCTGACTTGGTTTTGAAGCTGGCCCTGCTTTGAGCAGAAGGTTGGAGTGGAGACCTCTTGAGGTCTCTTTGAAACGAAATAATTTTGTGATTCTACAACAGTTTCAGGAGCAGCTTTTTCAGCAGTCTTTATAGTAGTGGCACTGTGCAGGCCAGCAGTGTATTGAAGTGCAAACTGGATTGCTCATGCATTACTCTGGATATTCATTACATATTCTGTCAGGCATGTTAAGATCCTGTGCTGCCATAGGAAATAGACCTAACGATGGACTCCAAAGCATCCTGATATCACTTCATTCTCCAGTCCTGCAGCTGTTACTCCAAACTGGGCACTGCAGCACAGTCAGCTTGCACAATGAAGAACTCAGCTGCATTAAAAAATGCAAACACCCACTGAATTTGATGCAGACATTCTGTATTTCCAGATACAAAATTCTAATATTTACATTTTTGATTTTGTATTAGATCGCTCTTGTTGCCACTCCAAAACTCTCAGCTAAAGGTTTCTGAATCACTTCAGCATTGCCCAAAATGGCTGGAGCAGCTCAGCTCTCCTAAGGAAGTACAGGAAGCAGTTTGCAACAAGAAAATAAAAAAACCCAGAAGCTGATGATTTTCCCGAAATGGCTGCCAGCAGTGAAAGTTAATTTGTCATTGTTATACTTCAGAGTCTACATCCCTTCAGGTGAATATGAGTATTTCAAGGCAACCCCCCCAGACAAACCTAGTTCCCAATTCTAAAATGTTCTTGCTATGTAAAGATTAAAACAATAACATTCTAAGCCTGCAAGCTTAAAATCTGAAGCAGTGGTGGGGGAAGACTCTGCAGCAGTGCAGGAAGCCCTGCTAATGATGTCAGTAAATTGTATCAGAAGGATTCTCTCATTTTGGGAAGAGAGATGTAATAGTGCAGGCTATTCTCACTGGCACTAAACTCATTAGTTTGTTTACAGTGTGCCTTCCTGCACCGCTCTCTGATATGCTGAAAATCTTATTTTGCCTTTGATATTTTGAGCCAGAAAGAGCAGGGAGAAGTCAAAGATTCCCAGCAACATTTGATCCCTTCCATGGTTTTTTTTATTACAAGGCACTTGTTAAGGCTTGACTCCTGGTCAAGGCAGTGCTGGGGAAACTCCTTGTTTCAGAGAAGGAGGTGCGTGGTGGCTGATGCTGAGTGACAGGGTGCTGGGGACAACGGTGGGGGGCCTAGGGACAAGTGCTGATGGACAAAAGAAGGGGGAGGGCATGTTTTGGCTGTGCGATGGTCGTGGGGAGGTGCCAAGGGCTGGGTGAGAGCTACGTGCCTGCAGGAGGTGGTGGCTGGGTAACAGCTATGCAGGAGCCTGCTGGAGAGTGGACACCTCCCCCCCCCCCCCCCCCCCCCCGAGGGCACCCAATGGCCAAGGGCGAGGCTTCAGATGGCCTCAGATGAGAGGGCTGAGAGAGGTGGGACGAGGAGAGCTTTGGCTCTGCAGGGCCAGACTGTGCCAAGTCCTGGCCGAGGACCGAGAGGAAGCTGTGCTGCGTCCCAGCCTTCTGCTCTCCGCACCAGCCGTGACACCTCTGAGGCAGGCAGGCAGCTCTGCCTACACATCAGCGCCTGCCGCCTGCCACTGGGAAGCCTTATCTGCCTCCGTCAGCCTCCAGCTTGGTGCTCTCCCAGCACATCACCGCCTTCCCTGTTTCTCATTCTGCTTTGAAGCACGAGGCGGGGGCTGCCTGCCTGTGCCAGTCACAACAGCAGACAGGAGCTCATCTCCAGCTGCAGGGGCAGCAGGACCCACTGTCCCAGGAGCTGGCTCTGTGACACAACATTTTTTCCACCCTTTTATTCAAACCTGGATGCCTGGGCAGGAATTTGGTGGTTTTCCATCACTTAGAAATAGTTCTTCTGGCCCTTGCGGGTGCTCAAAACTTTTGGGAGCTCAGACCTGAGGACACTGCAGTGAATAAGCATCATCCAACAGCAGTTGCCCACCCTTGAAAGAGCTCTGGTTGGGCTGTGGCTCATACGACCTTCATGAAGGAAGCTCTGGGATGGACCCAGACGCCAAGTCCTCCAAGTCCTCACCCTGGGAAGCTGAGCCCTTCTCACCAGGGGCAGGAGTGGAGCAAGTGATTAAAGCAACTCCGAACATCCCATCAGCATGGAGATGACTTCTCTGCTCCTTGCCCAGGAGCCCTGATACCTCTCTACACCAGGCAATGAAAAGCCTACTATTATCATCAAATAAATCTCTGGGCTTTGGCAGGCCTGACCCCTGCTCTGGGGCAGCCGGGGCTGCCTGGGGGGTGCAGTTTGCATGGGGGTGTGCCGTCATTGCACAGCAGCTCTGTGGGGCTCTCCTCCCGCTGGGGCCTCCCAGTGCTCCCAGCTCCAGCAACCAAGTCCTGCTGGCTGCTCTGTGGCTCCTTGGTGTACGAAGAGCCTTTCTGTAATAGCTCAGGGGTGCCAGGCTGCTACCAGGGAAGACAAGGCTGTTTATTGGCGTCTGTGGCACCATCAAGAGAAGACACTCCTACCTCTTCTTCCAGGAATAAAACACTGCCTGTCAGAATGGGGACTCTGCTGCAGCTATCTCAAGGAGGATGCGAGGTTAAGCAACACTGCAAGAAGGTGAATGGGATATACTGAGTGACCTAGGTGAGCTGGAGAGGAGAGGTTCTACCTCCATCCCGCTGGCACCTCCTGGCCCTTGTGAAGCTCCTGTTGGACAATGTGTGTCTGCGGCTGCTGCATGCGAGCCCCTTGCACTAAAGAATTTCATGTTTCCTTGGTCTAGGATCACGTTTCTCTTTGGCCTCCCTGACAAGCTTTCCTCAGGGTCGTGCTCAGGAGGGAAGACTTGCTCCCAGCCTCCGCCATGGTTGTATGTGGCCATATAACACAATCAGCTTGCAAGGTTACTTACTCATCTCATTATACAAGCATAAACCCTAGGCAGACAAATATAAAGCAAAATAAGGTTTATGCCTTATGGAGAAAGCTTATTGCGTCTCCTAAATTGGAATAAAATATCTACAGGTGAAATATGTCGCTATTATTACAACAGTGCTCGCAGTGGTATGGGAAGGGCTCCCACTGTAATGGTACCAGTAGGGTAAGGACCAGGCAGACCAGTGCTGGCATTAGAAGAGCCAGGGGCTGCAACCCTGCACCAGGGAGGCAGGGGCAGTGTGACCTACGGTGGCAGTGGGACGTGGTCATGACAGATGGGTGAAGTCTGCTTCTGTCACCTCAGCTGCACGGCTGTGTGTCTGCCTCAGTTTCCCAACAGCTGGCTTCAAATGACAGCGCTTGCTCCCATGCCAGCAGTTAATGAGATCATGTTTGTGTATGGCTTTGAACACAAATGTCTCTGCAACATGTAAGTGCTAAGTACTATTAGCAACTAACAGCAGTTCTCCTTTCGTACAGGGCTCTGCTGACTTTGCCTGAGGCCATTCTAACCCAGTGAAGCATCACCCTCAGCAGCACTACCTGTGCTGTGGCAGACCTCCACATCAGCCAAGCACACCCCACGATGTTCTGGAAACCAGCTGGAGATGGAGTTGTGAGTCCGGAATCAAGTGCCTGGCTTTATCCGGGCTGAGGGGTGTTGGTGTAGCAGCTCAGGCTGACTGGGAGATGGGAGACACACCATCATCAGGCAGGAGGGTGAAGGAAGGCATCCCACCACCAAGGTGGGACCAGCAGGGGCTGGCACATGCAGACCCCAGGCTCACAGCCCGTGCCACCTGGCTGCTCCGGGGAGGATATGGTCAATACACTCTTGTCTGCTGTTTCTGGACTGGGCTGCAGTGTAGCCTGCAGACATCTGTGCCGCAAGGCTGGAGTTAGAGCCCTCCCCAAAGCAGTGCCAAATCAACAGTCGATGCCCCTAGCTGGGCTGGGCTTTCCCTGCAGCGGCAGGGCACGCTGCCTGCTTAGCACCCGTCTGTCTCAGCAGCCTCCACGCTCACCCTTATTATCATGCTCTTCTCTGTCCTTCCTCCTCGTGCTACCTGATCATCTCTGTGCTGGATCCCGTCTGGAGACAGATGATGTGCTGGGCAGGAATGGCAAAGTTTATTAAGTTGGGGTGGGAAGCTCTGGCAGGCTGGGTTCACAATTAGGCTCCCAAAGGCAAGATCATAAAGCATTCAGACACTTGGGATACAGGGCTGATTACCAGCATCTTTCATCATTAAATATTAACACCAAGGCTGCTTAAAGGCCAGTGAAAGAATTATAGAATTTAATACCTATCACGCTCTATCAATAGGCCGGGAGAAATATGGTCCTTTCGCCTATGTTTTTTTTCTTAATGCTTCAATGTAAACTAAAAGACGCAAAATTAAACAGCACAATTCTTGGTTAGGAGCCACTGGGAATTGCAAACAGGGAGCACCAGGGATCAGACTTGTTTGATATGCTAGGGGAGCGAGTTCATTAAAACATAGGCATTGGTACCAGAAGGAGAGGAAATTAAAGCATAATTTAAGAAAAGAAATCCATCTACAGAGAGTGGCTCCAGCCCCTAGCACTCCCCGGTGTGGCTGGCTGCTCCCTGGGACCCCAGCCAGCTCCAGCCCAGTGGCCTGGGCAAAAGGAGTGTTTGCACCCACCTCTGCAAAACTACCCTGACTGTGCTGAGACACAGGACACAGCGTGAAATCCTCCCCGGTGTCCACATATGCCTTTGCCATCGTATGCATGTGGGGTGTGATGGCAAGGACACAGGTCTAGGGCTCCCGACCGTCACCTGCGGCTCCTTTACCCAGAGCAGAAAGCTGGGAAAAATCTTGGCAGCCCCAAAAAAGATCGTGCTCTGCTTGTGACAAGTTTTTTTTTTTGCTTCCTTGTTTTGCGTTATTGTGCTTAGTTGTATTAGGAAAAGGGTGCCTGGGTCAGGTGGCCCTTTTGGGATGGGTGGAGACAGAGCCTGTGCTCAAAGCGTTGGAGGGGGCAGGAGGGCTCAGCCAGAGCACGCTGCCGCCGGGACCGTCCTGCAGCACAGCCGCAAGCTGCAAATCCACCATCCCCAGAGCTGCAGAGCTCCCATGGCAGGACCACCCCGGGGGCTGTCGGCTCCCGAACCGCCCATGGAGAGAAACTTGTCCACCACGTGGAGAGAACTCAGCACACCTCAAATAGCTCAGAAAACATCACCGGGTGCTAAACAGCTGTGGACTTAAAACCACCCATGCCTTGCTCACAATCATATCATCATCGTATTACAAACTGCTCCTGATGTAGTGCTCTGGGAAGAGATTTAAAGGATGTGCTGATATAGATGCATGTTTTGCATGAAAAACCAGGGACTCGCGGGGGTCCCGTGGGCAAGGCTGGCCCATGGCTGTCCTTCAGCAGTCCCCTGTGCCGCTGCTTACCTTGGCCTTACCCTCCCACCCCTCCTGCAACCCTCCTTCCCGCTGTACACAGTAATGAATTGTTGCTGCTCACTCCCTTGTCGTGGGCACGGCGGCAGAGCCAATCAATACAGTAATCAAGCGGCCCGAGTGAAGCCAGCCAGGTGCCTTCCTACCTCTCCGTTAGCAAAGGCAGAGCGCACACGGCTTCTCCCACTGCTGGCGCAGGCACAGCCAGGTCTTCAGCCAGGCTGAGGTCTCCCCGGGCTGTCCTGCCCTCTGCTTTTCCTCCACCAGCCCTGCTGACGGCTGCACAAACAACATTTCACATGGCCAAGTCAATCTGCAAAGCCGTAGCTAAAATTGGAGCTGGATCGCTTCATATCTGTGAGCCAGCACCTCCCAAAGGCTGCCCTGGTGTCAGAGTCTGGCTTTTCCCTGTAGAAAGACAATCCTGGCTCTGTATTTTCTTGGATGGGGACAGTGCCACGCTACTGAGACCATGATGGCTGCAGTCGGACACGGGGCATCTGTATGGCGGGATGCTCCCTCCAACTCGGAGATGGGATGATACCACCTTGCTAAAGACTCTCTCCTGTCCCATGCCTCCCTTGCCATATGGATAAAGATGGCCCAGGAAGTTTTGCTACCTAAAATCAATGCATTTTCCCCAATTGTATTTTCTATAAAGGCACCAGGACTGGTTTGACTTGCAGAAACCTTGTCAACTCCTGGCCAGCAAGGTGCCCAGCCTGAAGCTGGAGGAGTAAAACCATTAGCAGAGCTGCCATCCTACCAAGCATTTTCCAGGCTTTGGTTCCCTAGAGCCACACTTCAATAGTAACTCAGACATGGCGGCTATTGGATCAAAATAGTCATGCTCACACAATGGTAAGCATCATGTCAGTGTAAACTCAAAATGCTGGCTCATACCGGCCAGAAAGTATTGATGTGCAAACTTTGTACCACCAGGCTTTCTGCCAGATCACATATAACCTGTCCTCCCACAGGCAGCATAAACCTGGCGTAAACCCATACCTGTGTTACATGCTCCGTATCACACACAGCAGAAACATCACGTGTGCCTGCATGTCTTCTGGAGTTGATTTTCCAATACACAGGCATGTGTCCAAGGCAGATAAGTGGCTGAAATAAGACTCAAAAAATGCACAATTGCTTCAGTTACAAAGGAAAATCAGTGGCGTCACTGGAGCTGTGACTGTCCAGCTGTTTCTGGCTTGGGGATCTCATTGCCCCGGGACGTGTTCCCTGCAGGGAGCAAGGAGAAAGACGCCTGGGCTCGTTTGGTCTCTGATTGTCTGCAAGTGCCAAGCCTGACCCTCTGACACAAATCAGAGCCGTTCAGGGCCTTGTGTAACTCATGACAGCCAGCTCAGTGAATACCTGAGCATAGTCAAGATGTGATTTTCCATGCTTTCTGCCTGCACGCAACTGGAAATAAGAGCATGTGAGCTGCCCAAGCCCAGGGTTGACTGCGGTAGGAGCACAGGCACCTGCATGGGTCGCAGAGGCTGGAAAAGGGGGTGCACACAGGGCGTTAGTCTGGAGAAGCTGTAGGTATCTGCAGCTAGGTATCCTTTATTCCTTCAAAAACCTCTCCCCTGCCCTCCTTTTCACACCACTGCTGTCATCCTCTGTACTCATTACTCTTTCCCATTAAGGCTTGACAGCACTGCTGCTTTCACGTGCTGCCCTGCACCCTCCATGTGCCGGGTGCTGCTGCAGCTCCCCGGGGCTCCCCCCACCACTGGGCGCTCACTGAGCTTGCCCAGCCGACCCGAAGTCAGGGGAGAAACTGGTTGCAGAGTCAGAAAGGCAAATCCAGACATGACTGATTCTGGGGAGCCTGATTGAAAGAACTAACTAGGTTCTCACAGCCATTCACTTTGCAAGAATAAGACCATGTCCCACTCCATATTTTCTAATGAATCCCGCTCAATGTTTTCTAATGATTTGTTTAACTGAGTTTTCAGTGTCTCCAGGCTGCAGCGCCAGCATGGCCCTATGCAGCCTACCCCAGATGCTGGGGGAAGCTTTTGATACTCTCTCAAATTTACCTTTCCCTGCTGGTATGCAGGTTTTTTTCATATTTCGCATCACGGTAGTGCAAATTCCATCTCCAGGTGCCATACGAAACAATCCCCTCCCTTCCCCTGTTTACACTATTTAGACGCGCACAGATGGTTATAATTTTTTCTTCTCTTTTGAGCATCTCTCAGGGAATCGAAATAGGTGAGCTCTTCTCTCCCCCAACTGGCACAGCCCACCATGGCCCCACAAACTGATGCTGGGACTCCAGACTCGCATTTCGCATCCTGGGAGCTGCATTCCCATTACGCACAAGTACTCTGATCCCACAAACATTTATAGATGCAAACATCTTTCCAGCTGCAGAAAGTTATACTGAACTCAGGAGGACTGCCTGTAAATAACATTATTCCTGTGCAGAAGTATTAGGCATATTTTGATAAAATCATCTATTTTAATTGTTATTTTCAAAGGCAGTCACTCTGCAGTGATTTTTCTTTTTAAATTATGTTGTTGATTTCTTCTTGTTCCATTATTTCTTAGCTGTGTGGAGATACAGGTTTTTTCTGTCTGTGTTGTTATTTTACTGGTGGCTAAGGTCATACTAACTTATAAGAGCTACCAAAATCATGTTTCTTTCTCTATATACATTTTAATACCCACACTTGACTTTTTCCAGTGTTTTATTCTTCTCCATTGCATATATCTTTCCCCAGGGAATTGCCAGCGTGGCAATAAATCCATGCTAATTCTCTTCCCTGCTACTCACACCTCTTCTTTATACAAATTTAATTTTTCACACATTCATTTGTATACTGCTTATGAAGAATGCTTGTTTTAAAGAACTTAGTCTTTTCCTAGTCACCCAATTTTTTCCCTTCCCTTCCCTTCTCTTGGAATGAAGTACCCCAATGACTTTGAGCTGACATTGATTTCACACCCCTCCCTGTTATACTTCAATGGTTTTCTTTTCTCTGAGACACTTTTGCAGAAGGTCCCTTTTTTGTGCTGCACACCCATGGCTGTACCATTAGCTTACACAGCTTCTTTGCCTGTTATTTTTTCCTACAAGTCTTAAGAAATTCCAAGCCACCTCCTGCTATTCCATTTTGCATAGAAGTTTTGTAAACCTTGGCTCCTTGAGTGCCCATACTGAAGTCTCCTGCATCTCTCATTCGCAGCAGGTCTGTAGTCTGTTGTGACTTAATTATAGTGCCTTTTAAGAATCCTCCAGGAGCTGTGGCACTAGTGGATTTTAATATCCCACCCATAACAACATTGTCATTAGTATTATTACTTCTACTACTATGATTAGTATACTACGAGCAAAACGAGTGGCTCCATACAGGTCAGGCATGTCCCTGATTCAAGCAGTTTAATCTAAGAAATCAAATGCAGGCAATAATTGAAGCCAGAGATGCTATGCCTGCATGCTGGAACGGCGAGCATGTTTGTCATTAATAAATTGCAACACGGTTCGAAGCAGGGCTCCTGCTGACTCGGATGCTGCTGGGGAGGAGCAGGTCTGGGAGGAAAATGAGGGGCCGGGGCTGCTGCAGGAGCATGTTCCAACGGGGCACAGGGCAGCAGAGCCACCATGCCCAGCCACTGCTGGGGACTGCTGAGTGCCTTAGGAATGAGTTTTAAAGAATGCATTTCAACCAGCGTGACTTTCTCCATGTCATGCAGGGTGTTGCCCTGCGCCCGTAGCTGGGTCAGCAGAAGCACCTTGCAGCAAGGCTTGCTGTTGGGAGCTTCGGTCATACGTGCTGCACATAACCTGGGTGCTGCTCTTCCTAACTCAGTTTAGAGAGCAGAGGTGGCCAAATGGCTTTCAGGGAATAAACACGTTCATGATGTTGCCAGGCCGCTTCTTCTGTCTTGCTCCAGCACTGTGCCTCCACCAGCCCCAGTGAAAGCAAGCTCCTGCTCTGGGTAGCGCTTGGGCACCTTAAAGCATTCAGAGTCCCCCAGCTTTTTGGTCTATGAACTTTGCAAAAAAAAAAAAAAAAAGGTCAAAACCCACCTCTGTGGGCTGCATGTTAATCTCCACGCTCACCTGGGAGGATCTAGGCAGGAGGCAGAGGGATGTGTGTGTGCCCCGTGCTGCCTCAGTGCACCACAGCAGCTGCCGAAGGAGCCTGCCGGAGCTTGCTGTGCACGGAGGGGCCAAAAAGCACCAGCCCTACGGGAACATATTTTGGGTTTCCAGACCTGTGCCCACCGTTCAGCTGCTGCCCCCTCCAAGCTGTGGAACATCCAGAAATCCTGGGAAAATAGCCAAAATTCTTCTTTACTGAACAATAGTTCTGTTGAGGTGAAGATGTCCAAGGAAATCCTTATGTGGGGTAATTTGAGAGCAGTGAAGCAAGACAGACTTTTACTGGCGAGGTTGTCACCTATAACAGAAATCACTACCGCACAAGGGGGATTTTCAGCAGCAGAAACTGGGGAAAATCCTGTTCTGAACAATACGGACGGTGCTATCATATCTCCCAGCAACATTCACCACAAATTGGGGACCAAGGTGAAGAGATGCTAAAGAATAAGAAATTCCATAAAGAGCCCTTCCATTTCCACAAGTGAAAAAAAATGCATGCAGTCAAAGATTAAATGCCAGTTTGAAGAGGCATTCATACGCACTTCAAGGAACAGCTCCAATATAGAAAACAAGAAAAGAACATTTCTGAGAACTTCAATTAAGTACGAGGTAACTTGGAATCATTCCCATCCGTTCCTTAAATTTTCCAGACTATCTTTTCTCTTTCATTTTATGTATGGCTCTCAGAAAGGCTTTGCTACATCAAAGATACTTTTTGTCTCCTTTGTTCAAATGTATAAATTTGCCTACAGAAATTAGAAATATCATCAACAGTGAAAAATAATTTATTTGTAAAAGGAACTAACTTTTGTTTGAACTAGAGCTGGGAATTGAGATAATGTCTATGAATATGTGGAATGAATAGATGGAAGTATCTGAATTTATGGAAATACATGAATTCTCCTTTGCTGATAGAAAATTACAGTCAGGGCCCATTGCAAGCGAAATTAATATTCAACATAATCTCATTCCCACACAGGATCTCAAAGAGACAATTGATCTTGTTTCCACTGAAATCAATGGGAAAAACTCGCCGAGTAGGTCTTTCAACAAGGGAGCACAGCCAGCGTGACACCTGAGCTAACGCAGGTTCACACCTCCTGCCTGCTTCCAAGAAGCTTTGTTACTTCTCGGATTAGATTTGAATTTATGATCCTATGCCAGGTCCTTATTTTTCTGCTTTAAGTCACATACATAAAGCTCCATGGGAGCATCAGTAATTATGCTTATCACCCAGAGGTTACCTTTTTAGATGTATTTTCTAGATCTTCAATCTCCCTCTAAAGTAAGATGTTTTTCTTAATCAAGGTTGCCATGAGAGGCTCAGCACTTTCAGTCTCGCATGGAGGAATATTAGTGCTACCAGACATTATTTTTTATTTCTCTTTCAAATGCATTGATTTTTTTAATCTATTTTATTCCAAGAAGGAGCTGTGCCACCTATTTTACATTCAGAGTCTGCCTCAGGAGTTGTAATAACTTGAAGCACTGGATGCTCAAGCCAGTGTATAGCTGGAGTGGAGTTAGATTCGCGGTTGGTCCTGCCAGCTCGATGTCTTCAGCATCTGCTGAGAAAAGGGAAAACGTGGCATCTCGCTGCCCCCTGGGACAGCTGGGTGGTTAGGCCCAGAAGTCAGTGTCTTTGGGCACACATTACGGATGATCAGCATTCCTCCCCAACAGGACTGCTGTTGCTGATTTATTAATGTAGCAGTTAAAATCAAACCAGCACAGGAGAGTATCTGAGTCAGCTACAGCCAAGATAGGCATGCTAAAGGCAGGCAACTTTTTCCCTTGATGTATGAGCAATCTCCACATCTCAAAACAGATCCCAAACTGTGTAACCCAGAGGAAAAAGAGGCTTGACAAAGATTACACCGTTCGACTTTTGCATGGTAGAGAGTTACACTTGCAAGAGGCACAGAGGAGAATGGGGCTTTTCTGAATTGGGCAATGATGCTTGCATGGGGACAAATCAATTTAGAAACTATTTGCAATGACCCAAGATTACAAAACAAACAATGGCAGTCACTTGCAAACTCACAGCAGCCTCTCATCCCGGCTGCAAAACATGCTGTGCTTTGTCATGGGAAGAGCCTGCTGCTGGCAAATCTTTATTCTCATATCTGAGGTGCTCTGTGTGGGGGCAGAAGCTGGGCAGAAATCTCAATACAGATATAATAAAATAAAACAGTGCCAGGAAAAAGTAGTGCTTAAAGCACCAGCCTCATTGTTTAGGGAAAATCAGGCTGGGATAAGACACTAAAATAACAGCTTCTTCTTTTCCCAGTCTTTCCTACCAGGCATGGTTTGGCCACGGCTCTCTGAGTAAGCGGTACCTGCCTGGTTTCAGGACCTTCTTGCTGGACAGGAGGTTGTTTCAGCACGCCAAGGGGACCTGCCTCCTGCCTGGTTATCCAGCAGTGCCTGGGTGGTGGATGGGTACCCATAGGAAGCTGCAGATGTGGCCACCACAGTAAAGAGGGGTTAACTCCAGGGAAGGTATCCAAGCCTAAAAAAAAGGAAGAAAGGAAAACATGAGTTCCTCTGGAGCTTGAGAAAAAACTAAAAGAGCAGGAGCTTGGAACACGCAGCAGAGGGAAAGCAGACCTGGAGTGAGACTGGGGAGCTGGGACCAAAAGCAAGCTCCATCGGTCACTACTGATGTACACTTTAACTTAACATTATTTAGAGACTGGTGGCTTTGGAACAGAAACCACAAGTAATTAACCTTGATCTGCTAATGGGTCAGCTCAGCTGAGAGCATTGGTTTTGCTGATAGGGATTACGTAAAGAGTATAGCAACCAATACAGACAAAAGTGGCTGAAAAAGCTGAAAAATGTTATAAGGATGGTCTGAAAGTAAGTTTATGACGGGTAAATAGTGATGGAGAAGTTCATTATGGCTGGAGCCAGGGAGCTGGCACTGCGGCTGTCAAACCTGATATAGATGTGGCAGGAATCTGTGAAGGGGGTGCATTTAGGAGGTGCCCCCCCTTCTGCCAAGTTGCCTCCGCCAGCGCAGGTCCTGAGGCCAGACAGTCCCGGCCTTCCCACTTCAAAGAAGGGGTGACCAAGGTCTTCTGTGGCATGGTATGTCCACTCCAAAACCTCAGGACAAATGCTAAGGCAGGTTGCAAGGAGCAGGCCAGATCTCATTTACCTTGTACCAAAGCCTTCAAAGTCCTGCTCAAATGAATGTTTCAAGTTGTGCACGGGGTGTATTAGAAGCCAGCCCAGGATGGGTGCCATGTGCCTCAGGAACTATCTTCTGCAGCATGCCTGGGGACACTGAGCAACCTAAAGGCTAACGAGCACCTATGCAACCCTCCCGTTAGCTAGGCCAGAAGCCCATAGCACTATGTCTTAGACTAACGATCTCTGACATTGAACAAGAGCTGTTGAGGGAGAGAGGACATTCTTCTGACACAAGGAAGATTACCAGAGTTATGACAACTACTAAAGACAGGACTTCAGAATAGAAGGACCAGTGGTCTGGACCACCATGATCATCCTTATGCTACGTTGTTGGGGAGGTGGGGAAGACATGTTGGGAAGCTGATAATAAAAACCATAGTGGCATGTTCTGGGTAAAAAAAGAAACCTTTAAGGACCTCCTGCAGCTTCTTGGGCACAGTTCTTCGTAAATCCCGTTTGGTAAGTAGTGAGACTGTCCACATGACCATGTGCCTGGTATCTCAGCGATAGACTTGTCTTGGTCAGGGCAAACAGTCGAGTTTGAGACAGGCGGTGCCAATGCATGTGTCAATGCACTTCTCTTACATCTGTTCCCAAGCACAGATGTAGACTGGTCCCTTTAAGCTGATCAGAGCGAATCCTGTCCTTGCCCTTGCTGCATCTTGACCTGCTCAGATGAATGTAAAGGTGTAAATCTGTGTCTATGCAGGTGCTAACTTGGGGTTTGGCAAACTGCACTGATTCATTTGCATAACCTGATTGAGGGGCTGCTGAGGTAGCTCTCATTTCTCACGAGGCCACAAGATAAAATATCATTCCATATTCCAGCTTTCCTCCACTCTCCTCCAACATGGCACTAAGTGGTGTGGGAGGCAGAAAATATGTCATCATTTTTCCTTAAAAAGGGCATAAGGAACTGGAGACAAGGAAGTGTGCTTTCTGTGACAGGCAAATCAGAAGAAACTGTAATATACAACAGCATTAACAGGAGCCTAGGTAGATCTGGATATATTGGGGAAGAGTCAACATGGCTTCTCCAGGGGAAGCCATATCTCATAAATCTATTAGATTTCTTTGAAGATGTCAGCACAGGTCCAGGCAAGGATTAGCTGGCTGCTGTAGTTAAATTGCACTTTCCAAAAGTTACATTCAAGGTCTCTCACAAAAGGCACTTGGAGACACTATGATGTTATGGAGTATGAGAGGAAGTCCCTCCACAGATATATAAGTGGTTAAAAACATGTAACCAAGGGAAGGATAACTGATCAGTGTTCGTGTTGGCCAAAGACCAGTCACCGGGTCCCTTGGAGGCCTGTCCTGGGATTTGTACTGCGCGACACTCATCAATGATCTGGAAAAGTGGTGAATAATGAAGTGACAGTGTTTGCCTATGTGAGAAAATTATTCAGGATCATGAAATCTAACACTGACAGTGAAAAGCTCTGGAGGATCTTCTGAGACTGAGTTACTGACAATAAAACAGAAGATGAAATTCAGTGTAAATAAATGTAAGGTAATGTCAGTGAAGGTGAAAAAAATCCAGAATGCAACCAAGTTTAAAGAGACAACGATTAGCTCTGAATTAGCTACCACTGCTCATCAAAGAATTCATAGAGCACCGTGGAAGGCGCCCTGGGAAAGCTGCTCAGACCTGTGTCTGGGTCAAAAAGCAAGGAGGACGTTAGGCATCGCTCGAGAGAGAGATAACAGTACAGGAATTGTCATCATAACCAGCATGGAGAACCACGGTCCACCTTTATTTTGAATACTAGGTGTATGTCTGATCCTGCATCTCATAAAGGACACAGTAGGAAAAACAAAAAAAAAGTGAAAAGGCTGACCCAGTGATGTTCCTGATGCTGAGAGACTGAACAGACCAAGGTTATTCAGCTTGGATAGACCATGGAAGTCTGTCCCAAGTGCTTTGGAGAAAGAAAATTGGAGTTGGTGACTCCCTCTTTCTGGCATTACAATAAGAAATGAAAGCATCGGAAGCAGATTTAAAATGATGACTTGGAAGCACTTTTTCCACACAGGGATTCGGGCATGTCAAAAGACATGTAGTATGTTCAAAGCGGACAGGTCTGTCAGCGGCATAGACACAGCAGTCCGGCTGCAACCAGCAGCTCATGATGCTCCATGAAATGCGGGATGCCGCCGTGCCAGAAGCACTCAGTGCTGGACTGGTTTTCACACACTTTGCTGTAGTGTGTGTTGCTGGCCACTGTTCCAGGCAGAACACAAAATGGCTTTGCAGGCATTTGGTCTGTCCCGGTACGGTTGTTTCGCTGTCTTCGTGGTGATGAACCCAGGACCCTTTGATGGGTGTCCAAAGTTAAGTCACAGCAGAACCCACTTGCTGTTCACTGTGCCTAAAATGAGGGGTCTTCAGGCTCAGAGAGTGCAGCTCAAATGCTCTTCTGTATTTGTCACCCGAAGCAGAGCTGTAGCCCATCTGGCCTCAGCAGAAATGCTGTAGCAATCTGCTTCAAGTTCAAATCTAGTACAATGTGGGAGAACGCAACTGAGGAGCACAGCAGAGGAAATCTTTACTTTTCTCATGCACATAAGGCAAAGAGGAAAAAAATATATAATTTTTATAAATACCAGAATTATTCAAACATAAATGTGCTACAGGAGCTTTTGTCTATAGACAAAACATCTGTTCTCAGAGGAACAGATGAAAGCGTGTGCTGTAGAGCACTGAAAGGATGCACAATGAGAAGCCACCTTTGCTGCCCCATCTCTGGAGGCCAGGCAGGAGGGACCGCTGCCAATCCTGCTCACCGCTGAATTGCAAAGTGCTCATTTCTCTTCAGGATGCTGAGGTAGCACTCAGCTTCCCTACGTTTGGCTCTCCTGTACGCAGTATTTAATTCCTACCTTTCTTCTTTTTTCCAGAGGGACACAATTAGAAATAACCCGTCAGAGTAAAATAACCAAAACTCACATTCTGTCTAAAAGTCTATTTCAAGAAGAAAGAAGATTGCGTGTGAAGAAAATGCTCACCAGTGAGGTTCGACATCAAAAGAATGTTTTGCATGGACTAAATAGAAGTATTCATTTTTCATACATGCACAGATTCACACTGACACCAGTTAGACTTTCATACGAGCACACTTTGTTTACTTAAAAGCTTGAAGGAAGGGAAAATGTCACAAATGCTCATGTAAGCCCGCATGTGCACCAATCGGACACATCCAGCATGGCTGTTTGTACAAGCAAAGATCTCCCAATAGGCCAAGAAGCGTTCACATAAATCATCTGCCCAATCATTTAAGAGAATGAATAATTCATAGAAAGGCAAATGTGTTCACAAGCAATTCATATTAAGAGCTAGGAGCTACGTTCAAGGAATGGATTTGCTGTTCTTTATCCCTGTGAACCTGAACATGCTTTTCCTTGGCTCCTGACTTTCATGAACCTGGAGCAATTCTGAAGCTCCATCCTCAAAATGTCACTGGTTGTTCCCCGTCCCAAGCTGCTTGTCCACTCCCTGCGCCTGTCCCAACAGATGAAAACCGCGGTGTCTCCCACAAGCGGTGGTGCTATTTAGTATGACACATCTAAATTACTTAATGGGAGTAATTTCATTTCTTTCTTCATTTCTTATTTCTTGAGGCTGGTGGTAAAGGCACACAACTGGTTTGCTTGAGCTGTACAGCTCACAAAGACTTGTGTCTGTCCATGTCCAGAGTATGTCCATGCTCTGCCCTGCGGTTTCTCTGTTTCTCCAGCTGTGAAATGGTGAGGAAGATACTGAGCAACTGGAAAGTTTCTGACATCTAGGTGGAACGTGGGCTTTATATCAGCCAAGCTCTACTTCTTACCACCAGTCCTATTTGAACCTAAAGGTGGTGGGGTAGTGCTGGGACAAACAGACAGGCAGATGTGCTCCCTGCAGGGCTGGCTCTACCTTCTCCTGCCCCAAGCCCTTAGCTCCAGCACCACCAGAGAGGTAAGGGGGCTCTATCAGCGTACCCTCATCTAGAGAAACAGCCTTTAGGAGGGAGATGACAGGGAACACCAGTCAGTCAAGAACCCTTCTGCTCTCAGGCACCCTTGATACCTTCAGTCACATCTTTTGGGGGAAAACTGGGTTGTTGTTTTGTTTTGTTTTGTTTTCAGTGTCAGGCACAGCAGAACAGGCCCAGTTCTCTTTAGTCTTGCATGAGATGCAAAATATAAATAGGAGCAAAAGGTTTCCTATATCTGTCCTCAAAAAAATTTTCTGTGCAGCCTCAAGTAATATTGCATGCTCAGCTATCAATTCTGTTTTCCAGGACACACTTACAGAATCATTCCTAAAACTTCTGAGAAAGTATTGCCAAAAGAAGTGTGTTCATCCTGCAGCTGCCCAGATTCCCAGGCAACAACCATTTCTAGAAATCAAAACAGCCTTTCTGTTAAGGAAACTCTCTCATGGAGAGATGTAAGCCACATCTAGAACATTTCAGACCCAGTCCTATCCTTGGACTGCAGGAGAAAAATACACCCCTCGCCCTGACCCAGGGCAATGATCTTCACCAGTCTAAAAGCTGCACTGGTCCTGCTGTCCACCTGCACGACCGGCTGCTGATGCACCGTGCGTATACTCCCTCCGTGTCTAGTCCCCAGTGTTCAGAAACACCGATTACACTGAGAGCTGATGAAATATGATTACATTTTTCTCTTCATTAAACATGATATAGAATCATAATTCACACATATAAAATTGTTTTATTCCTTTTTCCTGTTTGCTTTGGAATTATTTCATGGTCTCGACAATGTAGGTTTAGCAATGCTGTCTCTTCTGCAGAGCCAGTCAGCCGCCAGTACCCTGCAATTTTAATGATCTAATCCGACAGCTAGCATGCTTTAATTTAAAGTTTTATTAACGACCGCTTTCTACCCTCAAAGACTATATTAAAATTTGTTAATGGAATTGGAGATTATAAATGCCCCACTGCAAGGCCCACTTGTGCTGTTCTGCACCACCCCCTTTAGAATTCAGAGCAATCCTATTAACTCTTCTTTATGTTTTGTATAGGTCATTTTGATTGCAGGTTTTTTGTGTACTTCCCTTATGAGATAGCGTTCCCCGAATCTAAGCATTTGAAAGAATATAATTTTACAAAAGATCACATATTTCAGATTCATTATCCTTCAATAGTGAGCTTAAAATTTAATTTCTTTGACTTATTGCAAATTTCTTGAATCTGCCGGGGGAATGGAAATGAATTCCACGGGCAGCGTCGGACCATGTGACAGAAATGACAGAATCCACCCCAACCGCTGTTGAAAAAGGAGAGGAAGAAGAGGGAGGAGGATGGAAGGACATGCGCCATTCATAGACATAAACTTGCAGGATCAGGACAACCAGTTGTGCTCTACATGCTTGGAAGTGTGAAGCCCTTTGCACAAAACATCGCTTTTTCCACGCACCTTGTTACCGCATGAAGGCTGCGTCTGTTAGCCTGGACTTTTAATGGGCGTCTTGAGACTCTTCACTAGGTCCCCGAGACTGCACTTGTGCATCAGGGCCCCACGTTCAGTGTGCCATGAAAGGGGTCCCCCCTACCCATTATTTATTTTATTTAAGGAGTCAGTAAAAGCATCACCGGCCTCTAAATCTCCACAGATCCCAGCACCAATGGTTATTGTTTGCAGTGTGTCTCAGGAAATGCACTATTAATCATCTGTTGTATAGACTTAATTTCTCACAATTCTCCCCTCTTTATTTTCCGTTGTTATTGTTCCTTTCTCCTGCTTAAACATTTCAGCCACCCAGTGAAAAGGCAGAAACAACATCAGGTTCTCAAGAAACCAAACAATCAATCAGTTCACCAGCTTCACAATGGGACTCAACGGGAGCAGCAGGGCAGCTGTCTGTTGTTTGAATATCACTCACCCGAAAGGCTTGGCCAGTGTACAGAAAAAGCAGTTATTCACAGGAAAAAGAGGTAGGTGAAGGACACAGAGGGGGATTTCTAAGTGGAAATTTTTACATTAGAGATGTTTACACTTAAGCTACTCATCTGGTCTCCTTTTACAGCTGAGGAAAAGACATTGAAACGTAGGGTGCACCTCATCTGATGCATTTGAAATATCAACCTTAGGACAAAATGAACCAGTCATGCTGTGAAGTGCCCATTTCTCTCCAGCCTCCCCTAAAAATAGCTGGAACAGTTGAGCAGGGTACAGTGTAGACCTCTGAAGTTAGGGAAAATGTACTCCCCACTCTGTAGGGAGTGCCATGATCAGATCCCCAAGAAAAGGGTTTTTCCAGTTGGCAGGTAAATCCTACTGCACCAATCCCTGGGTGCTCCAAGCTTTGCATGCCAACTGAGTGTAATCAGTGGCAGGGAAGAGCACTGGACTAGGTGTAGCATCTGAGAGCCATACAACCCCTTTTACAGCAGATTTATATGATTTATTGTTTCCCTACCTCCTGTTTGACTGTGACAGCCTATGGTGCCAAACAAATCAGTGTTGCTGGTGGGTAGTCAGTTCCTCTCCATCTTCCCTTCCTCAACTTCATACTCATCATCCTTCATACTGTCGTTCTTCACTTAAGCCCTTTGTACTGCTGATGAGTTCCCCTACCACTGTGGCATTCACATATTCAGTCCTTGGGTGGCTTTTGCCTGTCCCCACCTCTCCACCACCAAGACTCTTGTAATGCACAGCAGTAGACTCCGGGCCCTCCTTATTTCTCCCTTTTTCTTCTGAAATCCTTCCAAACTGTCAACAGCTGTGCAGCGTGAGGCCTCCAAACCACCTGTGACAAGGGTGAGGTTCCTGTTAGTAAGGCACTCTCCACTTGGGAACGCTCATGTTGCTTGGGGGTAGTATTTCCCCATCCCTGGGTCCTGATATAACTATGCTCCTCACAAAGTCAGGTAGACCTTCCTCTGGTTGCCTGTGCTTAGCCCACTTTTGGTTGCACACAAGCTGTTTGCCATGGGGATGTGCAGCCAGTGTACACAGTAGAAGTGTAGAGAAAAATCACCTGGACCTTCATATCTTGATGCTATGTGACCTAAAATCAAGGATACTGAAACACTCAGTGGTGGGACGTACAGCCAGTTGAGTATTTCTCACTCTCAACGACCTAATGCTGCCACACGTTGTGTCTTGTTGCCGGCTCCTCCCCAGCCCTTGCAGCCCCATGCATGAGTTTCACCGCTGTTGGATCCTTCCCGTTTCTGCCCTGTGAACTTGCCCCTTTTGGGCCGGCAGCCTGTTATACGCTCAGGAAAGACGGAGCAGCTCATCACGTCAGGAGCGCGGCTCACCAGCCTCAGCATCCCAGCTTGCACATGCCAGAACTTGTGTCGTGATTTAATGCTCTCACCCACACCTAATAGGCTACGTTAAATTGGTATATTTGTTTCGTTTGCTGGCTCCTTATACATCACCCGACCAGGGCTTGGAAACAATAGCACATGACTGCAGGATTCAAGTCAAGACGACGTGAATTGTGAGCATGCAATTCAGAATTTATCTTTTGTGAATATTTGTGTGTTAAAGTTACAGATTTGCTTTTTCACCATATTTGCAGTAGCACTGCTCAAATATTTGTGCAGACTGAACACAGCTTAATTGAAATTCAGTTGAATTCAAATTAATATTCATGACTTTTTTTTTTCCTTCCACTCTTCATTCGGCTCTAAATGGAAGCAGCTTCCTGCTGTGGAGGGGGCAGCTGTAAGCTGGTAGACTCCTGTAAGGGTGAAAAGTTTGGCAATCCAATTTGAATTTCTTGAAGCAGCCACACACTGGATGTCACTGCTATCTACATCGTTTGCATGTATTGACAGGCAGGTCTTGAGCTCAATCAGTTTGTGCCTGTGTCGGGTGGGTGCCGATTGCTGGAGATTTGCAGCACCTCACTCCGCATCACTGCTCGCACCACCTGCTCCTTCCTCCTTGGCACCCAGCTCCCGTCACAGTGACGGTGCCCTCTACGCTGTTGATCACTCCAGCTCACAGCTCTGTGCCTTTGCAAGGCTGTCCTCCAAGCAGCAGCCAACCTCCCGCTAATTTAGCTCCCATGAAAGGCATGAGCGTGCCATCAACACAAAGCGGTTGGGACTTCTCCAGGAGGGAAGGGCAGAGATTTGCGGCTCTGTGGAAGCGGAGAGGGATTTGGGGACATTGCTTATTTGTAGCTGTGCAGGAACAGGGCTGAGCTCACTGAGACCCCAAGCCCATCAATTGCTTTCATGATCATAGATCATGTGATTTCTATTGAAGGTGAGCTGATATTTTTAGCAGAATGTGATGAAACCCCACACCTCTATAAAGCATCATTTCCAGACCTTATCCACTTTTCCGTGTCTAGTCAGACTGCTGCTCTCTGTCTGCCACTAAGGAAATCTTGCACGGGGAGATTAGAGATGCCTGGCACAGTAAAACCTTCCTCCAGTCACCCAGGAAACATAAGACATTTTTCTTCTTCTTTGGAAAAACATGGAAATTAAATTGGAAGCACTACATGCGTACAGTTCTACCCAGATAAACTCACAGACTGTCAGGATGCAGATGTTCCTGCGGACTATTACTGCTCACATGTTTTTCAGAGCATCCCAGGTAGTCTGAAAGTGCTTTTCATCAGGTATTTATGGTCCTCAGTAAAGCACCAAGATAGAAATATTATAAAATACACATTTAACAAGAAAAATACAGGAACAGTGAAAAATACCTAGAGGCACTGCAATGCTTTGAAAGATCTTGGAATCATCTCGGATTATTTTTTCCGAAGGTGGGTTTTTACTACCACTGACCCTGTATATAGTCACAAATACTCTTTGTTTTCCTCTTGATTTTTAGATTTTTATATGCTTCATGGCTGCAACACCTAAAGGAAATGGAGGCAGGTGCAGCAGCAAGCCAGCTTTTCTCCTCAGGTATGGAATAGGCAGCAGACCTAAGGCAGGAGTCCTTGCAGCAAAGAGACTTTATGACTCCCAAGCGCCGTACCCCTTTCCTGCCTTAGCAAGGAGAAAAGCATAAGATAAATTTATCACGCCTCTAAATACCAGTGTAGCTGAACACGGATTTTAAAAAGTCACCGTAGTGCTCCAGCCCCAATCATGCCTCTATGGCGTATCATCACCACAAATCACGGTTAGGGTTTCCCAAGCACCATGTTTGCATTTCCATACCTTAGCACATTGCTGGCGATAACTGTAATGCCCCCAGGCTGTAAAACTCAACATTAAGTGCCACAGTAGTGCAAAGGACAGTTGCGGGGGGGGGAAGGGATGCCCAGGATTTATAAAATATCCTTTTTTCAGTGCTTTGATTTTATAACAAGGTTTCATGTTTGGGTGGAGAGCTTCCACTCTGGTTGTGTCTCATGAAAGTCATTATCTAAACTGGAGCACAGGCACCGCTGGGCTGCATCAGCTGAGGCATCCCTCTAAGCCAGAAAACTCTCTCTGGCATCAAATGCTTCAGGGAAATGTGTAGGACCTCTAAAGGAATTTGTTTAGAGATGGCTTATCACCAAATAAACTTTATTTTAACTCCTCAGATGTCTGTACCCCTAGATTCAGGGTTAGGATGGTGGCAGCACCGCCGTGGTGAATTGTCACAAGCTGGAAAGAGGCAACGGTCCCAGGGGAAGAAATCATCTGGAATGTGTTTGTAATCATCTCACTAGCCGGCTGCGGGTCTGGACATCTGGGCTTCCTCTACAGCCAGAGACCTTTGGAGGAAGACTCCTATGGTCATGGGGTAATTCAGGCTCGAAGGGTCCTCTGGGTGTCACCTAGCCTGACCCCATCCCACCTTTCTTAGATGCCTGTCTTAGGGTGGAAGGAAATGTTATTTGAAAGCACAGCAAGCTATCTTTTAGGAAGCAAACTTGAGGGGAATTGAATCACACCATGTACTGTGCCATAATATATGTGCACAAAGGGTTGAGCAGGCAGCCTTAAGTCTGAATAATTTTTCTGCCTCAATATGTTTTCTATATTTCCACTTTAGCTAGTTTTCCTTCTCCTCTGGGGAAATTTCTACAGGAGTGCCAGGCAGAAGGTGCAAGACCGAGACATCTCCTAAGCTGCTGCCACCTGATCTCTGTGATCCTGAAGTCCTGCAAATGGAAAGGGACCGAGACAGGGTAAAAAGAGCTAGCGAAGAGCAATCCAAGGTGAGATGGATCCCCCCGTGCCCATGTACCCTCAGCATCACAAGGCTGGATCGCAGCCAGCGCAAGTTTTACCATCCTGCGTGCACTGACCACTTCACCCGTGTCACTGGTACCCACACAAGGCTCACCAGGCAGCAGTTTCTGGATTTCTCAGTGTTTCTTTGCAAAACACAGGCACAGCAATTGCTGCTGCCCTCCAGCCCTCTGGTCCTGCACTTGCTTTGGCAGTGAGATGAATACTGTTGCAGCTCACCCAGCAGCTCAGCCACTGTATTATTAGGTTTCTTCAAAACCGCTGAATGCCCCATCTAGACCCAGTGACTTAATATTTTTTAAATTACCTATTTGCACCAGGGCATCTTCATTTGATACCTTAATACTTAATAGCAACTCACCTTTATTACCAGAAAAGAGCAAGTCAAGAGAAGATTTCTCCCAACATCCCCTGAGGTGAGAACTTATGAAATGAAATCATTTCACTTCTCAGCTGTGTCCTCATCTTCCTTAATTGTTCCCTTTAACTCCTGGGGAGCCAGCAGACCTGTCTCGTTCCTTTGCAGGCTTTCCTGTTCCTGCCAGAATTGAATTATCTATTGTTTGTTTTCATTCCTACCAAGTCTTGCTATTTCTTGCTGGCTTCCTGTTTCCCCTCTTTCATGCTGTATTTTCTGCCCCTGTTTATTGACCTCATGAAGGTTGGCTTTCCATTTTTTGAAGGGCCATTGTGTGGCCTAAACACCTTCCTGAACCCTGCCATTTACCTGCCTTCGCTCCTGCCTTCCTCCCGCGCTCGCTGATCAGACCCACGCAGGCAGTTTGAGCCCCTTTGGTATTGTCAGGTCCTGCTATAGCTAAGCATATGCTGAAATCTCATTAATGGCAATTAAAGTTGAGCATGTGGTTAAGTACCTTGCAGAAGGTAGTTGTTTTGCTATGTCACTCCTTAAAAAGCATCCATGTCAAATTTTAGAATTTTAATCTCTTTACTTTTGACTCTTGATGCTGTCAGCTGGCTTCCTCATTTTGTTGAAATCTCTCCGTCTAAAGGTTAGCATCACTGTGATAGGATTTGATCCTCTTCTTTCCCAAGGATGATGAACATAATTACATTCTTAACAAGTGAATTAAATTACAGCACGATTTCTCTAACAATGAGCACTCTCCCTGCAATGTGCTGGAAGTGTCGCTGAGCCGATTGTGCGCAGGAGCCTGCCCCATGCTTCAGAATGAGTGAATCTTCTAAATTCTATTCCATGCGTTATTGGGACTTTAAAAATTATGTCTTATTCATCTATTGATGACAGCGGCCTCTTGGGTGTAAATTGAAGCAATTACGAAGGATCATGCAAATTAATCAATTATTTTCAGATTATTACATTCAAGCAGTAGTCTTGCTCTTCGATTTAGTTAAACTCTGCCTCTGAGTCAATTTTCAAACCTCCAAATTAAGCTATTTATTAGCTAAGAAGATCTGGAAAAAAAAAGTTACACTCATGAATCGAATGGCAGAAGGGGTCATTCTAACATAACAATCTTTAACACATAAACTGCGATATTTAAGAACGTACAGAAGTGCTAGTCCTGACCCCAGCGTGAGTGGGATGTTTGGAATCATGTAAAACACAGCAACATAATCCTGGCTCCATGCACAAATCTCAGTGCAGCCGCAACATTGAAGGTGCAGTGCTTTAACAGAGTCCCAATGCTGCTGGGAGGTGAGGGACAGAGGGGACACCAGGGGCCAAGGGGACACGCTGCACTGGGATTGCGGTGGGACAGATGCCCTCTGCTCCTGCTTGCCTTGGGTGGATGCTTCAGGAACCGGTCCCGTCATCAGTTCTGGGGTTTCCTTTGCTGACAGCTTATGGAGAAGGTGGCACCAACCCTGCACCCCCAGGGAGCCCAGGGCTGGGGATGGGACCCCTTCAAAGTGCTACAGATGCTCCTGTCCCAGCTCCTAACTTCCCCTCTGTGGCTTTAATTGTCCATCCATAATGGATTATCACGGCTCTTCCAGACTAGCCCAATTAATGCAAATACCGATGATAGCTAACAGGAAATAAAATGAGAAGTAGGAGGCGAGCCGAGGGGCTCCTCACCCACGATCTCAGCCCCGTGGACGCTGTGCAGGCAGGGGCAGGCAGCGCTGCATCCTGCCGGTGCCAGTCAGGGAAGCTGCCCGGGAGG
The DNA here is from genome assembly GCF_965638725.1 of Aptenodytes patagonicus. Lineage (NCBI taxonomy): Eukaryota > Metazoa > Chordata > Aves > Sphenisciformes > Spheniscidae > Aptenodytes > Aptenodytes patagonicus. The sequence continues at coordinate 21,244,810 of NC_134960.1, read as the reverse complement.
CTCTGCTTGTGGCGGGGCAAAGCCCACCGCTTGTGCACACTCCTGTCCTCTGCCCACCATTCAGGCAGAGGGGTTACAGGGTGGCTGAAGGTTTTTGAGTTTTAATTTAAGTGATTCTAAACCAGCTTTGGGTTTATAGCTAATAAGACATTAGTATGCTAATTAAATTATCCATGGAGTGGTATAAAGAGGCCTTCCTGAAGTTTAATGGCTGTGTAAAAGGTAACTCTACTTGCGATGTAATTAATTCATGGAACAATAAATGTATAATTAGATTCTTATTAATATCGGAGAGGCTTTTCCTGCATTAGGAAGGAGGTGGGGGGACTGGTCATTCTGGCTTTCGACGTGGGAGAAAGGACATGTCAGCTCCTGACTGCAAAGCACCTCCACCCTTCGCAGCCTCCCTGTGTCCACATCTTCTCCATCCTGGCCACCAGAGCCAGGCAAAGATACGCTCCCTACAGAAAGCTCCCACAGCCCACAGGCTTCCTCCTAGCGTCACGTGGGGCAAAAGGAAGCACCCACGCAATGAGCTTTCCCATGCATGCTCTTCTGGGACTGCTCAGAAGAGGGACAATTCATTTTTTAAGAGCAGTAGGACAGGAGAGCTTCCTCAGAAAAACTAACCCTGCCCTGGACTCAAGTGACCAGGAAAAAAAAACAGTGGTTCCTCTTGAATAAGCAGTAGTTCCAGCTAATCCTGGTCTTCCCCAGGGCCGTGAAGTCTTCCGAGTACAGAGAGAGATGCAAATCTATGTTTCTTTGCTGGAAAGTGAGTGGTATGACCTCACAGCTCCATGAAACCTCAGAGGAGCTGCTGTGTCTGTCAGCAGAGCAGCTCTCCCAGCATACATGCTGCGATCTGCTCCGTAACATCCTGCATGGGTCACCCCACCAGCTGCTCTGCTGCACAGCCAGCCCCACAGCATTTGCAGAAATCTGCCAGACCCGAGGGATTTCTAAACTCAAAAGCTGAGTTTCAATTGCATATCAAGGAGGAAGCATCAGTTTTTAAGCAGAGCACCCCAGAAGTTGCAGGGTCTGGCAGCAGGGAAACAAAAAAGCCTTCATTCTGCCTTCACCCACTGTGTCCTCCTGTCCTGGGCTGCTCACAGCCAACACGGGGGCTCTCAGGCATTGGGGTCCCACCCCAGCCTTCCCTGCAATCCCTGGGACCTGCAGGCTTTGGGGGGCCTCCCCAGGCATCCCCCCACCAGGCTGGACCACCCTGCAGAGCTGGGACAGCCCCAGAGAAAATAGCCACCCACCTTGCAGGGGCTTCTTCATGCCCAGAGGGGCACAGCAAATGCTCTGAGAGCAAACAGATGAAACCTACTCTCTGGCTTGGTCCTAGCTGCGGGGAAAAGGGTCCTTGTGTGGGAGGACACCATTTCTGGGCAGCGCCCTGCCAAGCTGAGCTCTGTTTCTGCTCCCGCTCAGCATCTCTCCTGGCAGCGGGTACCACCTCTCTGTCCAGGGAGATTTCCTCCACCTGCACACAGACATGTCTCCTCACCCACCATCTGCCGACGGTCCAAGCAATGCCAGGACAACAGCTCTCACCGTGCTCAGAGCAGACTGGCCAAAGCCCACAATGCCAGCCATCCTGCCTCCAGGAGAAAAGATGACATGTGGGTGTCCATTACCTCTTCCAAGAGATTTTTGCAAAGAGTCAGAGTAAGGGTGAGTCCCAAAGCTCCTTCTCTCTGAAGCTGGACCCCAGGGTTTCTATGATAAGAATGACTTGCATCAGCTCTGGTCTTGGACATACCTTTCTGGAAAGGTGGATGAGGGTCAGCAAATTCCAGCTGAGCAGAAAGCTCTTCAAAACCAACCAGAGTTTACTGGGGATCTCATGAGAGGAGAGGCAGAAAGCCCCAGGGCAAATGCTACAAGTGAAAGTCAATTCTGGTATTTATAAGGGAAATGAAACTGCTGAGGCTGCCTCTGGGGAAGGGGAAAGGCACCCGTGGGCAGTGGGGAGCTCCTGGGATGACAGGCATCGCAGGAGCATCCGGGGATTTGCCGTGATCCGGCCACTCCAGGAGTGAGTCAGCATCCCTGGAAACGCTGCTGCTAGCCAGGAGATGAGTAACAGCATCTCATCAAGCGCAGCTGGTGAGTTTATCCAACAAGGATGCAGGACGGGAAACAGTGCAATATCTTTCTCATGCTACCGGACCACGCTGCCTCTGGCAGTTCCCGCTGGTTGATGCTCCTTCCCCAAAACGCCTCTACTGACCTGACGGTGACCTGACACAGCAGTGATGCAGAAGAGGGCTGAGCATGTTCCCAGACAGTCCGGTGCCATCAGGGGCTGTTTTGTCGGTGCCGGGGCCCCAAGCCCTTGCTGGGCTCCCGTAGAAATACCTCGGGGAAAGTGAGGGGATTTCAGCGAGACCAGCAACCTGCAGAGCCTTTGCTCAGCTTCCTGCCCACGACCCCGCTGTTGGGCAGTCAAGGCTGGTCGTTAGCAATTAATTGCCTTTGTGGCTTGTTCGTTACAGCATCTTACCAGACCCATGACACAAAAGCTGAAAGTCACCCCCCCGCAGGTGGCTGAGCCAGCCTCACAGCTCACTGCTCCAGAAAGGGGAAATCTCGTGCTCCTTCCAGCTCCGCTCCTCCCTTGTGCCTCTCAGCATGCTCAGGAGAGCCAGGCAGACAACGTTTGCATGGGTAACAGGCAAAGCAAGGTTTGTCTTTTCACCAGGTCAGCAGTGACAGCACCTTATCACACAGCCAGAGCAGTGTCCAAGGCAGCTCACGGGGGAGGAGGACAGCAGGACATCCTCCTGTGGTTGCAGCTCAGTGAAGTTCATGCAAGCGTCCTTTGAGTTGTAACCTGCAACCTGTTCCCAACTCAGCAAACAGAAAATCAAAACAGGACACAGGTGACAGCCATCAGAAATGCCCATTTTGAGGACATCAATCACACCAAACTTTGCAGAGTCCTGCCAGAAACAGGGAGGCAACAGACTGAGTTTTCTCCCCAGCTCAGGCAGCGCAGTGCCTGCTCTCCTCCCTGCTCCACACTTCCTGCTTCAGCAGCTTCCCCCCATGACGCCGCTGATCCCTGCTCCAGGCAGGTGTCACTTCTGGAAGATAACCCCCCGGAGCTGAGTCCCAGCATGTTGGCAGGGCAGCTTTGGGGTAGTGTTTGCTCCGGGAGTCAGGCTGCTGCCTGCCATCGCTCATGGCTCCCAGCCCTGGGTAAGAAGAAATAAGCCAGGGAAACAAAGGCACGCGAGGTCCTCAGTCGTCATCAAAACTAGAGAGGTTTGCAGTTAAAGGGGTGGCACCTTGTTTTTTCTGACCCTGAACTCAGCTGGATCTAAAGCTCACTCAGACTGCGAGAAAACCAACTGTATTGCAGGGCACCGAGCGTGACAACGGGAAGCAAATCTGGCTCCCAAGACCCACAGTGCCATCAGCATCCTGGCAGAAGCCCAAGGCTTATCCAAGAAGGTTTGGAGCAGGTGGGCTTGCATAAATGTTTACAGAGTACATATCAGAGACAGGCTCTCATTCAGGAGGATGTCTGCGGAGGGATCAGTTCCCAGGTTTCTTCAACACTGTCCCAGGACTTGCTCTTCAGAGATATAAGGGATACTAGTGTGGGTTAAATTCCTGTCCTGATAGCTATGTGGCCCCACAATGGCAAGAGCAGTTCCCGGCTGCCAGGCAACCTTGTTTTTTCTTTCCTCTTCCCTTTTTTTAATTTTTCTGTCCCTACTAACAAATTATCCTATTAGGACATAACCATATTTTCTGCTTTCAGAGTCTTTCCCTTTTCTTTCCACAGAAAGCCTATTCAGGCAGATTTTTTAAAAAACGGTTACAAATCCCTGGCAAATCATTCCCCCATCTCAGACTCGAGAGGAGAAGCAGCATTCATTTCCTTTCCATTTCTGCACACATAAAACACTTCCCAGCCCTGGTCCAGCCCCAGCTGACTCAGTGAGCTGGAGAAATGTGCATTCAGACGCAAGTGTGAGCAAAGAATGCCTGGGGCGGAGGCAGCCTGGGGATGGCACCGGAGGGGAACAGCTCATGGGCAGGGATGGGGCTCATGCGTGACGTTCCCTGCCTCGCTGCAGGGAGGTGGGAGCAGGTGCTGCTCTCCTCTCCAGGTGGTTTCTTTGCCCCTTGAAAGTGGCTTTCATGGCATTTCTTGGCTGGTGTCTCTGGGCTTCCTTGAAGAAAAAGGGTGGGGCAGGAGCTGCTTTGCTGCCTGCTGCTGTGCACCCCTTCTGCCCCATCAGCACCCACTCTCGGGGAGGCAGGAGGAGTGGGGGAAGCACCCGCAGGGGCTCTGGCCCCAGAGAGACACTCCTGCTCCTAACCCAAGCTGGCAGAGAGCAGGAGCACAGCCGATGGAAAGTGCCTTTCCCCTGTCTGCCTCCCCCATCCCATCAGCTGGGGCTCTGCCACACCAAGGGATGAGGGATGGCACCTCCGCGGCTATCTTTCCTAGAGCTGCCCACAGCAGCAATAGATCTATTCCTCTAATTTTTGGTTTCTTTTTGCTGCACTGAATCCGCACTCACCGTCAAACTGTGGAGCAGGGGAGCCGGGACTGCTAACTGCCCAGCACACCTTCCTGGGTTCTTTTTCACCTGACTGAGCCCATCTTCTCCAGAGGCACAAGAAAGCTTTCATACTGTGCCATGTCAAGTGCTGTGCTGAAATTCAGGTAGATTAAATCTATTGCGTTTTCCTTCCATTAAAAAAAAAATCAGCTATCTTCCCAAAAAAGAGACAGCAGGTTTATCTCACTTGATCTTCTTCTGGTAAAGCCACATAACACTTTATTCCATTTCATATCTACCTTCATGTACCTTCCCTCCTTTTCTGTTGCTGTTTCCTCTGTCCTAAACCCTACGTATTATTTTAGGCCAGCACAAAGGCTAGCAGGACTTTAGGGTTAAATTTTTCTTCTTCCTTAGCAGCAGGGCATTTGTTCTTCAGTCAGATGCCACTAATTAGATTATATCAGATTTATTAAAAATATTTCCCTCCTCATCCATGCACCTGTGACCCCATTCTCCCCATCACTGCTCCTCTGCAGCGTTTCTGTGTCCCTGCACTGACTGCAGAGGGAAAGCTCAAACATCCTCAGGGCTTCCAGTCCTTTGTAACCAAGTTTAAAAGCCGTCTGCCAGGGTCTCTCTTTCCGTTGCTTGTTGTGACTTTCCTGCCTGCTGGCTTGTCTGCAGATCCAGGCAAAATGCTGCTCCCTCTCTGCGTGGCACAGGGGAGACTGTCACCACGTTTCATAACAGCCACTGTGAGCCGGACTCTGGTTTGGAAGAGACTTTCTTCCTTGCTCCTGCAGGAAAATTAATTTCTCTTAAATGTGCTGATGTGCAGATAATTTGCCCATGGACCCAGCAGATTTGCAGTCAGCAGGTCGCCCAGTCAGTGCCAGAGAGCAGAGTGTCATGCCAGACGATGTCTAACGTCTTCTGAGTGATGGGGCTGTGGTCTTGGAAAGGCACCCGGTGCTATCAGTCCTTCACGAACTCCTTTGGAGACAGTCTGTGGGAGAGGCAAGGGGTGGCCAGCAGACCCCCGCCGCACCCACCCTGGCAGCAGGGAGAGTTGCAGGCAGGAGCCCTCCTCTCCACCAGCCAGTTTCAGTCCCAGTGTGCTCGACCCCCTCCCCAGCAAAGGGCTTTTTGTTCTTCAGCCAGTTTCTAACACATCTCCTGTGAATAACCTGAGGTGGCAGCCCACGTACAGCTCCCGCAGACCGACAGCTTTGCAAGATGGGCTTGAACATCACAGCTTGGAGAGAGAAAGCTGTGCTGACCCCAAGTAGGATGAAGTCCCTGGGGAGATTGGCCAAGTGGCTGTCAGTAACAGCTCTGCAGATATTCTCGCTAAAGCAAACCAGCATTTAGAGGTCCTCTGGAAACAGCAGCTGACTCTCAGTCAGGAAGCCAGCTCAGCAAAGCCCTCAATGCTGCCATTTTTGGACTCCACAAAGTGGCTCTTTCTCTACAGATTTCCACTCACCCAGATGTTTTTTGTCTCCAGCATCATCACATCTGGTAGATGCCATTTCCAACACCTCTGGAAGGTTACTCTCCTGGACATATTGGGATTCCCATGTTCCCAGCGAGCTACTTGATCCGAGGAAAAACCAGCACAGGCGCAGACCCAGCCAAGACCACCTATTCCTCCACCTAGAAACACCACCCTAAAAAAAGTTGATAAATAGAGGTGTTCAGAGTAAATATAACTAGGTTACAAATTACTCTCCAGTTTTCCAGCACCTTCACCACTGCTGCTTTTAATCAAACTGAGCCTGTCTGGGAAACTGAAGATTTACTTAAATATCACATCCCCTACCTTGGCAGCATGGAGGCATGTTGAGACACACTTCTGCTCGTGTTTGCATTTGGGCTGCCCTTAACTTCTGATCACAGCCATAACTTCCGATCACAGCCATAACTTCCAGCTAGCCTGAGGAGAAGTATTTGTTACGCGATCTTCAATTAAGAGATGTTAATTGGCAGGTTACCTCCTGACTCCTGCTCTCAGGATATCCTGGCACACAGACTCAGCAGGCTGCACTGAGGGTGCAGAGAGAGAGTCGCAGCGTGAACTGGAAGGCAGTGGGAGAGGACCGTCACCCCAGAGGGTGATGCCTGTGGAGGAGGGTCATACCAAATGCAGAGGAAGCTACAGGTATGTGGGAAGGGAGCATATCCCACCGTGACTGGTTGAAGGGAGAGGGATGCTGGTAGAGCAGTCCTGGCCACAGCTGACCAACAGCCATCTAAAATAAAGTCCTGAGCAGAAACCCACATACACGCTCTTTTGTTATTCAGGTACGCTTATCCTGGTGAAGCCCTTGGACCATACAGCAGTGTGTTTGGTGCTGCTTTGTGCTCACTTGGGAACTTGCTGAGTGACTTAAAGTCAGTGTTGAAAGAAGGCACAAGGGTAGGTAGAGGGTACGGAGGAAGTAGCTGGCAGCTGTGGTGGGTAGACAAGATCTTCCCCCTGGACACCAGAACTGCACAAATCATATGTGGAAATAGTAATGTTTTATTACCGAAAAGTGGGAATCCTCTATTTCTGTGCTTACTCTTAGGTATCCACAAGAAGGATGGTGTACAACCTGTGACATAAAGGATTGTCCCAGCTACACAGCCTAAGAGCTGGGAACTGCTCCGTCAACAATAAAGTGTCCCTGCTTGACACGATGAACAATGAAAGGAATTTCAAGAACAAGGTAATACAGAACCTGTCAGGGAAAGGGCTGTTTTTTTTTTTTTCCCCAGTAATTGGACAAAAGATGTTTGTTCTACTACAAGACCTCATGGCAGCAGTCAAAGCAGGTGAAACTGAGTTTAATGTTCTCATTAAGGCATTGAGATATTTTTATTCACCTGAGAAAAATGTCTTTTCTAATGGATTTTGATAGTCTGCATGAGGTGAAAAGTTCTGTGAATAAAGAGCCAACTAAAAGGTTTCCCTTTCAAGTGCTGGTGTGCTCATGCCCCTCTCCAGGTCTCTTGGCACTGGGGCCATGCAGGTAAGTACCCAGAGGAGGGAAAAGCCCCGGAGCACAAAATTGTGAAGAATACTCAAAACAGTGCAAGCAGCAGCACAGATTTCTGGGTGGTGGCCACTGCAGATCTATAGCACTATCACAGAGCCCATTTTAAGTTGCACATGAAAATGCTTTGAATAGACAGGCTGCCTCTCCAGGAAAGATCAGCTTTGATCCTGTTGGGGAATCAAGCAGCTATTGCGAAGATGCAAATTTATGAAATTCCAGCACCTGGCGTGTTCATGCATAGGGAGTATATTAAGAAATCGTAACATCTAAGAGCACTCCCAGCAGTGGGGAACCCAACCAAATTGTTACTGTGTGCTCCCTTCCCCAGAATCAGCAAGATCTGAAGATTTTGCTGAGCTCCCTGCCTCTCAGCTCCCAGCACAGGCACTGAGAGACGACGACAGCTCTGAGAGCTGCTTTGCAGTGGGTCTCCCCAGACATCTTCCATACACCCCACCCCTTGCCCCTTCTGAGGGATTTCTGAACTAAAAAGCTGGGGTTTATTTGAATATCAAGGGGAAGGCTTCACTTTGTGAAGAGAGCCCCCAAAGTTGCAGAGTCTGGTAGCAGGGAAACAAAAAGGCATTCTGCTCAGCTCTGCCCTTGGCCACTGTGTCCTCAGAGGTGGGTCCTCCTGTCCTGCTCTGCTCACAGCCAGCACAGGGGCATTGCGTTCCTACCCCAAACCTCGAGGGAGCTGCCTGTGCCCTGTTCCTCCCTGCGGTCCCCAGGGGCTGCAGGCTTTGGGGGTCTCCCTGGGCATCCCCCCCATCTGTCCCCACTGCAGAGGGGACCACCACCTCCCTTGAGCACAGCACGCACTGAGACCCGTGCAACGCAAGGGGTGCACGACAGGTTACCTTCTGCCAGGTCCTCCTGGGAGATCCCAACGCACAAAGGTATGGGACCCCAAGGCTGACTGTGCCTGACCAGCTTCCCTAATACACAGTTAGAAAATGTAACTGGGAAACAAGACATGCAGGGACACTGGCACCAGCCAGAAGAGCAGCTAGGAAACAGCAGGCATGAAATGTCTGGATCCTGTGATACATCTCATACCTCATGTTCTCGTCTGAAGGGAAGAAACCCTCCAGAAGAGGAAACAGCTTTTCCATTGACTACCTCAATACAGACATTATCAGGCCATGACGGGGCTGGCTTGGAGCCTCTTTCAGATAGGGAGCAAATCTGCCCGAGGGGTTTAGGGATGCCCCTCACAGCTGAACCACCCAAAAGCCCCATGCAGGGCATGCATGCCCCATTGCAGGCACTCTGGAGCTGCCTGCCTCCCAACAGGCTGCTCTGAGCCTCCCCAAAAGCCAGACCACTCAGGGAGGGTGGGAAGCAGCAGGCAAAGGACGAACCCCCTCCCACTCCCCAGCACACGAGCAGTTGCGTGGGGGGCAGTGAGTGGAGACCAACTGCTCTCCAAGACAGATGGATGGAGACAGATTTTGCTGGAGAGTTGACCCCATGGAAGACCTTCTTGGTCTTGTACTGTGGGTATGTGTCTTCTCCCACCCAGCTTCCAGGCTGACCTAACAGCTCTTCCACACTCAGGCAGCCACCCTGGCCCTGATCCCAGCTGCCTTTTCGGGGGGCAGCATCCTCCTACCAGCATGCATTAACACCCATGCCTTCTGGAGGCACAGCGGGACTGATTAGCTTTTGCCCTGCAGAAAACAGAGACGACCTGCTGTAATCTCATGCCGTTTCCCCAGGAATGGACTTGCCCCACGTTTTGTAAGCAGAGAGAGCAAGCACACTGGGAAGCACTTGCTGCTGAACCCACGCTGATATTATTTGACCTTGGAGAAAGGTCAGCCTGTGTTGCCCCTGCACATAGCTAGGAAAGGCAAATCCACGGTGTTCAGCAAATCTCTTTGTATAACAGGCTCATTTCTTCTCAAGAATTCATTTCAGAGGGATTCAGTGGCATTGACAGAGGTGGCACTGGTAATTTCACTGCTCATATTCAGGATGTAGCACTTCATCCTTTGCCCTACAAGTGGGTTAGCCTGTGAATTGCTCTGTGCTTTGAGTTGCAGAGCCTGAATTACTTTGGCTGCAGGACACGGGCTGTTCACCAGAGCTCAGCTAGCTTTGAGATTGCATCGGGGTTCACCAGCAGCACGGGGAGCTTATAACTTCAGCATTCGTTTCAAGCTACCGTGGCTGCAAATGACAAAATCCTCGGAAAGCTTCATGTGGGTGCTAGAGCTCCTGACATAAGCTCTGAAGAAAACTGAGACCTCCTCCAACACAGCATAGCAGATGCATAACATGTCACCGAATCCCCAGCAGGTTAAAAAAGGAGGGAAAAGGAGATGAGATGGTACTCCTTATTTCCGCTGACACGAGGAGCTGCTTGGTGAAAGAAAGGGTCCTGGCTGAGGCACAAGTCCCTCACACCTGGGGTGTCCCAAGGCTTGTGCAGACACACGCAGCCCTTGCACCCAGCACAGGCAAAGACCCTGGGGACAAACCCCAGCTGTTTCATGCTCCAAGCTGGGAGAGACCTGTCCTCAAATACACAGCTCTTCACATCCTAAGTAGAGAAACCTGGCACAGGGTCAAATAAGGTGGAGAGGGGAAACCCCCACTTGGACTTGGCTACTCTCCAGGACCGCTGTGCACAACTGGAGCTCACCAAGGGTCTAGAGGTGGCTGTAGCTGGTTGGAAATCCTGCATAGCAAGCAGGCTGCTGCGGTAGAAAGGGACCCACCCTCATCACTTGTGCCCCATTACGCATTCGCAGCTAGCAGTGCTCTTCGCACTGATGGACCCCATGAACATGCTGCCTCGGAGGAACTGGGACTCCACCAGTAACCACTGGGTAGAAAACAGGGGACCTGCAGGGCAGTGTCTCTCCAGGGCCACCCATCTGTCTGGTCCATGCTTGCCACTTGTTTTTTGCTGTGTCCTTATTGCTGTTAATCCCTTTCTAATTACATTGGCTCATATGGGCTAGTAATCTTGTAAATTTTCTCACTAAGTATCTGCCCGCTCCTCTCTCTCCAGCCAGTTTGTCTGGTTTTGGTAGGACTGGTACACCATTTCTCTGCTGTATTATAGTTTTCACCGCAGCTCCTGCATTGCACAGTGCCCAGGCTGCCCGGGGCAGGCCTGAGGGAGCTCTTCCCCATGTAGGCATGGGAGTCTTTTCCACCCATTGTCCTAGTCTGCTTGGGGCAGCTCATGACCTGGAGGGCTCTGTCATGAGAAGCCCCTTGGGATCCCATTTATTTCTGCAGCAAGACTTGAACTACTATTGCTGTTAACTCCAGCCGACAAAGGATTCAGGTAATGGCAGGCTAAAGTACATGGTGCAGCCCTGGGAGGGGAGCGGTTTCAGCAAGCACATTACTGCATGCTAAGCCCTTGCTATACCTGCAGCTTCATCCCAGGAGGACTGCTGGCAAACGGATTTCACAATTACAGGAGCAGAAGAGGGAGCTGAGGGCTCCTGAAACACAGGCTTGTGCTCCTGCTATAATGAGCTGACAGGCAGAACACCTCTCTTCCTAGCCATTTAACCCATATAAATAGGAAATCCGCTCCTTCAGCGCTGCACAAGATCCGATGCCCCAGCTCCATACATACGCGTTGCCCTGTCACACCCGGCCTGAGGATCTGTCCATCCCCAGTGTGATGGGGCCACAGCGGAAAATGGAAGTGGCTGATCCGTGCCACATGCCAGCAAGGTCAGATCTGCTGAGCATCCTGGTGCTCAACAGCTTCTTCACAAAGAAACATGTTACACAGAGAGTCTTTCTCTGGTCCCTTTGGAAGGACAGGGTGTTAAGGCGCTTAGGGACATGGTTTAGTGGGCATGGTGGTGTTGGGTTGATGGTTGGACTCGATGATCTTAGAGGTCTCTTCCAACCTTAATGATTCTATGATTCTATGATTCTAAGACAACATGTCAGAGCAGTGGGGACAGAGTCCCAGGAAGACAAGTTTGGGTGGGCCAGCCCAGAGGCACTTCCGAAGAGTGCTCCACTTGCGGCATAAGCTCAGAGGGAAGCAGAAGGCAATACTGGATTTTCATAGGGTGGGTCTAACACATGAAAAACACAGGAGCCTAGAAAACAGCTCAGGAGTGGGCCAGCCACCTGACTTCACATCCTGGGCAACAGTGAAGGCGATGGCCTCTCTCCAAGCTGACAGAGCCCATGCCAGGGTGATGGGCTGGAGGTTATGGCTTTGACCGAACATGAGTTAACAAAATCAGGCTGTTCCCTATGCCATCAAGCTGTTTCCCCCTTCTTTTGCTGTAAGCTGTGTCCCTTGTATCCTGGCTGTGTCCCTTAGTGAGGTTCCACTGTCACAAGGAGTGGGGAGGCCTGAGACTGAGTGAGCATTGGATCTGCACGCTGGGGATCCCGGCTCCATGCTGGGCTCCCATGCTGCCTGTCCTTTCACAGAGTTGTGGCAGGAGCAGGCTCCAAGGGCTTCTCCCGAAACCCACCCCACTTCTTCGGGTGACCACTGCACAGTGCACTGCAGCTGCAAGGATCACCTGAAAATAGCAAACCACAATATCTGCTGCGAGGCTTTTCCTCTTCTCTCCCTTCCTCCAGCCTCCTGGTCTGTCACCCCTGCTGTCCTACTTACTCCCTCCAGCTCTTCCTTTTTCTTTCTCGGTTCCCAACCCCCCACCATGCCCAGGACTGGGCAGTCCCTGCACAAGTCCTGTCCTCATCTCTTTGCTGGGCCTGTTGCTTTCCACTGCGTTTCTCAAAGTGTCTGGGACCAGCGCTGCAGACGTTATCTGAACCGCAGCCTTCTTGGGATTCAGGCAAGCAACAGAGGCCTCTTCCTGCCCCTGCCATGCAATTCCTCTGGGTCTGCAACACACAATAGCAGTGACTATGAACTCCTACCTGGTAGACTGAGTGCTTTCTGCCCAAGGCTATTGCTCTCCAGGTGTTTCACTCCCATTGAATTCGGCTTCAGGGTTATTTTCCCCACAATACAGGAACTGCATTCATCAGGGCCCTTTGCATTGTCACTTCCTACCCACAGCTCCAGTCTCTTGGGTTCCTTTGTGTTTCACTTCACACTGGAGTTTGCATCTTCTCCCAGTTAGGATTTATCTGCAAATGCAATTAGTGAGCTGCTAGCTCCCCTCCTTTACATCATTATTGCTCCACCAGTTTGAATTTAGCTTCTCTTCCCACCCCTCCATGACTCCTGACTATCAACAGACATCAAAAGCCTGTTGAGATCTGCACAGAGATGAGAAGGCTAACCCATAAACCAAGCCACAGAAATTATTTATTTCCATTCTTCCTATTTTGGGCAACTTTCTTTATTAAAGATGCGCCCACTTGTTGCCAGGATGCAGACTGTGTGTCAGTCACACCTTGAGCATGGCTGAAACACAGCCGCTCAGCATCCAACACCACCAGCTTTAGTCTCCAGCATCTTTGCACCAGGCTGAGTCCAACTTCCCAAGGCATCCAACTCACCTTTCCTGCTGAGATTTGCCCTCGACTCCAAGCATTACCTAGAATTAATTTGAGCCACTAGACTATGTTGGGGTGAGAGGGTCAGTTACTAAAACTGTAAAAGGCAAGCAGGCAACACAGAGTTAAAATTCTGCATTCCCAACAGGGCCCCTAGCACAGCGCATGATAAGCAAGGCTGGAGCCTGGTTTGTACCAGGATTTTCAGAGCAGCTATTATTTCCAAAAATACAAAGTCATTCCTTTGAAGAAAAAAAAAAAAAAGAAAAACACAAGAGCTCTAATCTCCTCGCTGCAGAGTTTCACCTTCTGCTTCTCAGTCCTTCTCCCAACACACTGCCAGCACCGAGGAAGCAGGCAGGAGGGGGAGCACGGTGCTGGCCTGCCCAGTGCAGGTCTCCCTCGGCACCGCCAGCACGGCCAACCACACCATCAGCAGAGCAGAGGGACAGGGCTGGCATCACGGGAAGGTCCCTGCACCAGGACCGCAAAGCCTGTTACAGTGAAGGCTAGACGAAGATGTGGTGCAAGTCCTATGCGCCAAAGCACATGAGACTTGGGCTCAGTGGGGACCGCTGCCTAGTGACTCCCACGCTTCGGCCACTGCGGGCTGGCTTCAAGGAGCTCTGCAAAGAGGATCTGAGCCTTGTGAGAGCCCTCCACGCACAGGGCTGCACACTGGCTCGTCCTCCCACAGAGCTCCTCTCAGAGCTGTACAGCACAGCCTTTTATTTTCTTAACGGTTGGAGTTTATAAGGAGGGGCGAGGACTGACTGAGCACAGGCTGTGAGCACCCCCGTGCTGCAGCATCCCCAGGCGACTGCCAGGATGCCTATTCTCTGCCCTCCCCACGGCTCCCTTGGAGCTTGTCCCTGCAGCCAGGAATCACTGCCCACGGCTTATTTGGCTGTGGAAGAGCCGAACTGCTGGGTGGAGGTGAGAGAGAGGCAGAGGTGCCCCCAGCTCTAGTCCCAGCTTTGTCTCTGTGGTTACCTGGCCATGGGCAGCACCAAGCCCATTCTCATAAGGACATCTAGTGGCACCATGACAGACGGCACGCTTAACCTTGGCCACTCTGCACCTCTTTTTTTCCCCGGACCCTCCTAACCTCTCCCATTAGCTCTTGCTGCCCATCCACACTCTGCTTAGTTCAGGGCAGAGGCACAGCTGGGGTGGGTGGAAGTCAGGATCCCACCAGTGGTGCCCCAGGACACCCTTGGGACATGGCTGGTCACTGAGATGGGGACATCTCCAGGAATAAGACGTGCCCAGTGCTAGGTTGAGCTGCTGCAAAAGGGTGCAAAGTCACATGAGAGAGCTCAGGAGGCTCCTCTCCCCTTGCAGAGATACGTGCACACAAACCCTGGGTCCTTTGGGGAAAAAGTACACCCCAGGCAGCCAGAGAGCAGGGTGGGATGGTAGTGGTGTAGGGTGTCCTGCTGGGACAGTGGCAGCACACACCAGGACAGCACAGGAGACCTCATCATGCTGTGGGCCAGAGTAGCCCAGTTCCCCTTTGCACCAGCTCCTGTGCAGCCAGAGAGCTGGAGGAAGGATGAGGAGAGGTGGGGAAGCCCTTGACCCCTGCACAAAGGGGAAGGAAAAACTTGCAGAGGCCTACTAGAGACAAACATGAGTTTCAGCAGCAACACCTCAGGTGCTCCTGCATTAGGTGTGCAGGGAGCTGGGACAAGAGAAGCGACTACAGCAATGCTGCTACCTGTTACCCCAAGCGCAGCCTTTCCTCTAGTCAAAGTTTTAGTTTCTCTTGAGCTTTTTAAGTGCTTAAAAACACTTCCAGAAAGTCTGGCAAGTAGGACTGAAGGGGCACCCTGCTCAGACCACACCACTGAACTGTTGGACAAGCAGGCAAACGTCTAAGACACTCCAGAGCAGAACAACATACCCACAGACATGGACATTTATGGGAAAGCAGGACCAACCTGCATCCAGCACGACACACTTAGGCAAAACACATCCAGCCGTGGAATGAGCAGTGCTGTGCCCCAGGCACCCATCCGACTCCATATAACTGTTTCCAAAGCAATCCTCTTCAGCTAGTAATGACCATGGATAGTTCGGACTTGAAGACCATTTCCATTACAGAAAGGGCGCATCATCTTCTGCCTTTATTCAAATGAAAGCAGTAATGAAATCACTGCTGCCTAATACAGACGCACTTAGTTAGCTATGTACTTGCTTTTTGGTTTGGTTTCTTTTTTTGCTTTTCCGTTCCATGGTCAACATTTATGCATTGCTGTCAGAAAAATTGCTTTAATTTTCCATTCTGTTTCAACACCCTTTGCTAAAAACAAAAAGTATTATCTACTGAAGAACTGTGAATTGACTCCATCTAATATCTTAGGAGCAGAGCTAACACCAAATGGCATTCACTTGCATTTTTAATGTACAGATGAAGTCACAGAAATCACTAACTTAGAGGCTAGCTCATCAAATTTTTCTCGCTAAAGCATATCCCATACCTACTACACTGGCTCTTTCTCCTCTAGAGAACCTAGCTGTCATTTCTTTAATGATTTTCGTTGGCTAGTATGAACATTTTAAGGCTTAACATGAGCGATGTGGATGAATGAATTTCTAGACTTCATTTGGCTTTTCATTTACAGTGTCAGAATAAGTCTGATTTGCCAGTGTTGTGGTTTTTTTTTTTTTCTTTTTTCCTTTTCACTGGCTCCTAACACTCAGATCCTTACTAGTGCGTGTATGACTTTAATGATGTTATGGGCTACACGTAGCCTCCTGGATCAATGCATCTGCCCTTCCCCTAAGTACAACCTGGCCAAGGCTATTGTGTTGTCCCACAAGCAGCAGCAACCACCCTGAAAGACATAATTTTTACAAGTTTCTTGGCTGCACCTCCCAGCACATTCCTCTACATACCCAGTAGCTATTGAGCATAGTCAGGTTTACATCTGTTACACCAAATCTCTATTGCAGGTTCAGTAGATTATTCTGTGCAAGAGTGTGATCCCTCTGGACAGCACTCCAGTAATATATTCTCTTGGCTAAAACAGTTGGGCAACCCTTGCTCTGGAGGAAATTTGTTGTTGGTTTTGCCTTGGGGAGTAACTCTCTGGAGTAAGAGCTGTCTGAAACCCCCTCCCTACCAGAGACGGCTGAGGATTTGCTCTGAGCAGAGCCTGTGGGGCTGGTAGGTGAGCAAACAATTCAGCTGGGGAGCTTTCATTTCATTCAACAAAAAATGAATTTGTCTCAAAACAGACTTTTCCTTGTGTCACTCAAAATATTCCAGTTTTTCCACTAAAACACAAGAAAAGATGTCTGCCTGAAAAGCTGTCATGCACCAGCAACATCCATCTTCAACCATAACAGGCTCCCACGTGCGTGGTCCCACACGCTGCCTGCATGATGCCTTCCTGCTGGCCTGGCAGGCAATGATCCCCAGGGTCTGGCTCCACCAGCAAGTTCAGAGAAACATAAAGGACAAAAGCCAGGGCACCGAATTTGCTCCTGTTGCCTTGTCTTTTCTTCCTGCTTTGAAGTACTCTGGTTTGAAGTATGGGGACAAGCATCTGTTCGGTGCTGGGTCACGCTCCTGCCCTCCCAGTGCAGCAGACACAGGAGCAAGCAGAGCAGCCCTGCTCTGTGGCAGGAGAGAAATTAAGGAGCTGCCAGGTTGCTTAATAACCCAGCAGCTCCTCATGGTGCCCTGCAGCACTGCTTGTAGATGGGGATAAGGCATGACCAAGAAGCTCAATGCAAGCATTGCCCAGTGAGGGTGGAGGAACACAGCTCTGAACCCTCTTGAAACCCTTGGCATGCTGCTGATGCAATCAGCTTTGAGGGCCCAAATACAACATAGATATCACCCCCAAGACCCAAGTGTTTCCAGTTGGTGACATGGGTCACTTAAAGATCCCCAGGGACGGATGACGTGGGCCTTCTGCTTGCACTTGCAAGATCTCTTCTAGGTGTCCCAAAAGCTCTTCTCATTTCTGCTGACATGTTCACCAATCATACCTTGACAGTGGTGTCACGAGCACAGGCGTTCTCAGCTTTACAGCCAGCAAGCTTCCAGAAGTCTCCTGCTGAAGGACATTTTTCTCTTTGGGTGTGTTATTCAGTGATAACCAATCATTAAACTGGGCTTTGCAGTCTAGTAGGAAGCACTGCACCCACTGTTCAACACCTCATGACACGTGTTGACCACTGACAATCTTAGGGGATTAATTTACAGCTGCAACAGGAATAGCACTGCCGTGAAGGTATACCTGCAAGACTATGCAATCTACTCTTGGAACATAAATTTTCCTGCCTCAGTCTTGCTTATTAGGGGGGTTCCTACTGTTGGGGATCAGCAAGGGCCAGGTGCTTCCTAAGGGAAGGGGAGCCAGGAGCTGAGGGTAACCCCAGCACAGGCAGTATCCTTACCAACAGGTATAGTCCCACAGCACCTGAACACAGCAGGTAGAGTCAGCTGCTGGCAACAGGGTTTGAAAGCAGTCCCAGACATACTCAGCAATGAACTGGGTCCAGGGACCATCCACAGGTGCAGAAGGAGATGGAGCCAGCCAGGACTGAGGTCCAGCAAAGGTCCAAGGTCCATTCAGGAGGAAGCGCCAGAAGAGCTACAGAGAGGCACACCTACAACATAGCTCAGAGAAATAAAAAAGGCCCAGGGCTGCTTTTAAATAGGACTCCTGAGCCATGAACAAGGTGTGGGTGAGGGCCCAAGTGAGGCTGATCAGGACCATTAAGGTCTATTGGTGCAGTCGGGGCCCTGACACCTACCAGGACCAATGGCTGTTTGTGACTTTATTGCCAATGCAATTGGAGATCCTCTGAGATTATTTTTTTCTTAGGAGTTTTCTTCTAATGATGAGCATCTGAGCCAATTTCAGTTTGAAGATGTACCTTTGGCAGCAGGGAACAATATCATGATGAGTTCAGTGACAGAGTCAGAGGAGAGGTCAAACAACCCTGATGCCAAAACCAACATTATCTAAAACCAAGGTGAGCTGGAGGACTGAATTAAAGAACATTGCAGCAAAAATAAGGAGTATAGACCGCTCACAGATGCAGGTAGTATGGCAACTCAAGTTTCCAGACTGGAGGCACTGGAGAAACTCTGTATGATGGACACCTGACTCTGAAAGGAAACCCACAAGCACCCCCTGAATATCCCCAGGGAAGGAAGTCCCCATCCTCACACCTGCTAGTGCAGTGTCCCCCAAGAGGGGAAGGACATATGCCCTGAGCTCAAGGCACGTCCTCACCATGAGATCAGGCAACTGACCAGGTCTGAGCCAGCAGGGCAATGCGTGTAGCTACGGTGGAGGGTATTTCCCTCCACTTTGATGTGGATGAATGCTGTTGAGCCTATAACTTGCGTTTAGATGAGAGCAAATCGCTTCAATTATCATTTAAAGATGGATTCAGCACATCCCTAGGTGAGCAGTTTCAGAACTTAATTACCTTTCCTGTGAAACATTTGTGTCTTAATTCCAATTTGAATTTTTCTTACTTCAGCTCCACCTGTCAGCCACTGAGTCTCATCTTTGTCTGCTGGATTAAAGGACCCTCTGCTATCAGAAATCTCCTCCCTAGAAGTACTTAGAGACCATGATCAAGTCACCTCTCAACTTGCTCTCTGATGAGCTAAATAGATTGAAGTCCTTAAGCCTATCATCACACAGCAGGTTTTTCAGACCTTTTCTCATTCTTGCAGCTCTTCTCTGAGCTCTATTTTTTTTTAATCCGCGATAAAAGTGTGGATGCCAGAATTTGATACAATATTCAGTAATGCTCTCCCTACACTTTATATCACTTTTCCATCCTACCTATTAGCCCCTCAAAATATATAACTGTCACATGCATCCACATTAATTATAAATTCAACTGGTGTCCTCCTTATCTGGCTTCCTAAGCCCCCTTCAGCACCACTGGTTTTGCTGAAACACTCCCAAATCTCCACATACGGATGATATTCTTTGTTGCAAGAACTACAGCACTGTGTCTTGCATCCCTAAAAGACACATGGCTTGTTTGTATCCCACCTAAGAAACTAGTTCACAACTTAATTTGTGTAAACAGTGATTTTCTCCCACTGTTACTGCTTCACATCTGGATGTAGATATAAATTATGGATTAAAAATCCTCCTACTGCACTGAGTTGGTCCTCAGTGTCAGTACATCTCTGCCTCAGCCCCAGTAAGTTCATGACTTATGTGTGGAAATGCAACATGAAAACACAGCCAGCACCACTACGGGCTTGCCGACTGCTGATGGAGATACCCTTCACTGGGAAATGCTGCAGTTGTTAACTTGTTTATCCCAGCACTGTGATTCAGCTCCGGTTAAATGAGAGGGCATGACTATGGCCATGCCTGTGGTCCCAGCACGAAATCATGCAACCTTGCACTGCAGCCCTAAACACTAACAAAAACTTAAAAGGAAAACAAGCAGTTTTCAAGACTTCCAGCTGCTTTCTTTTTCCTTAGCTCCCCTCCCAGCAAGCCGCTATCTAGGACACACAACGAGTGCATGAAATCGCTTCTTCTGTCCCCTTTCCAAGGCCACCGTTGCTGGTCCAACCCAATGCAGAGGAGACAGCAGCTTTGCGGAAGGTAATTAGCGGTGCTGCCTTTGGTCCTGTCATGCCACACACATGTATGCTCTGGCTCCAGGTGCGCTGGGGAACCAGGAGTGAGAGGCAGCTGTGGCAGGTCCATCTGGGCTGGAACGCCTGAGGATGAGCCGGGCTGTGAAGATGCACGACTAAGGAATTAACAGGAATACGTCATTAGATGGATTCCCAACAGGGATGCCAGAAAGCATGCTCGGTCTGTGCATCTCGGTGACCCACTTCCAAACCTTCCTATTCCCTAAATGTAATCTCCTTCAATTTATAATCACTCTGCCTCTTCTCTGGCGTTCAGAAGCCATTATCACTGTGTCTACCCCAAGCCCTCACAGCCGACTTTAGGTGCCACTTCTTTTTATTGTAACAATAATAACCTGTGTATGCGGCAGTTCAGCCAGCCAACCGGCTGTGCCTGCCTGCAGAAATGAGAGATTTAGCATGGCAGCCATTTCCTGAAATGCAGCAGGAAAACCCAAAAAAGTTCTGGATCGCTTGGATGACCAGGGTTATCCGAGACCCCAGGCTCCTCAGTCCCTTGTCTCTGTTCCCTAGTCTGTCCTGTCAGCTAGTGATAAAGCCCTGGGAAAACCCACGGGAGTGACGGGCATCCCACCAGAAGCATGTACCAAGATGTAAAGATTTTAGTAGGAAATGCGGAGACTGGCATGTGTGGCATTTGAGTGGGAGTGCTGGGGTGTGGAAGGACCAGAGGGAATGGCAAAAGGGGGACACGGGAATGGCAGAGGCGATGGCCCCCATGTGAGCAGGTCACCAAGACCACAGCACATCTCCATGCACTTCACTGGAAAAAAGGGCCAGCCTTAGACAAGGGCCAGGTTAAAACAAGGGCCAGGCAGAAGCCACTGAAGAAGCAAGAGCAGGAAAATAAAGGCAAGGACTGGAGCCATAAGATACCCAGGTAGGCAGGCAAAAGGCAAGGAATAAATCAGCACTGATGTCCAGCGACTCACAGAGGTGGCACAGGATGAATGCCCAAGAGATCAACATCACTGTTAGCACACGAAGGGTACCAAAGGCTCACCCAAAAATCAGCACATGTCCCATGCTAAGAAGAAGCCAGAAGGCAGGAAGGGGATTTCACAGCCAGCATTTCTAATGTCTCTTGTGTCACAGCAAGTACTGTGGATAGATTACATGGATACCTGCATCCTGGAACCTGTGAATATGTGGGCATAAGAGAATGCATGTAAGAGAAATCAGTTTCATTTCAAAGAAACATCTTCATCTCCTATGTGGACTTCCGCTGAGCTTCATGACATTAGCAGAGCTTTGTTGTTACGATGTTGCAGCAGAGATACTTTAGATTCCAGATGTTTTGAATTTTCTGTCTATTTGTAATAAGAATGATAACAATAATACATAACAAAATAAGTCTTACAGTTTTTTTTACCTAAATTGAAATGTCTCCCAAGTGTTTTGTGAATGTATTCTAGTTATCATTATGTACACTGAAGTAGCGGATATGTCCTGTCCTGGCTTATTCCTGCGGGGCACCCACTCCTCTGGAAAATTATCTTCCCTGTCTAAAAGAGTTTCCAATTGCAAAAATGATGCTGGCGCTGATGATTATGATAACTGTTTCTCCGAGGAAAAAGAAATATGATAAAGAAACATGCTGAAGTACAGTCAGATCTGAGAGTGCATTTCAGCAATAATTTAAATTAAAAATATTAAGGACATATGTTCTCGTTACCCAAACACTCACAAATTGCAGCCATACCATGCAATAATCAATTATAAAATTCAACTGAAATATAATTACTTGATTATTTATTCTCTGGTTTCAGATTAGGATACAATTGTATCCCATGATACACCCCCAGCACATGAAAACATGGGAGCTCTCCTGGCTCCACCGCTTTAACTGTACCTGTTGAGCAGACTGTTTTGACAAGACGGCTTTACTTACATCAGTCTGTGGCTTCAGTCCCCTTAATAACATCAACATCAGTCATTTTCTGAAAGCGCAGCTCTTTATGGACGTGGCCCAATAAAAAGAGATTCCTTGGTTTCAGCCATAGAAAAAATGTTCAGTAATGAAGACCAGCCAAAGAAAATGACCATTGCTTATTTTATTTAATTTCTAACTTAAATTCAAGTCTGATTTTAGAGAGTTTGTATTACAGGAACTTTGAAGTATCTGTATTATTCTCCGGTGAGGGCACAAGACACCATACATAATGCCAGATTTGTTAGCGGATGTCCCATTAACTAACATTAATCATAAGCCACTTTTATTGCACGAGGTCAGAAGCCTGTTCTGTATTCAAAAAGTAAGTGTTGTACTTTTGGGTAGGATGAAATCTGTTCTTCACGGGTACGTGTCCAATTGAGGGCAATAGAAATTTGCTGCTGCCCAGAGCTGCAGAAAAAGCCTCCCTATATATCCTTTCAGACATCGCCGTGACAAAATCCCATGTGATCACACGACTAAAGTAATAAGAGGCTAAAAGTTACAATAGGGCAATTACGCCGTTATGTAGCCACTTCCTGCAGCCGCTATGTACAACACAAAGGCAGTCTGGCACAGAGGCAAGGGCTATTTCACTCGTGTCATTTTTTTTATCATTAGCTCTAAAGAGTCAGATGTGTCCCTCGTACATACTCTAGCATACAGCAGTATTCTCCATTACTGCCATGCCATTAACCCATTTTTAGACTCTCTGCCTCTAAAAACTCCTTCCCAAACCAAAAAAAGCCCCAAAGTGGACCCGAAGACCAGTTTTCTTAGCTGCTGTTTGTGAGACCACCTTGGTTTTTTGACTGACAACTGCAGGAGCCAGAGAAATACAAGGTTTGCATGAAGAGGTTTGCCATCCCAAGTATGTAATCTGCTTTATCATCAAGGATTACAGGTCATAAACTGGGTTCCAAATGTGTTACCTACTGCTTGGCATGCATTAGTCATCCTTCCCCTCTCAAAATCACTGTGAAAGGCGCCCGATGAGGGGGCATGAATAGCAAATAGCGTGTGCTGGAAGGGAGCAGGCAGCAAACGCGGGGGGGAGGCTGAAATGTGTTCATCCAAAGTATCAGGCAAACACATTCGCGCACCAAAGAAATCAGGGTGTATTCACAAATTGAACAAAAGGTGGAAACTCAGGATAAATTAGTTCCCTTGAGGGCACGTGATCAGAGCCGCCCTCAATCTACCTTTCCTCTTCTGCTTGCCATGCTTGAGAGCTGGGCTGCTGATGGCCAGCAACTGTCTGTCTGTCCTGGAGGGCTGCTCCCTCCTTCCCTGATGGACACTGCTTGCCCAGGTGGCATCCGCCCCTGCAGAGATGCTCCTGCATGGCCACTCACCTTTCCCCATCTCAGGAAAAATATTTGCCCATGCTGATGTTCTCTTTCAATGCACGCTGGTGCTCTGCTGTTGCATCCAGCATGCCCAGTGCTCCCTAAAACCGTCAGATAAAAACGCCACCTTGGAGCCAGGTTGATGGTGAAGCATCCTCCAGACCAGAGCAGGAGCTCAGCCAGATTTCAAGGGTCAGCAGCCACAGGAGGATGGGCATTCCTGCCCATCTCTGGGCTTTGCCGAGCCGCTCTCCTGTCTGTGCCGATGCAAGAGAGTGAAAATTGCTTCGTTTGAACCCGAAAGCCCAGCGGAGCTGCTACAAAGCCTCACTGCACCCAGGGCGCTGCTCTTTGCAAGCACCCTCTAAGGCCCTGCTGCCTACCTGCCAGCGCCGAACAAAACGCCGAGAGCTCGTTATTCGGCTCAGAGCGTCGGTAAAGCTTCCCCATGCTCTCGCACAGAGGCTGAATCACAAATGAGAGGAATAAATGAACACAGGCCCCCAGTGAGTGCTTTCATGTCAGCTGGGAGGGAAGGGGCGAGGGGTGGAAGAGCCGGCACCGTCTGCTGCTTCAGCATGAGCACCAACGAGCTGGCAGCCCCCGCGGTGGGACGCTGGGGGTGAACCAGCCCAGACAAACCATTTTGGCCGCATGCTGCTGCACATGGGGCTCTGCCCGGTGGGTTCAAAGGGGTGGATGGTGCCCCTGGGGTGGGCATAAACAGCCCTGTCATCTCCCTGCAGTGGGGAGTGGGAGCCTTCGGGTGCTGCCAGGCCCCTGCCTGCAATGCCATGAGCCGAGCCATGGTGTGCTGGCAGCAGCTGAGCTAGGAGGTCCTCCCAGATGCTCAGCACAGTCCCCATCCTTTTGCACCTGTTCAGCTGTGGTACCGTGGCATGAGGCTGCTCCCACCCAAAATGCAGCATTAGCAGCACTCGAGACCCCTGGATCCCGCTGCCAAATGTGGGTGCAAGCAGCCGGGCTCAGCTCTGCCGTGCACGGAGCAGCAGGGGAAATCAAACCCCTGACCTGGCTCATCTGCAGCGGGACAGCAGCTCTGGCTGGGACCCTGGGAAGCAGAGGGTCCGATGGAGAGGCATGGCTACTGTGTCCATGCATAACCACCGCTGAGTTAACAAGCACCATGCTGTAGTTTTTTGTCGGTTCAGAGATGCCAAGGGCAGAGGGTTCACTGTCTTCCTCCCACCTGCCTGCCTGCGGGGCATGAGCCAGGTAGCTTAACCAAAGCACTTTGCATCCAGCCCATGTCTCACGGGTCAGCTAGCACAGGGGTTTTTTCAGATGCAGTACAGTCCTAATTTACAATCCTTACATGTATGGGAACCTGACATTTCTCAAAATGGCTCTTTCCAATAAGTAATTCTACACTTCATGAAAATTTGTTTGCCCTTCCTAATCTTCATCGATGGCGCAGCCTTTTGTGTGGCTCTGCCCTGGCTGCAATCAGAGGACTTCTCTCCATGTCTGATCCCGACAACCTTAACAATTTGTCAGGGCTCCGGCACCTGCCTTTATAATATTGCCTAGGAGTCCTCGAATGGCCTGTGCATACGGATGAGTCTCCTTTGACTCAGAAGAGAGGGCCACAGCTGTGTTCATTTCCACAGCGTAGCACAGCGACCTAAATCAACTCCAAATGAGGACTCATCCTTTCAAGGCATCCCACAGCAGTCAGATACCTGGCAATGAATCCCAGCCAGTCTGACAAGGCAGCTTTTCAAAACCAGCGTCTGTCGGTCATCTGGATTGCAGGAGGCAAAAGTGCAGGTCACCCTCCATGAGCACATCGCACTTGAAGTATCTGTCTTCAGTGTGTCCTATCTCCTTAGCAAATTATCATCTTTTTCCTGCTTCTACCTTCTGCTCCTTTTTTAAACAGTCTCTCTCTCCAGGTTTCCTTTCACTCCTCACTACTGAAAGTGGAGATTTGGAGACCAAGGGCTCCAGCAAGATACATCTCCTCAGGCATCAGAGCAGCAATTGCCCCATCACCCCTTGCCCAGATGCTTGCAGCTGCTTTTCTTGTCTCCTCAGGAGCTGCAGGCGTAAGAGCAGAGGTAACTTAGTGGTGCAGGGATGGCATTGGAGATGCCAGCCATCACACCAGCACCCACAGATAAGATATCCGTGATTGTGCTGGTGCCTCGGCCATCAGCATGTCTCCAGCTCCTGCAGCAGAGTGCTGCAGCAGAATAAGCGCGTGTATAAATAAATCATCGGGGCTCTGATCAGAGGGCTTAATCCCAGAGAAGTTATCAAATATTTATTTTAAGACAGAGAAATAAATAGATCAAAACACTGATGGGGGACATTCTATCCTCACATCAATCCCTTTGCTGAGCACTGCTCAGTGGCTGGGGAAGCACACTCAGCCAATGTGGCCAACAGCACTGGTGGCCCAGCAGGACACCAGCCAGGAGTCACCAGCCCTCTGCAGAGAGGAGAAATCCTCCTCCTGCCTCTCCTGACAGACAGCCTCTGCCTCGTGCCCAAATCACCCTGCATGACCGCTCCCTCCTGGAGTCCTCCAGGCTTTGCTAATATTGAGTTGCCCAGGTCTGACAGCCCCATCATCATTAGGATCAGGCTATTACTCGTGTGATATTTTAATTGAACTCCACTCATTTAGAATACATACTTGCTGGAGAATCCCTTGGCCAGAAGAGTGGGAATACATCGCTCATGGTGGTGGTACCCGAGGAGACCCATCCCTTACCCTACCAGAAAAACCCAGCTGTACATCCACCTTGCTGAGGCCACGTATTTAACGTGGTAAACGGGTGGTTTCTACTTCGCGACTCTTGAGGGTCTGTATGAAGCTGGCTGAGGCACCTGCGATGCGATCTGAGCCGGTGTACACAATTCAGTCACACTTCAGCGCGTCAGGAAAATAAATCTCAAAGCAGACACAGAATCAAAGCATCTCTGCCCAGCTTGCAGGGCCTGTGGTTATTCAAGAGATCAGTCAGGGCTATGAAATGCTGTCTCTCCCAAATCAATTAACTCAACTAAAAGGTACCTACCTATTCATTATTTGAGCTCAAGCTTGGCCTCATTGCACCGGCGGAACAAAAACCTGTCTGGTAATGATAACTGCAAGACAGTGGCTGGGGAAAAGAATTGTCCACCCCACGCGGGGTGTTATGACGGGAGACATCAGCCGCCCCGCGGGTCCCAGGGCCTGAGTGCTTCTCAATCACAACCTCGTGCTTCCGGAGGCAGTATTTCACGCCTAATTATCAGCAGCTTTTTCAATAGTGTGTCCACAAATTGCGTTAAATGTGGACACATTGTATTTGTTTCATTTTAGGCACAAGGAATTGTGACACAAAATGCAACAACCAACCAGGAGCTGGGGAGAAAAACTCCTTTCTCTGTTGATTGCTTGTGTGTGAGTAAAACAGCTAACACCATTCTTACTACCTTTTAAAATTTCCTAAAACCCAAAGATTTTGGGGGAATATTTTAGTTCTGCACAGTTGGTACAGGCTTAACAGCAACAGATTTCCTATGGGTGGATTCACCTGTATCCCTTCTCCAGGCAAACACCTTTTCCAGATTTTGATGAAATGCCACTTATGTCAGCTCCCGTGAATTTTTGGTGAGGCATTTGCTGCTCTCCCTCAAACCGTACATCCCGGTGACAAAGTGAATGTATAAAAATCTCATCTTGATTTTTTTTTTTTTTTTTTTTAATTTGAAATTACATTTCTGGCTGTCACATTTGAAGAAATTTTTTTTTAAGTGCAGCCAGGACATCCTGACAATCTTCTGCAGATGCCTCGACTTGAAATCTTCTGTCTGGATTTCTCCTGACAGCAGCTCTCCAGGTGACAGTATTGGCTATAAAGAGCATTTCATGGATCAGAGAGGGAAGAATCAGGACTTGCTGGTCCCTTACGGGGAGCTTGCCCTGCAGCATGTGATTTTACTGCAGCCTGCAGTGCCCTTTGAATTCCTCTCCCTCTTCACACCTGCGATGTCCTGTCCTCTTACACAGACACTGCTGGTCTCCTGCCTTCAGTTAGTCTATCCTGTCTGGTCAAACCCCACATGTCTGCACGCCCAGCATCTCTAAAAAAAAAAACCCAAACCCAAAACAAACCAGCTTCCTAAATGATTTGCAACCATCCACATCCTAGCTGGCTCCCCCCATGCCACAGCCTGCCCATATGCCTCGGACACGGAGGATGCAGGTGAGCCGAGAGATGGCCTCGCACCGGTCCAGGGGTGAGCATCAGTGAAGACATTCATGCAGACAACTGCATAAAATAATATTGCCCTGAATCTACGTGCTTTCATGGATGCAGTAGAGGTGTTGACCCTTCGCAAGATGCTCACTGGGGTTACAAACACTGTGCCACGAAGCTACTTAGACCACTCTGGGAGTAATGTCCTGGTTTTGTCAATTTATGTTAAGGGAGATATTTTTGTGTTGGAGAGAGCACAGTGTAAAATCATTTAGACAATAAAGGAGTGGCAGGATTTCCACAGGAGAAGAGATTAACCAAAGTGGGATTATTTTGTTCTGCGAGAAGATGATTAAGAGGTGGCATGATTGAAGTATTTAAACTGGCTCAGGGTTATTATCAAATTAAGTTGTATTGGAGATTGCTGGGCAGCCGTCATTCAAGGGCAGAGCAGGGGGCTTTGCAGCAGCCTCCCTCATAGCAAAGGGCATGGTTTTGGCTGATCCAGAAGGTTACTCATGGATGGAGAAAGCAGATACGTGCTGCTGTGTGCCATCAGACAGAGGTTTGGGTGGGCTGGAGAGCTGCCTATTGCTTACAGATAACCTTAACCTTGGCACCATCCTTGTTTGAGCATCAGGATCCAACTCACACATATTTATTACCCTCTGTGCTTTCAGATGGATGGTCTCATCATCCGCAGCAGTGCTGTCCTTCGCTCCTACAAACTACTGTGAATTCATGTACTTCTGTCACCTCTTCTCTCCAGGCTGACAGGGCTAGGCACTGTATCCTGGTGCAAGCAAACATTTGCCAGGCGAGGAGATGTACTGAGGTCTTGCACCTTTTCTGTATTCCAGGCACAGCCCTGGTTTGTGCATTGCTGCATGGTGTTTCTGCTGGTCTCCAGTGCTGGTTCTGCGTGCATTTCTGTCTCACTGCTTCTCTTGTGCCACTTTGGATTCTCTGCCATGCCCACCATGCCAAAACCATGCCAGTCCTCTATAACCTTCAGACCAGACTGAGTGGTTTTCTTGGATTAGCAAGCTCTAATTGCTTTGCATAGGGTTAACTTAGAGTCTTCCTGTCATCTCTGTCTAAAATTTTTGTTCCAGATCACAACCAGATTTCAGTCTCTTACCAAAGCTTCAGCACCCGTAATTACAAAATGGGCTCTTCAGACCTTGATGAGCTGCAAATTCCTCTATGGTTTCACCTTGTTTCATATGCTCCAGTTAAGAAGCTCTCTCTCATATGCATCATTTTCATGTCGAGTGTAGCACTCCTCAGATTTTTTCAATAGGACTTCAAAATTATTCTCTTCTTCCTGAGTTAACTAAAGCGTGTTAAACCATAGCCCCACTATTGCCAGTGTGGAGGCTACTTTTTAGCGTCTTTTGGCTGACCTCTGTTTTTGATCTTCTCCAGCTGTTTATCACATTTCCAGGGAATTTCAGCTCTGACTGCTGAGGGGGTTTCATACTGCTCCTTCTTCCCATCTTGCAAGTTCCTCTTTAATTCTGGACTCATTTCGGGGACCATACAGAGCTAATTTTGAATTTATGCTGGCCTTGTTTGCAAAAACAGATCTGCTCCTTCAGGCCAGGTTGCCACCGGACTCACTCTGTACCTTCACTCCTTTCTGCTCCTTCATCACTCAGGGCAGGAGATGCTGCTGCAGCAGACTGCAAAGAAGCTTTCTCATACCTGGACCATGCTGCATGTCACCAAAGCAGCTGTTGGCTGCTGATGATGGGGGATGAAGGTGGGGAGCACAGGAGATGCAATGCTGTGAGTGCTTCCCTGGAGCAGACCTCAGTCCCTTTTTGGTGAGGAACACGGATGCAAGCCTAGCCCACAAGCCAGGCATGGCTGAGCATCCCACATGGGCCAGAGCATTTTTATCTCTTGCTGTAGTAGCGTCCAGGGTAGGTCAGAAGAATCCCACCTCAGAGGAGATTTTGTCTCCCTATTCATTCACAGACTGTCTAGACAACTAGTCTGCAGGTGACAGCCACGTTGCCAGCATCAGCAGTGTCATACCAGCTTCATCCGTGGGCTCAGACTGCAGCAGGTTTGTCCCGTCTTTCCACACACACACCACCCCTGCCCGAGATCACAGGTCCCAAAACACCTTTGGGCTTTGTCTGAGGATGGGAGAAGCCTAAAAAAAGCTTTCTTCTTGATTGACAGTAGGGTTTTCCTCATGAGAGCATGAACAAAGGGTATAGACTCAAACAGACTCACCGCCTTGCACAGGAGCGTTCCCCAAGCTGCCTTCTGCCGCATGCAGAGAGATCAGGCCTGGTGCCTGGGAGGATGGGTAAACAGCTCATCAGAGCTCATCAACATCCGCACAGCCTATCTGGGAAACACAGTGTGAATGCTTAAAAAGGGCACCGGAGCACAAAAACCGGTTCTGCCCTGTTGGGCTGGTAACAAAAGCAATTAGCTGGTGGAGGTGGGAACAGGGCCTTTGGGCTCTGCTTATACAGCTGATTAGGGGATCATCTGTCAGTCTTGGCCTCTCCTCGAAGCAATCCCCCAGCCGCGGCTATGAGCCAGAGAAGAGAACAGCTCTGAAAGGCCAAGACTTGGCATCCCTCTGCAAGACTGGAGAGTTCACACTGGCTCTCCAGCTCCATGTGAGGGACCGGCCACTGCATTTGCATGCTTGGAGCTACCAGGAAGGAGCTACCAAGGGTGGGGGTTTTTTGCACTTCTTTCTACAAAATTGTCTTCTTTCCTGCCAGGACACTCATTCCAGTTCTTTCCAATCTCACTTTTACCATTATCCTGCTGGAGCTCCACCTTCCTGGGGACAACAGCTCCAGGACCCCTTCTTGCAGAGCAAGGTAGGAAAAGCCATGCATGCCTGGTGCATGCATGCATCATTACTGTCCAACGAGCACACACCACTCACATCCAGCTTGCTCTTCTGCCTCATGCCCCAGCACAGGCTCCTTCTTGCCTCTTCTCACCAGGACCCCACCAGAGGGACACCAAATCCCTCAGTGCCTTTAGTGTGTCTCTGCCCTTCCCCTGCATCAGGCAGAAGCCACTGTCAGGGCAGCTGCTCCTAATGGATATGCATTGAAGCCATCCTCATAGAGGCCACTAATAATTCTGCATTAGTGTCCTCCTGTCACTGCCCTGTCTGCCGTTGATGAGCTTGGACATTGATGCATGCCAGCGTGACGTCTGAGTCACCCAGGTCTGGCTTCATCGAGGATGAGGGGCTGGCAAGGAGAGGAAGCCTAAGCTGGGGGGGGAAAGACCCACTGCAGGATGTCTGGCACAGAGCTGTGCCAGTAGATGCTTTGGGAGTGTGTGGGCACGCAGGTGGACAGACAGAGGTCTGTGTTGCAGCTGCAGGGCCAGCACACCATGGCTGCTTCCCAGACTCTGCAGGCAGGAGGAAGAGTGGGCAAAGCCCAGCCATTTTCCAAAGTGCTGGGGCCTGTGCCATCCTTAGGAAATTCAGCATCAACACCTTGGAGGTGTGCAGCACTGCCACCTCCCTGCACTCTGCCCTGTGCATGCAAACCCCGTCCCCATCCGCCACCCAGTGAAAGCACAGCCTGCCCTCTCCTGATTGAATACCCAGCACCCCAGCCTAGCAAAACCTTTAGGGAAAGGATCCCAGCTCAGTCTCCCTGCCCTGCCAGGAGCTCCTATGCGTGTTGTCCCTCTTCATGGCAATCCCAGTTCTGGGGTCACTCAAAGATAGAGGGAGATGGATATCCTCTGGCCTTGAGATTCTCCATACCTCTTGGGGGGTGGTCTTGGCCTCTTTCCATGGTAGATGGGAGAGCTGTTTGCCGAGGAGATGCTGACCTGAAGGCTCACTTGAGTGAGGGTCTTTTACCATCCTCTGCTGGAACTTGGTCTGGATGGCCTCTATGATCCGTTTTTAGCCCCAAATCAACCTGTCTCACCACCTCCGGAGTGAAAATATCTGGGGCTTACTGGCAATCCACTTCACCAGTTACTCCCAGTTGTCATGGGTAAGTGGCAAGATACCCTGGCTCTTTTTGAAATCCCAAAGTATGTGGGCAATACTAAGGTCCCTTCATGCCATGTCCTTTTTCTGCACAGGGAAGGCTTTCTGGGAGACAGAGCGAATTATTTCCAAAGCAAGGAGCCTAGCAGAGAGCCCAAGCACTAGCAGCACCCAGTGTCTGGGGGGCTGCCTGCCTGGGCAGGGCTGAAGACAGCTTCCCAGAGACCCAGCAAGTAAAAAGCTTTGCTCCTTGGATTGTCAGGCCAGAATCACTTCTTCTAGCATCATCTTGGTGTTTCCTGGGAGCTGGATTAATATTGAGCTCTATGAGTTTGACAGACCATGGTTTCAGGCAAACACAGTTCTGGAGCAGGGGGAAGATCTCAACACCAAGGTCTATCAGCAAGGGGACATCCTCTACAAACCTCAAAACACCACTCCCTGCTGAGTCTGTGCTGGTACCTCCGGCCAAGAGCACATGGCTGGGCTGGTGGAATGGGACAGCAGCATCTTTACCCAGATAAAATGGAGACAGGACTAAACCACAGAGAAGAAATGGGGAGAGTGAGAAAGAAAGAAGCTATGAGTTGAGCACAGGGATGTTGTGACCAAGGAAACCCCAAGGAAGAAATGGGATAAAGAAACTGCTGGAGAGGTCACTGCACCACGGGGGATCAGGGAAGGCATAATCCATACAAGAAGGACCTGCTTTTTGTCTAGGAGATGGGGAGGAGAACAGTCCTAGCCCTGGGGTAACTTCAGATCATCCTGCTGAGAGGAACAGGCTCTGGCAGGAGCATTGGCACAACCATCAGTGTACTTGTGCACAGGGGGACCAGGGCTCTTGGGGTTGCTACCAAGCAGCAGGGAGCCCAGGGAGAAGATGAGAACAAGGGCTCGTCAGGACCAGGGGAGTCCTGCAGCAAGGGATGGAGGGAAGGACCCCGGGGCCACGGCAGGTGGGTCTGGGGGAGCCCATATGGGGGTGAGGGTTGGTGGGGAGAAGCCCAAGGGGAAGGACCACAGTTCACTCAAACCCTCCTGGAGGGTGGAGGAGGAGGAGGAAGGGATGTCCTTGGAACCACAGACCTTTCTTCTCCCCCTTCCCCCACTTGACATTTAGAGTGTGAATGCCTCCGTGTTTGGTGCTCACGAAGATCATTTCTCCTGGAAGGCGAAGGAGGTGCCGACAGCAGCAGCCGCAGGGACGCAGCTTTCCTCTAATGAACTAGAAAATAGTTTCCCTTTAATACTGATTATCCTGGAAGCCAGCTGAAGTGAATGTGATTTACATAAAGATGAACCCGCTCGGCACAGTCTTCCTCGGCAGCGCCGGGTGGCTCAGCAGCGGCAGCACCACAGGCTGGGCCTTGGCTGGGATGCTCTGCAGCATCCCAGGGTTGGCAGCGCTGCCAGGTGCCTCTGCTTCCCAACAGGCAGGCGAGAGCTGTGCCCTGCTCCAGCAGCTCTGTCTGCCTCTGCAAGCACTTGCAGCCTACCGGGAGGGATTGCTGCAGCCCCCCAGACTGCTAACCCATCCCGCCTCTCCCACCCCAGCCTGGCTCCTGCTTGTGATGAGCTACTGGGTGCTGGTGCTGCCCATCTGCCATCCCCAGCAGGGCCTTCTGAGTGCAGCAGGAAAATTTATGGCCATGCAAGAAACCAGGCTGGGAAGCTGATCTGGTTGGGGGGAAAAAAAAAGCAAAAAAACATGACCCAGCTCCCCGCATGAGCACCAGTGCCAACACAGGGGAGGGAGGGGAGAACAAGAAGTTCAGCAGCAGCCTGGCTTATACCATAAGCTGAGAGTCCATTTCAAGTCACTCACTGGGGACCAAGATCTGAAAAGGGCAGAGTTCCTCAGGTATTTTCCTCTCAGCCTCCCCCATGTTATATTCATGGCCAGACTTTCATCATGGTCTTGGATCTTCCACAACGGCTACCTGTTTGCACTGGAAATCACCTCCCTCGGATGGCAGGCACACTGAAGAGATGGCTCAGCTTTCTCTCTGCCAGCCCTTCCCCACACATTGCTGTTGCTTCTCCCTGGGCCTGCGCAGCTCCACAGCGCAAGCATGTGCAGTGAATGTGTGTGCAGCCTCTGTGCCACCCTGCCGGTCTAGAGTCTACTTTCCCAGGCTGCTTGCACAGTGTCTGCACAGCACTGCCCTTACGCATTCCTGAGCTCTGCAATCTTTTGCACCTGAAGACATTTCTTCAGGTGCAATGAGTATTGAATTTTACACCCTGAAAAATGCAGGCCAGCAATGCTCCACTGTGCATGTGAGTGCTTGCCTGCAGCCAGGGTGCAGATGGCTGCAGGCTCGCAGAACTTGGACGGGTTGCACGTGAAGGAGAGGCCTGGGTGCATAGTTTCTGCATGCTCACATTCGTGTTTGTGCGTACCGGTATAGACGTTGTACTTGCGTGCATCACCGGCATATTTGTGGCTAATGTGTTACTGATCATGGTACTGCTGTGTACAGAGCATATGCCCCTGCGCCAAGACACATAGACATACCATGCCGGCACCATATGTGACAAATTAGGGCAGGGGAAGGGATGTATACACGAGCCCTTCAAACAAGGAGACATTCAGTCTGGCTGCCTGTAAGTGCAGCATGTGCCCACATTTGGCCGTGGGCGTGCAGCACATGCGAGGGCAAGCCACCAGCCCACAGCAGCGGGTAGCACCTGCACCGCACCGGGTGATGCTGCGACGACGGGGCAAGGTACTGCGGGAGTCAGCATTCCCCGCCGCTGTGCCATACACCTCGGTCAGCAGTTCTGACTTCCCCTCAGATAGATTGTGTTGTCGACTAATAACCACATAAAATATTCAGGAGCTTACCGCTCTGCCAGAGGCACTGCGGAGATGAGCGTGCCAGGAGATGGATGGGTTGTGGGCCTGGGAAGCTTGCTCTGCACCAAGAGCTTGGGGGGGGGGTGGGTGGGTTGGGTGCACGTGGCCAGGCTCAGCTTTTAGGAAGTGGATTTATTCTCCAAGCAGCAGCCCAGTCCTGCACAGGGAGGTATTTCTGCCTTGTCCCACAGGGGGGAGAGCAATTAGCAGGGACCTGTTTCTGGAGGGGACTAAGCAGGGAGCACAGCCACCCACAGTCCCATCCCTGCTCCCTGGATCCTTGTCAATGTTAAATGCACGCATAGCTCTGGTGCAGGGATGGGAAGCCTGGGAAGACTCTGACCACCAGTGGGGTGGGTCCCCAGTCTCCAAAATGGTCCATGCCGGATGCCAGCACCATGAATTCCTCTGCCAAAGCCCAGGCTTGGGACTCTCTCACCACCTGGGGAGTCACAGGGACCATGCATGGTCTCCGGTGACTTTTCTTTCTGCCAAGACCACAGATGTCTTGAGGGGTTGGAGCCAGGGACGAGATGCTTCAGAGACAGATACTGTGACAACCGCAGCACAGTGCTGGTTGTAGCAGAGGTGGAAACGGCTCCAGAGCGAGGAGTGCAGGCAGGATTTCAGCGCGGGGCTAGGGGCCATGTGCTCTGCACCAGCGTGCTGGAAATTGCTGCCCAGCTCAGGCAGGAGGAGAAGTCCTTGGGGGTGGTAGGGCTGGTCAAACTCGTGCTGCTTCTCCATAGGTTCCTTCAGAGCTGCATCCCATCTTACTGTCTGCAAGTCACCTATTAAAAGTGCCATAAACTCTCCTGTCATCTGGGACCAGCAGCAGCTGTCACAGCTTTTGGCACAGCTGGGCTCCCTGCCCTGAGTCCTGAGCCCCCCGCAGCCCAGGACCGTGCCCTCTGATGGCCACCGCTGCCCAGTGAGCACCCGCGGGGCTCCCGATGGGCGGCTGGCGAGGCGAGATGACAGCCAGCATGCTACCTGGCGTGGGCTGACACGCTCAGCAGATGCTGTCAGTTGCTTTTTGGAGCAGGGCTCCCTGCATCTCAGCAGTGTGAGGTGCCTGAGGGTGGCCAAAGGGGACAAGGGCCGAGCGAGAGAGCTTCCGCCGCAGATTAGTGATGTGACAGAGGAAAGGGAGGGAGATTAAAAATTAGTCCCCTGCCTGTCTCCCTCCTGCAAGGAAGAGTTAAATGGACAGCTATTTTCCTGCTTACATTACTTGTCCTGGAAGGATTTGGTTTGGGGCAGTTTGATCTCTTCTTGGGCATAGCAGGAAAGACGCAGTAGTCTTCACATTGCAAAAAGTCCACAGGGGACATGCGGGACAGAAGCACTCCTTGGCATGTCTGGAGGTGGGGATGTGTGGCTGATGTTCACATGACATGTCACCCATCGTGCCCAGGTGCATTACTAGTCCCCAGGCTTGGTGTTTAGGCAATGCCTCCTGCCCAGCGCCAGGAGCCCAAAGAAGAGCTGCAGAAAGCTCTCAGCACTTCCCACGCTCTGCCTGCAGCTCTCAACTCACTTTTGAGCCAGTCTAGCCGGGGCTTCACAGCATCACAGTCATGTGTGGGGCACTTAATGGGAGGAGGGTTGTGGGGTCAAGCGCCTTTTGCATGATGGAGACTGACCAACCCTTTTCTTCTCACCTCCCCTGATGCCAGAAGCTGCAAGGGACACTTACCTCTCGTCCTTGCCAGTGCATTGGCATAAACTGTAGCAGATGCAGCCAAGGAGTGAAGTTGATCAGGATCAGCCTTTACCTGTATATTGCTCCACATGTGGCTTTGCATCTCTCTCCCACAGCTCTTCCTCCAAGGGATGGATGCTGTGCAGACCCCCACAAAACCATCCTGCCTGCCTCCCTCCCTTGCTTTGCAGGTTGAGGTGTGCCCCCAGGCATTGCCGCTGGGGAGAGGGGTTTTCTCCCCATGGCTTTAGAGCTCCTTGGGCTGCCTTTTGCAGCAGTCAGTCTGCAAGGATCGAGGCTAGTCACGGAGAGAGCAGTGATGCTGCTGCCTGCACACATCTGTAACCCAACCTGCGGGGACCAGCGGGTAAGAGGCAGAAAAGCCTCCCAGTGTTGGCGTGTGCCGCCTGCCTGCGTGGACTTGGCTTGTCAGCACAGGTTGGCATTTGTGTAAAGGCAGCAGCTCCAGCCAACAACTACATCTTCCTCCGAACTACATACTTCTCCGAACTGGAGAAAGTCTGGATGTCTACAAAGGCCATGTGGCAGCTGACAACAAGCACAGCCTCACAGCTAGCATCTCCTCTCTCGGGAGGAAGGGGATTTGTAATCACCCATGCAAGGGTGAGCAGCCTGACCCACCGCAGAGCCACAGAGCTCCCCGGTGTGCAGGCAGCAAGCGGGTACCAGCAGCGGCAGGTGCCCTGGGGTGTGCGGAGAGCAAGACGAAGGGGCATCCCAGGGGCTGGGGGGCAGCCAAGGGGATGCGGCAGCTTGCTCTTGGCTCCAGGCACGCACAAGCACCTTGCACCTGGAAAAGTGTGGGACAAGGGGCACTGCGATTTAGTAAAACATATCACCCAGCCATGGCACCGCAGGGGGATTTTGTTTTGTAAAAGGATTTATTCATAAAGCTACAGCAGTAGCAAACCAATCCTTGTCCTGCGGGCCCTGCAACGTGTGTATAAAGTAAATTAGAACAAGGTCTGCATGTGAAGGTTATAAACTAACATAATACTGGTTTGGAATGGGGAGGGAGAGAAAGAGTTGGAGGGAGAGAGAAAAAGGCAGAGGAAGAGGGAGGGGAGAGCCCTTTCATAATTCACAGTTCCTGAAATAAAAATAGGGCTGGAATCATGTTTTGGGTAGAAGGGAAAGTGCGTAGGAAGTGTATACTTGCCAATCTGCCAAAAAAAGTTGCTTTTTATTTTCTTAAGAAGGCAATTATGTATTTTTGTCATCCACTCCCTACTTTGAAGCAGTTGAACCTGCTTTGCTCAAACTTTCCAGAACAATTTGCCCTCAGGCTACTGCCAGAACTGCAACACTTACACCCCAAAGATGAAAGTGGGAGAGTGCCACGCCACTGGCTCCACATATGCAGAGCAGAGGTACCTGCAAACTGGTCATGTCTACACCTCCATCTCATGGGGCTGGGAGCCACCAGCTCCTCTCCCCCCTCCAACTGTGTTTTGCAAAAGAAGGGGAATTTTGAAGATTCAATTTGTCTTGATTCAGGTCAGAAACTCATCACAGGCATGCAGGGATGCTAAAATGTCAGTGTCACTCCAGAGGAATATCTCCTGCTGCTTCTTCTCCTGGAAGCTCCCACCTTGGGAGATAAGGGATCGATGGGGTTTAGGTGAAGGACAAAGCCCAGCTGAACTTGGGTCTAAGCTGGTGCTCAGCAGACCCTGGACAGGGAAAGTACAGGGCTTCTCAGGGTCCAATGCTGAACTCATCATTTACAGAGGGAAATTTGAGGCTGCTCAGTCCCTTTCAGCCCCATCTCAGTGCCTAATCCTCTCCACCCCAAGTCCCTGACCCTCTCCTGGGCTCCCTGCCTCTTTAGGAATCATTGCAGCACTTGGGTATATGCTGAGTGGCTTTGGTTTTGGTTAACTTTTTCACTTGCTGGATAGCATGGGGTTGAACTGCACAAGTTGTACCGGAGCTACATGGCAACCTGCAGCCCTGCTAGGATGGGCAGAGTCTCAACAAGATTTGCTCACTGTTGGACTCCTGTGCCTCCAACTCCACTGTGTCAGTGGCCCTCACTCCTGCTTGAGATGTCTTCTATTTCAAAGAAGCCATTTGCTCTCTCACCTACAAGTGAGAAAGGCATTTGAGACAGCAAGTTGCCCAGTTCTAAGGGTGCCGTTTCACAGCTGGCCTTCAACAGAAAATGAAATGGTTTTTTGGTGATGTTAGTTTGCAGCTTGAACAGCAGGTTGTTTTGACTCTGCAGAATTGCTATAGCCAATGGAAGAAAAATAAGGCTGCACACAAGAGGAAAAGTATCATTTTGGTCCTACACGGTATGAGTTGACCAGGTAACAGCATCCTAAGGTCCCCCAGTTACGTATGCATCTTACCACGCTGACAGCAATTCCTGCCGCTGCTCCTTGCCCCACCCCGTCTGCAATATCAAACGCTGCCTATAAATTACTAATAACAAGGATATGTACCTTGGAAAACAAGCTAGTGCCTGTGGGTGGGATGGGATCAATTTTCTAAATCAATGTAAACACCGCAGTAACTTTGATATTCATGATATTCATATCCACAAGGCAGTAGCTGGGCATTAAGGTCACTAGACAGTAGCATTACAAGTAGCACATTACAAAGATGCATGGGCTTAAAACCCCCGAATGCAGATAGGAGTGACCCGGCTGCGCCCATATGCATTCCTGCCCGGTGTGATAACTCTATCTTCCTCTTCCTTGTCCCACGCATAGCCTTAACACTGTCTTGTACTTATAAATATGACAAATATGGCTGTGTCTGGCTTGGCATGCAGAGAAGAGGTCCTGGGTGCAGAAAGACAGCAGTGCCGCAGCGGAGGGCACCCGTGAGCCGCCTGGGTGCGTGTCCTGCCGTGCGTGTGCCAGATGGCTGTGGTCAGGGCCAGGGAAGGTGCACAAGCGCTGGTGATGGATGACGATAGAAGAAAAAGCAAACGCGAGACAGTTCAGCAGTGCTTCGCAACTGTGTCATGAGAAGATCCGCCTGTCCCTCTGTGTGTCTGAAAGACAAACTGGCAAAGCTGTACCTTGATAATTGAGAACTGCTGCGCTACAAATTTGATGTGACTTGCAGAACACATGCAATACAACCCAGTCCTTCATTTCACAGTCCATATTCTCTGTTTTTTTCTACAAGACCTTTTTTTCTGGTGCACCTATT
Source organism: Aptenodytes patagonicus (assembly GCF_965638725.1). NCBI lineage: Eukaryota > Metazoa > Chordata > Aves > Sphenisciformes > Spheniscidae > Aptenodytes > Aptenodytes patagonicus. The sequence goes on along the minus strand of NC_134960.1, from coordinate 21,205,842 downwards.
CTTAGGAAAAATGAAGGCTGCAGAAGGAGGAAAACTGATGAGGAGAAGGGTGTGACCATGAGTATCATGACGAGGAGAAGGCAGTTGTGAATGAACTTAGTGTTTGCAGTAATTAAGTAACTGTCTAAATTCCTAAATCCTGATTTTGAAATCGTTTGGTTGACTTGACATGTCCAAGTCCCAGAGCTTTTAATTCAAATATTAAGCTTGAGTGGCAAATTAATAAAAGGCTATGAATGAAATTAATGAAAGATTAAAGACCAACAGCTCATGCTGATATAAAAATTACCCCTCCAAAATAGGTTATGCAATAATTAGAATAAGTTACCACTATGTTAATATTAATTCTGATATAACATTTATTCATCGATTAGATTTACTGATTCACAATGAAGTTCTAAAACTTTATATACATTTGTTGAATCTTTGCAGGCACTGTTAATCATCTTTATTTTCTATTCCATAATTTCTAAAATTACTATAAAGCGAATTTTCATTAATAAACTGTGTAGTTGAGCACTTGAGTTCGCAGTTTCGCTAAGCGAAATGAGATCTAAAGAGCTATTAAGACCATGGAATGGGTAATTGATTAACTAAAATGACTTGGTCAACGCGCTCTGAATCCTCTAACTAGCACATTGTTTTGATGTCAGCCTCCACATTTCGTATCGGCTGCGAAAATTGACAAAAGGGACAATTTGAGAGAGTTTTCACCTGGGTTTTGTTAACAAAGCGCTAGGCCGAGCAGCCTATAGAGTTTTGCATTTAGGCTTTGAGAATTTGTGTCTCCGGCATATAGTTGTGGGTTCATAGCCTGTGTCAGAAAAAAAGAAGGAACTTATTACTTGGTAGGCTGGAATTGTGGAGAAGGGCTGCGGCAGGCAGCCTATTTGCAGAGATTTAGTGTGTTACTTTAATTGGGCCGGACGAGGTGTCAGCCGCGTATTCAGAGGGTATGGTGAAAATGTGGAGCGATCTGATGGAAAAGAAAGGCCTTGGTACTCCTGCTTCCTAAACGTGACCTGGGTAGGATTTGTTGCCAAAATCAGGCTTGCTTCTGCTTTTCCTCACTTTAATGGGGATGTTATTTCATCCAGCCAACTAAACTGTAGATCAGCAACGTTTCTCAACTGAGAATATCCCAGTATTTTAAAAGAAATTTTTTCTTTAGTAATTACGTTCAGCTTTATTCAGCAGACCTATTGTCTGCTCTGCAGCACTTTTGTTAATACGCTGGAATTTGTTATGGACTGTGCAATTTATTGCAATGCTTCTCTCTCTGCCTTGTTTTTGGCAGCTGATAACTAAATTCTTTTGTTTCTGATCACTTACTCTTGTTTTATAGTATAATAAAAAATAAAAACACCCTAGTAAAATTGTGTAAATAGAGTGTATGCAGCTGCATATACATGTTTTTTCTTGCTGAATGAATGCATGCACACATCCCTGCATCCTCAGCCCACGCTGCACTTCCTCCCAGTTTCAGTGCTGCAAAACACCTTATCTCCACTGCAGCGGGGGAAGAAAACCATCAGCTACGCGCTGGTCCTTGAACCTCAGCTCCATCTTGGCTGACCCTGACTGCCTAACTCCACTTTGGCTGGCTGAGCTCTTCAAAGGCCTGTCCACAAAAAAAACAAAAAGCAACTTGTTCTGGCCATGCATCTCTTCTCAACCCTTTGACGCCCCATGGGCATGGTGTGGGATACATGATGATTAACATATCCTGGACACAGCTAGCCCCTGGGTCCTGCCCCTGGGATGCTATCCAGCTGCTTCCCAACTCCAGTGTCATGTTAAAACATCTGGTCCCCAGTCTCAAGACATGGCCAAGCTCTGAACCCAAGAACACGGAGCACTCTCATGCTCCATTTTGGGGGGGGGGGCGGGGCAGAGATTAGCGATGATGGAGACCTGAAAGCCCTCCTACCTGCTACATCTGCTGAAGCAAGCCCTGGCTCTGAGCTCGCCATCTCCTGTGTCAGAACCTCCCTGTTTACACTCGTGGGGAAGAGCAGAAACCTGTTGCGTAAGACGGCACAATCATCTCCCTGCAGCTTACTGCTGCAAATCACATTTCAGCAGAAGATGATTTTCACCTTCCTTGTAACTAATGAAAAACCCTTTAATTCAATGTGTTGACATTAAAGCTCAGGCTGAAGATCTCTTCCCTGGAATACAAATGGAAATGGGACCCATGCTTTTCCAGATAAAGACAGTTTGAAAGGACTGGCTAATTTTTTCTGTGGATTTAACCTGTATTGGTTTCCTTAATAATAAAATAGCAGAGAGGGTGTGATTTCTCTGACTAAGATCAGATATCCCTATTTAGGTCAGATCTGTCCCAAACGCTGTCTTGACAATACAGATGACTAAATCCCAGTCTACCAAGACGGCAAAGGCTTGGCTGGCATGGTGGAGCTCTCCAGGACTTTACCAGGACACCTACAGGCCTTTCTGCTGAAACATGCTCCTTGGGCAGGCACAGAGCAGTACATTTAATCCTGCCAACCCTCTCCCTTTCCCTGGTCTTACATACACTTCTCAGCTGCAAAAGACCCTGCCTACCAAGGCCCCATCCGACCTCTATTTTCAGCATCTGATCTGCTGGTGGACCTTCTCGTGGAAGGATATCTTTATCATCTACTGGAGACGGGAGGATGGGAGGAGGTCAGGCTCCCTCTACCCATGTGAAGAAGTGAATGATGCCATTACCCTGCACCCCTCAATCTCATATGCACACCAGGGAAGTGGTGGGAGTGCGTGGTCCTGAAGAAGGTCCCACGGGCACTTCACTGTTTCTATGCTGAGGCAATAACCTGCGACATGAGATGTGTTGGTGATGCCAAGGAAGCTGGTGGTGTCTGAGCAGCCTTCCTCTTTTCCTCCACTCCTCCAAGCACCACATGTGATGTGGAAGGGAATACGATGTTTTTTTCTCTACCTCTCCAAGCAGCCTGCATAATCCCACCTGCCCTCCTTCACTCTCTCCCTGCTCTGTAGCCCGTGCACTAACCGATCTCCCACCCATGCCCCATTGACCCACTCCTCGCTGACTAGGCTGAATCTGCAGTTCCCAGATTTAAACTGCACACCAGTCCCTCTCTAGAGGATCTCATTTTATCCTATGCTCATCCAGCCTCAGGTTCCCACAGACTCTCCGAGTGTCTCTCCTGCTTTCTCCCAACAGCTTGCCACCACCCCAGAGATGAAGACCTGCATGTATGTGGTCAGCGCGTGTGAAGAAGCTGTCCTGCTCTCCTGGGGTCTTGTTCTGCAGGTGCCTCCTGGAGAAGCCTCCTGGAGATGCTTCTGGTCCAGCTGTGCATGAAGGCTGCAGAGATGTTGAAGGTGGAAGGTAGTTACTCAGACACAAATAGGAGATCCATCATGGAGCTCTGCTCTGTGCACATGCACAGGGAGGCAATGTGTTCATATTTTGCTATCTGTGTGCAGATATTAAATGAAATTTGTCTGAATCCTCTTGTCTTCAGGTGAGGTACATGGTTATCTGGCAAGTGCTTGACTGCTTTCTCCTTACCTTGTGTGAACAACTCTCACAGTCACAGAGGAGCGAAGAAATCTTGCATTTTTGGAAAGGTGCTTGGGAGCAGTTGATGTGAATCACTGCCAAGCATAAAGACATTTAAAATGGTTCTAGATACCTACTAGATTAGTAAGATGAATCACAGTCGTCGTGACCTCTACATGTGTCTGGCAAGTTGTTCTCTTGTTACCTAGTGAACAATCTGTTTTTCATGAACCCAAAATAACAATGTTTAGGAATACATTTTTTTTTTTCTTCTCAAGCTCTGTGTGAGTCACTAGCACTGAAGCAAAAGAAGGAGGAATCCTCTGTATAGGCATGCACATGGCTCGGGAGCAGGGACTTCTGAATGGGGAACAGTCCAGCCTCTGGGCGAAGACTGGTGTCTCAGTGACATCCCCTCCTTTACTGGGGTGACCGACTTGGCACAAGGTAAGCGTTTTGTACCTGGAGCCCCCGCTGCCAGCCCCGCATTGTGTGCACCTCTTTATCCACAGATTATCTCCTGTGCTTCCTCCTGTCATCTCATTTGCCTCCCTAAAAAGTGTCTGGCTTGGATCCCATGGTAAACTCGCTGGTTGCTGCCAGCCCTCTGCCAAAGCTTTCCTCTCAAATCTGAAACAAGAGCGGGTTGTAGGCTTGACATTTTTCAGCAACTAAGCCAAAGTATACGGGAAACGATATTTTTACCTTTTTCTCTGTGCCCTTTTCTTTCCTCATGTCTATTTGCTTCTGTCTTCGTTTGCCTCACCAAAAAAAAAAAAAAAAAAAAAAAAAATGAAGCATCACCAATTCAGTAACTGCCCTTTCAATATGTTCTTGTCCAAAATAGCTCCGAGCAACAGGGGTGCAGGGTCAAAGACTTGCCCTTAGAGACTCTTTAAACTAAAAGGAGCAAGTTGCAGTAATATTTTTAATGTTTAAAGCTGTGTTTTCCTTCCTTCTTTTCATAGGCATTTCATAGGCATTTACTGACAGTTGAGATCTTCCACGGATGTTTGTTTGCAGTGGATGTATGCCAGCTGTAACTTACAGTTAAATATTTCATGTAAAACCAGGATTGCTTCCCTTCTGTGACCACCCCACAACAGCCACGGGCAGGGTGACTTACAGATGAGATTCAACTCTCCAAGTGCCGGTGCGAGCGCCGGCAGGAGCCCCTTGGGCAGCACGGAGGCAGGAACTCACATTTCTGGGAAGGCTTACATCTTTTTTTTTTTTTTTTTTTTTTTAACTTTTTCACTGCAAGAGCCAAAAATAATCTGAAGCAACCGGAAAGCTGAATTTCTCTGTTTAAAGAAGCAATTGATAGCAGCAGACGTACAAGGAAAGGGGGAGCAGTGCTCAAATGGGACTGCGTGAGGTCCAGAACTACACACCGTGCTTGTGTATCTGCATCTAAACAGATGGCTGGATCACTGGTCGTACTTTGACCTCTAGCCACTGCCCCCGAAGGGCCCAGCCCAGCAGCCCAGAGCCCAAACAAGATGCTCGGGGACCACAGTTCCTGCCCAGTCCCGTTGTACTGGTGTACCCCGTACATGCAGGCAGCGCACAGCATGTGCACTGTGCACTGCTGTGCACCCCGCTGAGCAGCAGCAGAGTCCTGTGGAGAAAACCCAAAGCCCCTCCAGATCCCTTGTGCATCCTCACTTTCCCCTCCAAAGGGGACCTGGCTTATCACCCCAAGACCTTTTCCCATCCCAACGAGGGAGGGGGCCAGATTCTGACCTGCCACTGGTCCCGGCCCCGGGGCTGAGCTGTGCCTCTGCTCCCTGCGGGAGGACAGAAAGTGTTTTTATCAGGACAATTCTGGCAAGCACAGTGCAGGCTTGCCAGGGATGTGGCACCAAAGGAGCCCGGCAGCATCGCCTGCCAGGTGCCCCGTGCACACCAGGCCAGGGGAGCCCTGTGCCAGCAGAGCTCACGCCGTGATGGGCAGCCACAGAGAGGACCAGAAATGCTCCTTATTAATACAGAAATTTATGCTGCCTCTAAAATACATTTGCAGCGACATATTTAGTAACCCAATTAATACTCCGAGACAGACATTTTAGTGTAACTAATTCTAGTCTGTATGTTCCCTTTATAGTGATATAAATGGCTTTATGTTGTGCTATTGATCTCTGTGGCCACAGGATTTCACAGCACACCCTTCCATCCATCCCAGCTACCCTGAGAAGGTCCACAGGCTTCAAGTCCCCCTGCAAGTCATTTGCCTCTGGGGTGCATGGTGGGGAAAGGAGAGCCCCAGTAAAAAAGAGCAGCATCCTGCCCTGCGGGGGGGGTTGGGCTGTAGGTTTGGCAGATGGGATGGGATGGGATGGGATGGGATGGGATGGGATGGGATGGGATGGGATGGGATGGGATGGGAGGCTCACGTCCCCTCCTCTGCGGAGCTGGCTCCAGCCCACAGGTCTCCAGCCTCTCATGCGGTGCCGTGCAATGATGGGGACATCATTTTGTCTAGAAACCATGACCCAGGCAGGGCCTTCCCACATGTCTGCAGTGATGGGGGCCATGGCGCTCACTTCCAGCTCCGTGGCAGGGTTGCCACGGAAACTGATACTGTTGATTTTTTTCTGATCTCCAAACCCAGCCCATGGCATCAGTGCTCCCATCCACAGTGCCCGGGGGGAGATTCCCCGCACAGCAGCCGATGGGTGGCAGTTACTCCCCCTGCTTTCCCTACAACCCCGCATCTGCCCACAGCAGAGCCCACCCTCGCCCTGAGTATGAGCGCAGCCATGCTGCTCTCACGTGCTTGCAGCTTTCCAAGGCTTCCCAGCAAGCCACACAGGATACCTTGGTGGGATGTCACATCACACCTCCACTCCTCACCCTCACAAACACCCCTTGGGCAAACATCACCTCCAGCAGCCTGCAAAGCAGTCCCCTTGTCCCGCTCCATGTCCTCAATGCAACATCAGGTGCTTGGGCAGGAGGGTCAGCAGAGGAGACCAAATGCTCATGAGCACCTTTCTGGAAAAGGTGCTGGTAGCAGGGTCTAGAGGCAGGAGAAGAGACACCAGACCTCACTGGAGGGATGGCGGACGTGATGTGCCGGCGTTTCGTGGAAGGAGGGGAAGATGGATGTGGTGCTGGCTCTGGGCAGGGAGGCGTCAGGAGCCGGCGCTGGGGACAGCGGTGTGTGGGAAGGGGATGTGCCTGGCAGTGAGGTGTCCTTAGGCAGAGCAGTTACTCTCTGCCTCCCTACTTTCCTACATCCGAAGGCTGCATTTTCATTATTCATCCCCCTTCAGGGGAACTATCTCATAGTAATAAAAATGTCAGAAGTAATACACAAATACATACATACACTAAATGAGGAGTTGCCACAATACACAGAAAGACGTGGTGATTTATGGACCCCTGGGCTGCCACCTTGGTTCCCCCCGTGGTGAGGCAGTGGGCCCTGCCCCAGACACGGGAGGTTGTGTGCAGGGAGGTCAGGGGAGATGCCTGCGGTGGCCCTCAGCCTTGAGGCACGCTCCTGGGTAACTGGTACCTGGGTATCGTGGCTCCCTGCATCCATTATCTGAAGCTCCTGCTTGGCTGCAGGCTCTGCTGCATCCCAATGCCTTTTGTGCCCCTTTCTCCATCAGTCTTTGTTCCCAGCCCAAGCCTGCTGCCCAGGCTGCAGCAAAGCTCTGCTTTGAAAACCCAGCAGAGATGCATGGAAGTGTCCCCATCAGAGATGGCAGCTCAGGGTGAGCACAGCTTTGGGACCGCCAAAGCTTGCGTCAGCATTGGCCCACCAGGAGCCCTCTTGCTCTGCATGAGCCTGTGTCCCAAGTCATCATGTCCTGACACAGAGAAGCAGAGCAGGTAAAGGCTAGTGCTTTCTCCCTGTCCTCAGCTTTGCTCCAAGCTGCAAGGGATTGGGTTTTCCCCTTTCACAAGGCTTGGTGTGCATCTGTGACTCCGAAAAAACTTGGTTGACAGTCAGTCCTACAAGCTGGGTGCAGGCAGATAGATAGGTTGGAAACCAAGAAGGGCTACGCACACTGGCCGCCCCGCCTTGCAGAAGAAAATCATACCCACCACTCCCAGGGATGGTGGCATGAGGAAGGCACCAAGTGCACACATGCACACGGATCTGTGTTGGGGCTGCTGAGCGCTAGCTGCCCTCTCAGTTGGCTGCTCGGGAGCCTGGCAAATAACACAGCAGCTCTAAGGACCACGCAATTGGAAATGCAGCAGGGAAGAGCTGGGATTAGTCCCTTGCCCGGGCATCACTGTGTGTATCTGCATGGATGCATGGGGTGCCTGGCTGTACGTGAAGCCCACGTGGGTGGGTGTGTCTCGTCTGTGTACACAGGTGTGTGCAGGCACGCGCAGGTTATGCTGTATGTACATGTTGGTGTCATCGTATGGCCGGGCACACGTGTGTGTGCATGTGCATGAGCCAGGGCAGGGACGTGGCAGCTCCTCAGAGGGATTTGCTGAGGATCTCCCTGTTGCAGGCTGTCTCTTTCCTGGTGAATAATAATCTCTTCACCCAGAGCTGGGCACATGTAGAGTTAATGTTGAGTGCACATTTTTATGATAAAACAGTTGATTTATCAGAACTGTCACCCACTAATCGCTGGGGGAATTGGAGCACTCACACTTCCCGCAGAGCTGCAGCGCTAATGCCATGTTCCTAATGCAGATTTGCAATGCAGCACCATGCCAGGAAAACCCTGGGATGTACAGGGGCAGGCATGAACTGCAGAGAAACAGCACACACCTGCACATCTGGCCAGCTGCAGCAGCCCACTCACCCCAGGGAAGAAGGCAGTTCCCATGGGGAAGGGAAGAGAAAAGCAAGGAGCTCTCACAAGCAGAGGTCATGAGTTTCCTAACACAGGGCAGTAGCTATTGCAAAGTTGTTTGGGATAAGGATCTTGAGAGCTGAAAGGTTGGGTTTCCAAGTGGCTTTGGCTGCAAATCTGGTCCTCCCCATCACCCTTTCTCTGCTCCAATGGTGATGGAGACACCTGGGCACTTGGGAAGACATCACAGGGTCCTTCATCCCAAGGAGGCACTGGCTGCACTTTCTGTAAGAAGCAGCACACTCCCTCCAACATGGTTGGCACCTCCATGCAGACTGAACCAAGGAGGGACATCACCACCCCTGCATCCAGCTCTTCCTGGTCTGCAGTGGCTGCAGGAGGTCTCCTCACTCCTCGTGCCATGGGGCACCTTGCTGGATTCAGCTCCACCAATGCTCCCCTGTTCATGGTGGCAGCCCTGGGCTGTCATGGAGTGAAGGTCCCCTGATCAGAGCAAGACCTATATAAACAATGGCACGCATGTTCTTGCAGTCTCCCACATCCTGGTGGGACTCACTATGACCACAAAGGACCCACCACCCACCGTGCAGTGGGGTGCAGCTGCTCATTCAATGAACTTCCATACCCAGCAGTCCTGGGGAAGAAGGAAACCTTATGTGGCATTTGTGATGGGATTTAGCCTTCATGCAATGCTGTGGGCAGAGGCGGATCCTGTGGGTATTGCAGAACAGCATCTGTTTTCACCTACAAGCCATCAGCTCTGGTTACCAGCAGATACTTGAAAAAATCAGCTTTTGCCAGTGTAGGAGTGGAGGGAAGCTGCTAGACCTCTACCTAATGCAGATTGCTTGTACTTGAGTGCATATTATGTCAAAATCAGATGAAAAAAAATCTTTGCCAAGCAAACCCTCAAGTACATCTGGGGTCCTTCCTGCTAAATCAACATTGGCAATGCCTGCTGCTCTCCACCTGGGATGGCAAGAGAAAAAATCAGCGGAAGATCTGATTTTCCTCTAATATTGCTTTGGATGTCATCTGTTCCACAAAACAAATATTTCATAATTTGAGGTTTCTGGGAGATCTTCAGTTATATCGTGACCAAAACTCCTGCCAGAAAGGGCATTTGGTATTTACTTTTCCAGGCTAACACTTACTTCTTGAATAATATTTCACTGTATTTTCAGGTCCTTCAAAAGTATAAGGCTTTGTTTTATCACTGTCTTCAACTTGAGTTTCAACATCTCTTTGCTGAAGGGTGCTCTGGTACCAGATTGACCACGCATCTACCTGATGCCTACTTTCCAGGCAAAACATATGGGCAGGCACTTTCTGCTGAGAAAGTGCATTTGCTTGGTCTGAGCAGTCTTTGCCAGACTTTGGCAGCTCATTTCAGTAGATGCCGTGAAGAAGTTTCTTGGTAGCTGCATCAGTCTCCCATTCCCAGCTCAGTATTTGTGCAGACATCTGGCCAAAGAATAACTCTTGATCAAATATGTTTTCTTGCACAGCTGCTAGTGCAATTCTGCTGGTTCTGTTGGTGGTGTCTCGCTGCATTTTGGGGTGAGCAAATGCCCACTGAGCTGCTCAGTCTGCAGGTAGCAAAGTGCATAGCTTTATGCAAGAAGCAGTGCTTGCGTGGAGACTTCAAACCACACCTTTCTGGTGCCACTGGAAGGACTCCAGGCCAAAGTCTGTTCCCAGGTGATTTTTTTCTCCTGGCGTGTCTCTACTTTCAGCAATGTAAACAGCATTAAGACCTCTGAAAATGACAGAGGGGATATAATCTGGAATTTGATGGACTGTTTACAATTCTTCAGTCTTTGAGTGACAGTGCAGAGCCGCACGGCCATGGGAATATACTTTGTGAGATCTTGCCTAGACTGCAAGAGGATTAATGGCAGGGGGAGATTTTCTTTGTCTTAGTGATTTTTGGACAACTTCAGTCAATTGCAGTAAGCCTGGATAATTGCTGCATGTGGCTCTTCCCCAGATCCTATTAACAGCAGTAATTTTAGCAATTTCCATGAACAAACAAGGTGGAGATGATCGGTTCTGCTTCTTCTGATGCAGCTGCCAGAGCATCAGCAGGTGTTTGGGGACGTCGTGTCTGCAGGCGGGAGGTGGGCTGCATTTGCAGTGGGTGTGCATCGATACCCCCCCTGCATGCTGACAGCGGCTGCTTCTCCCTCATGGCCAGTGAGGACACTGCAGAAAACTCTTTGCAGCAAACTCATGCCCACTAAAATGCCCGTCTATCTTTGCTGCTAGTGACTACAGGGCTTGTAATAAACTGTCTTCCCGATGTGGCTTTTTGTGCTGGCTTTTTGTTCGAAGCTTCCTGCTCGCGAGCTTTTAGGTACAGAAAGGCAAGTATAAATGATTAACCGAAGTTTTAATAAATCCTGATGGGGTCTTTTAGACTGATAGATCACCAGAGGTTGTTTATTACTATGTCTTGTAACTCATATAACATGCTTTATTACCATGCTTACAGTTACGTATAAAATGTCTGCAACACACTTCACCATAGACTAAATCTTCAGGGACTCACTGGGAGGTGAAACCAAAAGTTTCACCTTTAATTTTTGGAAATATAAGGCCTTCTGTCCAGCTGCCTGTCTGTTGGTCTTGGCATTGACCCTCGGTATGCCATTCCCACGCTGCTGCTCCACACGGCCCCGTAGGCAACGCTGTGCCCTCGCCGTGGGGCTGCTGTCACACCCTTTTTTCAGTGGGGCAAGTAGAGCGTCAGGAAGCACAGCCCCACACCCACTGAGCAGAAAAGTGGCTTTTTTTACAGTGGACACCCTGGTCCACGTTGGCTGTGCTGCAGTCAGACCCCTGCCACCCCCAGCCAAAGGCAAGGAGCACCCTCCTGGGGGTGCTGGGTCAGCTCTGGGTGTTGAGCATCCTGCCAGATTTTACAGTGAGGTGAGAGGTAGCTTTTCCTTTTTAGTGTGACTAATGTCAGCATTTGGCAAAACGAGCAACAGCACTGTTCTGGCTCCCCAGCCCAACGTCTGGAGGCTGCTACACACGTTGTGCTCAGACCATATCTTGCAGAGAAAGGGAATTGTACGGTGGGACTAAAAGACATGAATTTAACTTCTATTTTTTATGCTGTGGCTCCAGCAAGAGACTGCAGCTAAAAAGCAACCAAGGCAATTAATTACCAATGTCTGTTGCCTGGTGCAGGACCAGAACGAGAGAGAAAACAAGGCAGAGAGCACTGCATTCCCCACAGATAGGAAAAAATGGACTGATGTATATGTCTGCTGACACGCTCCAGCATCAGAGAGTCTTTGTTCACATGGGCTTAAGAGACAGCTAGGCTTGGCTTAGACAATAAAAGGGAAAAGGAAGGAAGCCTTATAAAGGCTCTGCAGGCTGCTCGCCTCCCAGGCTCCCTGGGATACTGATGCTGGTGCTTCCCAGGGACTGGGGGCTCTGGTGCTGGGAGCATCCATGCAATGCTGGGGCTCTGCAATGCCACCCATGCTGGGTCACAGCGATCACACTCCTCGCTGAGCAAGGATCAGGTGATTGCAATCTGCGGTCGGTGCTGCTGGCTGGAGGGATTTGGAGAAAAGACCATCAAAACCTGTAAAACATGGAGCCAGGACCTCCAGGTATGACAGAGAAGATGTTTTTTCATTTTGCAAATTTGTTTCATAAACTTTGCAGGCTCTTCCATTAAAGCACTGAGCAAGCCTGTAATAGTTTGTATAAATTTTGCATATTTTTCTGACTATAAACGTAGTTTCTGGTGAGCCGGCAATATAAGCCATCCATTTCCTTCAGGAGCAGCGCACACCTCTCATGGGCAGGCTGGCTTCCTTCTGGGGTGCCTATGAACTTAGTGGAAATTAAAGCAGGCAATGTGTTTAAGAAAAAAAAACAGCAGAGAAGTAAAAACAGTTTAAAACTCCCAGAATCATGTTTGTCTTACTGTGGTAAACAAAGCACCTTTGAGTGGCTGAAGCCAAAGCCCCAGACACCTCTTTTGAAGGCATCTTGTCCATACAGTGAGTTGAACCAGAGTGTTTTGCCTTCCCAAGCTAGTGTCTGGGTGGCTGCTGGGCTGGCCTGATCCTCACAGGGGAAGGGAGAAAAGAAAGGAGAAGGAAAGATTAAAGCGTGTGACACTGCCCATACTAACTATGAGACATCTGACAGCTGTTTCTCAATTCCTCAGTGATTTCCTGGCTGTCCACCCTCACCAGGCTGGTGTGAGCCTGCAAACCCAGATGCTCACAGCATCGAAGGACGTATTTTCCCCAAGTTTTTTCACTGCGTTGACTTCAGAATGGAAAGTCTTGTCAAGTTTTTAAAAAACAGCAATTTTGTATGCATTTGACTATTTCTGCCCTGTATGGGCCAATATAAACTCTATCTCATTTATCAATTAGCATTTATAAAGTCCTTATCACCATGGAATCAAAACACTGTAAATGGATTAAAAAATAAGCAGGCTGCCTGGGGGAGTCAGTAACTTCATCTACTCTGAATTTTGTGAAACAGTGTGATCTCATCGGGGTGACAGGGACACGCACAATTTTTAGACACTTCACAAAATTTGGGAAAGGAGTCATTGAAAATAATTAGAGTAATTATTCCAGAATTAAGCAGCTCTTTATTCTGGACCTGAATGTTCATGTGGGGAGCTATTCTGGAAGACTTCATTCTCCGGTAGCTCTGCTTACTAGCTTACACTGAGTAATTTTACCAGCCTCACCTACATATCAGTTCACCATTGTGGAGCCATTCATATCAAGTGCCTGTAAAGCAGTGCCAATGCAGGATGCTGATGATTCCAGCCACTTTGGAGTAACGGATTGCAGCAAAATGAAGGTAATGGTCCTGCTGTCATCAGGAGGAGCAGATGTCCCCATGTGCTTAGTAACTTTGCGTTAAGGCAAGCCGTTTGCTCCAAAGCTGACCAACCATGAGCTGCATCGCCGTTTCAACAGTGGGAAGTAGAAATGGGCACCAGGAAGCCTTGCTGTCAGGATTAGCGAATGAAACTAGTAAGGTCTGTCTTAACCCAAGGTGTGAGTATGCCAAGACTGTTTTAGGGTTCCGGCTCAAGGAACAGCGTTTGGAAACCAGGACTCTGTTTTCCCATCTTCTCCCCTGTCGCCTCTCCTGCTAGGGAGCTCCTGGCATGTCCCACTTCAGCAGGAAAAGTGGGACTGCCACACCGTGGTCGCATGTGACAGTCGCTCCTTGGTCCTTGGCAAAGGGTGCACAGGCAGCAAGCAGTCGCAGGGCTCCTGGAGCTGAGGGAGGTGTCATGGGCTGAGCAACACGCAGCCATCCTCGCTAACGGAAGAGCATATTTTTGGGAGCAGTCCAGGAGCTAATCACCTGCAGCATCTGGGCTATGGCCGCCAGTATTATCAGGCATTAGATTAATGATCTAGCAGTCAGAGTAAACAATGCATGGACACGACTGTGCTGGATGCTCGTCCCCTCCCTTATGCAAGAGTAGTAATTCTGATTCTTTTTCTATTGCTCAGGGTCAAGCAGAGACCAAGAATTGTACAGCTGAACTCTGTCCTGGACGAGTGACCCTCCACAATCATAGAATCATTAAGGTTGGAAAAGACCTCTAAGATCATCGAGTCCAACCGTCAACCCAACACCACCATGCCCACTAAACCATGTCCCTAAGCACCCAATGGGACACTCCTTTTCTGTGCTAACGAAGTGCCACACAATGTCACCTCAAACTGTCAACAGAAGAAAAAGCATAATGAGTATATATACAGGACATATTATTATTCTAGGGATGCGTTAAAATAAGAATATTCATGAGAAATCATTTGTTTATCCAAGTAGCCTTGAGCATTCATCAGTGAAGGAATGGACTCGCAGTAGCCACAATTCAATATTTGTCCAATATTAGCAGAGCGGAAGCGGTCATTTTGGGCATCAAAATAGTCATCATATTTTGATTTCAGAGAAATCTGTGTGGTTCCCTGCTGCAGTGTAAAAAAACCCCAACCTTTGTAAACACTGAATGTCATATCAAGGACGGAGGGCCCAGGAGCTAAGAGGCTATTCTCATTGTGTTTACACACTGAGTATTTTCATGCTAAATTGGCTTTGGGATGCAGGTGCCAGATGAAAATCACCATGGCCATGTGACGCTAATTGCTTACAGAGAGTAGAAACACACTGCTGGTTTAAATTTGCTTTAAAGACATGGATGGGTTAACTGCATGCTGGGCCAAGCACTGCATCCACACCAGAGTGCTCTTTAATCTCCCAGTTATCTCATAAGCTTATCCACTAGCCTGTTCCTGCCCACCGGGTACACCACGCTTGATGTCTCCATCCTCCCCTAGACGTAGGCTGGGCACCCTGTGCTTGGGCTTTGTCCTCGGATGCTTGCAGGGTCTCGGGTTTTTTTCCTCTTTGCAGTGGGCTTGCATCAGATCTCTGAGCACGGTGACTTTGTCTTGGTTGCTTACCCTGGGATTAACATTTTTCTGCCTTGCATCACGCCATCACCAGACCCCATCATTCGTCACCCAAAGAAACAGCAAGGCACCGGCAGCAGAGCCAGGCTTCCTCAGAGCAGTTTTTCTTGCCTGAAAAGCATCAGCAGCTATGAGCAAATCCACACAGTTGAGGAGATGGGCACACATCACCACCGAGAGAGCCATTTTGCAGTGGCAAAGTGGCAGGGAGAGGAGGACGGCAGCGATGAGCAGGTCTTAGGCAAACAGCTGTAAAGGGGTTGTACCACAGCTGCTGTGCATCAGAGCCAGGTGGCGAGAGCACAGAAGGGCACCAGGAAATAGCTGAGTGCTGCGAAATCCAGTATTCCTGTCAGGAAGTCTCTCCAGCTGCCAGCACTGCTGCCTCTGCCCCACATCCACACCACATCCCCCCAGCACCCACCACCCCTTCTTCCAGGCACCTGGTCGACCCCGGGCAGGCTGCTGACCATCCCCCTGCATCCCGCACTCCCTCCATCCTCAGCTGATGGGATCACCGGGATCCCAGGACCTTGCACAGCAACACAGCACTTCACCCAGCTGTCCCCCCTCCTTCTCCTGCAGCCTCAGGCTTGCAGTTCACGTTTTCTGGGTTTACGCTTCACGCCCAAGCAGGACTTTGCTCTCAGGAAACCTTTGTATTAGAAAGCATCACCAGAGAAGGGGCTGCAGGTCAACCTTCCTAGGAGGAAATGCACAGAATACCTTTATTGCATCTCCCTCTTAATGCACGATGACAATTTGTATCTAGGTGAAAGATGAAGCAAAACAGTGCTAGAGCTGCCCTAATTTTTTTTTTTGGTGAGTGCATGATCTTTGCTTAAACCTCAAGTCACTCGGCTCCTCCTTGAGGTACCTTACAATTCTTCTGCTTCTCCTGCCCACAGAAAGGAGAGGGTAAGTCACGAAAACAGGGTCCTGCTGCAAAGCACCTCCACCCACAGTCGGAAACAGCCCTCTCTGCCTCCTGTGGCAGCTACTACGGCAGTAATACTTGGGTGCACAGTGCTGCACCCCAGAGTGCTCACTGGGTGCAAATGCTTTCAGAAGCCAGAGCAGCAGAGCAGTTAGGCAGGGTTGCCTGGTGGGGAGCGCAGATGGAGCCATGGGCTGCATCAAGCCATGTTGCCATAACACCAGCCAGCACTGAAGGCAGAGACGTGAAGACACAGCATGAAGCACATGCAGAGTGACAGAGTCACACCTAGTCGGGGAAGGGCAGGGGATGGGTTGCACACCCCTGCTCCCTGCTGGGGAGGGTCTGCATGCAGAGCCTCTGATACCTGCTGGGCATCAAGGAGGCAATTTTGAAGCAAATCATCATAATTTACCAGTTAGCATGAATGGGCTGCAGTGTCAGGCTTACAAAGCAGCAAAGAAAGGGGTTGCCTGAGTCCAAAATCTGGGGCAGCTCCTGCCTGGTGCTCAGCTGGGCACCTGCTGCACAGTGCAAAAGGCAGCAGCGGCGCATCCTTCCCCTTAGTCCAGACAAAAAGCAGCAGATCCACACATTTGTGAAGTCTTACCACGATAATTGGTCTAAGAGACAGCATCGCTGCAGTGATGGCATGGCAATCTGTATCTGGCAGCAAATGCTGGGAAAAGAAAAAACCCCAGCAACATACTGCTGCTTTCTGCACTTCCACTGTGACCCTACAACCACAGCTTACGTTGACAGAAATCCTTTGCAAAAGGTGACCCAGCAATAGCCACCCGGCTGAGGCAGCTCTGTGCGGCAAAGAACAGCTCTGGCAGATTGATGGAGAAACTATTAGAGGCACAAAGACCTGCTCAGTCACACTGGGAGCTATAGGTAATATTTTTTCCTCCCCTCTCACGTTCCTGATGGTTTTCATGCTGTTTCTGATATCTCGCCATGGAGTCCATGTTCCAGCCAGCTCTCATTTTCTTCCTCTCTGTCCTGTCAATGGAAAGCAAGTGCTGTCAGCTGAAGTGTGTGCGTGGCTGGCATATGGAAAGAGCCTCCCTAATTCAGGCTGGGCATGCTGGTTCTTGCTTACCAGGCTGGCTGCACACCACATCTCCCAGTGCTGTGAGCTAGCTTCTCTTTCCTCAGCTGTCTTCTCTCTCTCAGACTGGGCTGGAGGCTTCAATTCTCTCTTATCTGCCACAGTTATCCTGGCAGACCTGATTCATCTCCACTGCCTGCAGTTCTGGTTCCTCGGGGAGCAGCATCAGGGACAGCCGGTGACAAACAGCCTCCTTAAGGCAAAGTATGATTTCGAACAAAAAAAATAGAGTAGCACTTAGAAAAAAAAAAAATCATTAAATAAACCAACCACCGTTCCACCACCTGAAACCTAAACCACACCACTCTGCACATGTTCTACCCTCCTTCCTAAGCCACTGCTGGAGCTGGTGTTTCTGAGGCTCCATGTCTACATGGGGAGGGACCCTCCGGCAGCAAAGGTGCGCTGTGATGGGCGCAGGACCAGGGAAAGGAGCCTGCTCTGCAAGCAGGGGAGATGCCCCCAGCACCAATAAACATCCTCACCAGCCCCAGGAGAAACACCGAGAGGGTAGCATGAGCTGATATCAAAATGAAAATCTGCGTCTTGAAGTATAAAGCCACAAACAAGTTTCCCTTCTGACAATGCCTCCCTGGCAAAGACCAGGGGCAATCGCATGCATCCAGCATCAACGGGCTTGGAGGCTGACTCCATGCACTTCCTACCCTGATGGAAAGCAAGGCCTTCTTCTGATGAGTTGATCAGGCTGCTACTTTGCTATGTCTGGAGAAAAGTGTGCACGAATCCACCAGACTCTTCCTTGGCAGCAAGCATGAGGGCCAAATGCACACTGAAATCAACAGACACTGCATAGACTTTGCAAACCCTTGATCGGGCCCTGGGGCTTACACCATTTAATGCTCGAGAAACTCTATCCTTTGCAGGGTAAGTAGTTTCCTTGCTAGAGTTTTGCTCTGTTGTTCCTCTGAGTCTCTGTGCTACGTCCTGCTTCTCCATCCCAGATTTAGTGTTAGAGAAGCTCTCTGGACCCAGCTGAAAGATAATAATTGAATAATATGCAACATTACACTCTTTGGTTTCATTCATTTTCACACTTACAAGATCTGTAAAATCTGAAATGAGGTATCATCTTCAAACTGTCATCCTGCCCAGCAACAACAAAAGGGTAAAATATTTCAAATCAAAACCTGTGAATTACCTCAAACAATCTTATTCAGAATTTTATTCACATTTCAGGGTACAGCTCCCACAGTAAATTAATAAGACATAAGCTTGCAATATTTTTAATAGGTTGATATGGCAGTATTTTTCATTTCAATTAGGAAGAACAGTGCAATTAGATTCCTCAGCCTCGGCTGGAAAGGAAACACGTTATTTCCTCAGGGTAAAGATCTTACCAGTATTCATGAGCATTCATATCTTTGGGATCTTCTGCCAGGTTAGCCCTTAAGCAAACTGGTTGCCAGTGGAAGTTGCTGGCACCGGGAAAAGGATTTATTAATGTATTCTCCAAATAATCCCCTCTGCCCCAGAAGGGAGAGGGGAATCAGACTTGTCTCAGCAACGTTATTCTTCCTTTCCCAGCTTGCTGAGTTTCCTCCTTATAGGTCTGGTCCAGGCCTGAGGAAGGTGGAAGAGCTGCTCTGAGAGGGCACACCAGGCACACTCTCTGCATTACCAGATTCCTCTCCAAAAGTTTGGGTGAGCACGCCTGCTCTGGGACCAGGACAATTTTTGGCATCCAAGTATCACAGGCCGACCAGTGGTGCACTAACTTCAAGGACAAAAATCAAGGTCAAGAAAATGTTGAGGGTTTTTTTTCCTTTTAAAAATTGTTTTCTTCAACCCTTGCCTGAGGACCTTTCTCAGGTTCTCACGTCCTTCTCCCACCCTGTGGCACGTGCGGCTGAATCCCAGCTCTGTACCTGCTTTGGATTCGGACATTGACTGGCCTGTCCCCATTTTCTCTGTAGTTATTTAGCATATATGAAGTCCCCTGGGCAAGCACGCTGTCAAAAACACATTATGGGAGAGTAGGAGTATGGGGAGGAATCAGACACAGGTGTCTGTAAAGCAGGACAGCCATGGGCATAAGATGAAGAGCAGGTCAGAGCTTCTTTCCCAAACAAGGGGAGCACCAGTGGGGAGTGCAGCAAGGGAAGCAGACATCTGGCTACAGCCAGAGCTGCAGATAAAGTCTTCCAACTCATTTACTGTTTTTCTTTAAAATATCATAACCTATTTTTACTTGTAGTGCAACTGCATCTTGCAGGACACTTTCAAGCTGGATCCTTTGAACTTTGATAATCTCAAGCAGCATTTGCTCGAGAGAATTCGGACTTCTTTCAGGTCTTAGCTCAGCCGGTTTTGTAATGGTTTTGGCCATAAACAGTGTAGCAAGAAGCTTACAGAACATGCAAGTCATGGAGAAAAATCACAATTATCAGAAAAATCACAATGATCTAAAAAATCCCATCCCTAGTTCAAGAAGTTTAGTGCCTGGTAGTTGGAGTTCACAAATTTAACATGAAATAAAGCAAAGCTTTAGATTTAAGAAGCTGGGCTAAGCTAGTCTCAAGGTTTATGTTATGAAAGTTGGCAGAGGAGAAGCTGCATGTGCAAATCCTGGCCTTGCATAAAGGTGCTGGGAGAGCAGGAAAAAAATCATGAAGTTTTGTATAATGTAGCAACCAGGGAATTCCTTATTAAAAACAAAACAAGCACAAAAATCCAACCTCTACCTAGCTGTGGGCTCTGAGGCCAATGGCTCCTGCCATCCCATCTGTGTTTTCTTGGCCAGGGAAGTCACCCAGCCCCAGGTGCTGCAGGGGAGCCCAGCATCATGGAGCATGGGAGGCTCAGCCAGGGCATCCAGCGAAGCATCCAGCCCTGCAAAGGAGCCAGCAGGTTGGGTGTTGAGCTAAGGCGGAGCAGATGTCTGTCCCACATCAGCACGAGGAGAGCATAGTGCCAGGGGTCTACAGCATCAGTTATCCTGAGGACAAGTGACTCAGGAGCTGGGGGACAAATTGCACCCAAATCAAGACAAGCCACAGCAAGTGGCACTTGAAAAGACAGTGGAGAAAAAGCTGGGAGGTGTGGGAGAGCAAGATGAAGTCACAGGACCTCAGCATCATCACCTAGAGGATAGGACAGAAGGTGACAATAGTTATATGGAAAAGGCAAATATTTAAACTAAACCTTCCTCTTTGAGCAGGATGCAGAGAAGAGAGACAGAGCTTCTGCACAAACACTGTAAACCTAAGAAATAAGACATAATAACCAGAAATATCAAGGAGAAGGCAATGCATGCAGGGAGTTGAAATTTCCACCTACCGACGGCCTGTAGGCTGACCATCACCACTGAGGAACATCACTGTTTTGGGGTTGTGATAGCAAGCTCTGAAAACAGCAGTTCAGTGCACAGTCAAGAAAAAACCCAAACAATTGAAATGCTAGGAGTTACCAGGTGAGGAACTGAGAAGAAACCACAGCAGCATTACACCACTGGGTAAGCTGTGCCTCTGCAGCACTGGTGCCCTCAGCCCCATGCTGGGGGACTTGCAGAGTCCCCCACAAACAAGGGACAACTGCCCAACCGGGCTGTCACCCTAAAAGAGAGGGAAAGGGGACCGTGATGAGCAGGGAGGAGGGACCAGCCACGTATCTCATACCTGGAGACATTTCACGTGACTTTAGTTCTGCAGCATCTGATGTGCCCTTCTGTCCCACACCAGGCATGTGTCTGCTTGGGGGAAGCACAACACATACAGCATCTCAACCAACGTGGTATGGCTTGGCATTAGAAGAGGCAGCCAGCTGACATGCTGGGTTTCCCATTTCAGGGCTGCTTTGACATAGAGATGATTCAGCCAGACCTTGGCTAAGACTTTGGCTCATTTACTGCAATTACCTAAACAGGAGTGCTTGGACCCAGAGGTGAAGCTGGCAGAACTAACACCTGGGCTTGTTTCAGACTAGAGAATAATGTAAGGTGTAGGATCACAAGGCTATGGTCTTGAACTTGCCAATCTCAGAATGTCCTAAAAAAATACATTTTCACATGACCAGAGCTCCTGGATTTGCGTTGCTCGATCCTTGTGCAGCAGTTTTGGGTCTGTTAAACTGGCTGAATAGCGTCTCAGGCACTGGGACGGGGAGAGCTACCAGGTCAAAACGGACCACGGAAAAACATGAGTCTGCTCCTCCCATTTGAGCTATGCTAACTAGCAGGCAGACAGCAATGACCTCACTCTATTTTCCACATTTACCCACAAAGATACACGTGCAAATAGATTAGGAAGTCAAAAGTGTGCCATTTTACGGCCAAATTGGTTTCAATCAGGCAAACTAACAAATTAAAACTAGTGCTTGGGCAAAATACATCAGCCATAATTTCTGCCTCAGATGGTGGCCATCAGGAACAAAAATCTAGTTTGCAAACAGCCTCTCCAAGCAGCATCAGTCCAGGTGCAGTTTCCATTTTCCCATGCCTAAGTAATGCTCTGGCATGCTTTACAGGAGCAGCTCAGCAGCGCAGCTAAAGCTTTCTCAAAACATCAAAGAAACAGAACAGTAAAACCCATCAAGATTTTACTAATCAAAACTACATGTAATTGTCAAGCAAAGGCAGATAACAGAACTCAGGCAATCTCTGTGAACCCACAGCTTCACTCAGACTTAGCAATTAAGCATCAGCTGCTGCCACCAGAGTAGCTGCGAAATTGTGTGGTAAAAGTCACCGCTCACCAGCACCAATTAGCTGCTAATGAACATCAGCAATCCCCCTGGTGAAAGGAGCTTGAGACAAAACTAAGACCAAAATACCACCCACACTTTATGCCACCATAAACTGGCACCTCCGCTGCAGGAGAATGCTCCGTGTCCCTGCCCTGCTGCATCCATGTGGCTGGGGAGTGACCAGGGCAAAGGAGCCCATGGGATTAAACCCAGCTGGAGGAGAAAAGGTTGGTTTTGAGGTGTTGCTTTTCCCAGGTCAGTCAGCTGCACGGGGGAGGGAGCCAGCCTGTAATAATTTAAGCAGTACTGCCATTACATGTGAATTCACAGCCTTAAAGGAAGTCAGTCAATTTAAACCCATTCCTGAAGGGGAATAATTAAACACTCCAAAGATGTGGGAGAATTTTAAGTAGTCAGCAAGGATTTAAGACAACATATCATTCCTATCCAGAATAAAACAAACAAAAAAAAGATAAAATGTAGGCAGGCAAAGCAGACTGTTCATTGCTGACTGAAGGGAGCTGGGTCAAGAGAAGCTTCAGTCAATCAAAACAGGCTCACCTCTCCAGACTGAAAAGAGATTGAAGTTTTGAAGTGGCTGCATGGTCTAGCTCAACAATAGTGGTGTATAACCTCAAAGATGATGAAAAACTCTCAGGAACAGGAAAATCTAAGCATAACTCCAGAAACAGGTGGAATGACCTTTAGGAAAGGAAAGAGGCAGAAAGCCAAAAGGTTTCCAAGGGAATTGCTGCACAGGTGATGCAAGTGTCTGGTGGCAGGTCTTGAAGGCACAGGAAAACCTGAGACCTGTGTAGGACCACCTCCTGCAAGACCAGTCTGCAGATGCAGCAAGAAGCACTCTGCAGAAAACCCGTTAATGGGGAAGCAGCGTAGGAAGTTTTCCAAGTCTAAGAAAACACTTGAGACTACTGGTTTCGGCAGACTACAAAGGGAACTTCAGATCCACCCTGGGCTCCCAGATGTGAAAAGCCATGAGGATGCAAAGCCACAAACATTCTCACTCATAAGTTTATCAGGATCATGTGGAAAAGAAGTCTCTGAGTACATAGTGGAGCCACTATTACCATTTGCCAAGCATTTCTGATCTACCTCATCCTCCAATACTTTCATTAGCCACTTTCAGAGGACAAATCAGCTTGCCTTTATCATTAACCTGAGGAAAGCTCACATATGTGGAGCAGAGGCACGTTTACAGGAAGAGGCGATGAGCCAGTAGTCCCTAGTGAAAATGAGAGTAAAATAGTCAGCACCTTTTGGTGTTTCAAATGATACCTGCGTGCAATATGGATTATAGAAAGGTGCCTCTGTGAGCATTATTCAGTGGCAATAGTTCAATCTTGGATCTATCCTTCACAGTAGTACTAAGACTCCAAAGATAACTAAAAACTTATCTTAGCACAAGGCACGATGATGTTAAAGAAGCAGCCACAGAAAACAAGAAAATCTGTACATTTACGAAATCAAAGCTCTGTGTAAGCTTTTAAGGTAATTAATGTGATTTGGCATCTCAGTCATGTCTGACACAGCAGATAATATACTGGACTCCAGGAGAACTGAAACAGTTGCATGGGGTGACCAGGAAGGCAGCTCACCATGCACTGAGCATTACGCCCCAAACAGGTGTTGACCTAGATAGAAATGAGGAAATGGCTGGAAATATCAAAGGTTTTGTGTTTAGGGAACTTTTGCTCTTTCTGAATCTCTCAAAGTACTACTGAACTGTTAAAATTGGCTAATAAGTGAGAATTCTTGAAAAAGGCATGAAGGAACGAAATTATGCCAATCTGCAGACCACTGCAGAAGAGAAAAACAAAATCTTGCAGGAGGATGGAAGGAAGGAATGTGAACTCTTAAGAAACTCAATGACTTTTCCTTCAAAGGGGTAAAAGCAATCTATTAGAAGATCACACACAGAAAAATAAACACAGACATTTCTTGTTGATGGGGGATGAACATCTTGCAAAAGCTAAAGAAAATATCTCCAGGCATCACCCATTTCAGAATGCCTTTAGAAAGAACATAAAGATGAAATGGTAAAAAAGAAGCATTTTTACAGGCAGTCTAAGGACACAGTCCAAGACTTATCAGCACTTACAGATTCTCCAAGAGCTTTGAAGTTTTCTGTCAGGTTGCAACATCTTGACCTTACTGATCTCAAGCTCACATTCAAAGGTAGTCAAATCAAAGGCAATGACAACACTCAATGAGACTGTGACATGACTAGTAGCAATTATTTGAATCACAGGGTTCAGTGATCAAGTCTGCCCAAAGCTCAGTTCAGCTTAGCCCACGAAGTCACGAGGAATGGACTTACTCAGGAGAGGGCTAAAGAAACCCCTTCACACCTACCACACCTCCCAGTGCGCAGCATGAATTTTTAATGTGAAAGGGAATAGATGCGTGGCTGCACAGGGCCCTTCATCCGCTAAGCAATTGCATCCAAGCCCTGCTGTTGCTTTGATGCTTCCCTAACAGAAGCTTCATTCATTTGCAGCAACCCGCGCATTGCAAACAGCTTGGCAAGGTCACCGTTTGACAACATAGCAAACGCAGCGTTAGGGCTCCTAATACCAGCTAAAAAACACTGCAGCTTTATCATACAGACAACTGATCTGACATGAACTCACTCTACCAGTCCAAATTCATTCAAGAGTTTTTGACGGCTTGACAAAAAAAACACTGACGGCTTAACAGGCTGGTCAGGTCTCCTCTGACTGTGGCACTCCATGCTGGACACAGATGCCATAATGCCAGCATAAAATCCTGAAGCTGGTATAAGGCCTGTGCTACGTCTGCTGGCTCCATCAGCTGATCCAGCTGAAATTTGCACGCTGAGGTGTTCTAGCAATGCAGAGATTTGGTCTGACTGATGACAGAAGATGGTCAGACACTATTGAAAAGAGTTATACTAGCACTGAGCTTCAAGCAAGGCATAACCTCTGGACAAGAACAGCATGCCTGGCAAACACGTTGCAGCATACGAGTGCTATAGGGCTCCACCAATGCCTTTGGGGACTGTCCCTTCCCTTACAAGGGCCACATCTGGCAGTCTAGAGTGCCTTATTTCTGCAAGCACTAGGGCTCAAAAGTTATAAGTACTGTTGGCAGCATCCATGGTTGCTATTACCATGGACTCCGGTCCAATTTTTGTTACTGTCTCCCACTCCAGCACAATCCAAACGCTTGCGGAAGGGGGTTAATTTCTTAATGTAAGAATCATTAGTGAGAGAAATTGCATTGCGCAGCTGTCTCAGGTCTTTACTAAAATGTCTCTACCAGCTGAGGATTTGTGATTCAAGTTGACCAGCTTTGTTCTCATGTATTTGACACCAACAGCAATAGTCATTTAGGGTCAATTAAATGTTTTCTTCTTTGTTATCACCATGTCTTTATAATATATCTGGCAGCATTAGTCCATCTGAATAGGAAGACACAGCATCCATAATGTATGTGACCTTGCAAATCACAAACAAGTGAGTAAATATTGAAAGGCCTCACTTTCCCATCTGAATTCTTCATCTCCCCAGTTATTTGCTTACCCATCTAAGGGCCTCACAGCAGCATTAGGTGCAAGGTTTGTCTTCATAGAATGATTTCAAGTACAGTTTTTAATTGCTTCGTTGTGCCTCTGAGAAGTCAGCTCTGTCAGCACAAAATTATTAGGTGTGATTACACAGCAATTGTTGCTGCATGCGCTAGCGTGCCCATCCTCGCTCCACCAAACTGGCATAAGCAATAGGAGCAGCAAAGATGCAGGAGCGTGGACTTCAGCTTCTGCTAGAAAGCAGCACTTGTAAGTGCAGTTCCTCAGGAGCTTTTACTCTGCTTGTTAGCAGGAGCTAATACCCATGTTAATGCTATTGTTACTGTGCCCTAGAGCCAGCATGGTTACAGCAGCAGACACTGCAATCACTCCTTCATTTGGTTGTGTAGGCATGTCTGCTGTTTCAGTTAATAACCTCAGACTTGGCCTTAATTCAACATAGCCAGGTTGATCAAGCTTTTGACGCTGTCTCCCTCAGCATTCTCATTTGGAAGCTGAGGAAGTACGGGCTGGATGAAAGGACTATTAGATGGCTTGAAAATTGGCTGGGCCGCTAGGCTCAAGGCATGGTAATCAATGGCTCAACATCTGGTTGGCAGCCAGTAATAAGCAGAGTGCCTCAGGGGTCAATACTGGGGCTGATATTGTTCAATATCTTCATCAGCTACCTTGGTGATGAGACAGAGCGCACCCTCAGCAAATTTGTGGACAGTACTAAATTAGTGAGGATGATTGACACAGCAAACAGCAGAGCTCCAATCCAGAGGGACCTTGAGAAACTTGAGGATGGGGCCAACAGAAACTCCACAGAGTTCAACAAGTGCAAAATTATGCATGTGGGTCGTCATCATGCCTGGCATCTGTCCAGGCTGGGAACCGACAAGTTGCCAGGGCAAACAAGCCTCCAGCACACCCTCATCCTGAATAACGCAAACCTCATCCTGGGCTGCACTATGATGAACAAGGCCAGTAGACTGCAAGAAGTTACCATCCCCTCTGCTCAGTGCTGGGGAGGCCACACCTCAGTGCCACATCCAGTTTTGGGCCCCCAAGTTCAAGTGTGACATGGGAAAAGCAGAGATGAGCCAGCAGAGGTTATCAAGATGATTGGGGTCTGTGGCTTGTGGGCTATGAGGAAAGGCTGGGGGAGACATGCCAGTCTAGTCTGGCCAAGAGTAGACTCAGGGGTGATCTAATTGGAGCCTTCACCTACCTGAAGGACAGGTAGGAAGGTGGAGACACTCTTCTCAGTGGTGTCAGATGATATTATAGCGGCCACACATAGCAGCACTAGAGGCTGAGGCTGGACCTTAGACAAGCCCAGTCCCCGGGAAAGTGGTGGGCTCCAGAACAGGCTCCTCAGAGGGGCAGTGGGAACTCCCTCCAGAGGTTTGCAAGATTTGGCTGGACAACACCATGACCTGATCTGGCATGAGCAGTAGTCCCACTCCAAGCAGTCGGTTTGACCGACTCTAGAGGCTTCTAGAGACTCCTTCTCACAAACACCTCCACAACTATTCAGTTAAAGTCTAAATTTCTGAGTTTTTTCAAAAAGGTAGCATATATTCAGAAGTGTTGAGAAGATAATTTTGATGATCCAATTCACTGTCTGTCAAACCTGAACCCTACAAACCCCTACCTTATCACAAGAGCTGCTGGTTGCAGAAGAGTGGTAGACATTGTAGAAAGATGCATTAATCTCGAATTAGAGGCAAATAAGAGAGACACCATACTTCCCAAGCTAAGTTACTCCACTGATTTACTGTGCTAGAAATGTGAATTTTACTTCTAGATTTTTGTTAGCTCCTCATCCAGCCACAGAAATATGGCCTCGTTCCATTTTGTGAATAAAGTTTTCTTCCAGTGTTAGCCCGAGGAGATAATCAGAACACCTATCAGCTTCCTAATCTCGTTATAAAACTTTCTTCAAGTATCAAAAATTTCTTTTGTCACAAATCATATGCCTATAGATACACCAGATTTTACCACCTGCTCACATTTTGAAGTAATTTAACTGAGGGAAAAAAAAGCCTTAGAACTCAGGGGAGATTAAATTCAAGTTATTGCTTACAAAACCTTACTTTATTATTTCCCTGGACTTCCACAGAACCCAAGAATTTCTTGGCTGAAATACAATACCCCTTCCTAATGGTTACGACACTGGCTACAGGGCCATCAGGCCCCCAATCTTTCCTCTTTTATGCCTCAACTTCCCATCTCTGTCTCTTAGTTCTCATGTCTAAGAGCCACTTGTTACACTGGGATCAGAAAAAGGTGGAATGTCTTCACCATATGGGCATCAAAAATAAAACGTAATTAGAAAAAAGGAATGCCTTCAACGCCATCCTTGGGGGATTTCATGGCAAGAGCAGAATAACCCACCCCATAGCTTTGCAAGAGGTGAGCGGGTGTGCTGCTGCAGGTGCCCAAGGGATTGCTTATGCCAAGCCTGAACGCTTTCTGAAATCTTACCTTGCCGCTAGTCTTTGCAGTGATGTTTTGACCTCTGGGAATAAATACTGCAAATTAGTGTTCTAACTTTGCATCTTTCTACAAATTAATTTTGTTGAGGCACTAGATGATATTCCAGCAATAACCCACCTCTCCCACAATAAATCACTGACAGGATCTCCTGATGTGCTTTTAAATAGGAGAGATCAAATTATATGTTTGCAAGTAATCATTTAAAAATAATAATATCTTAGAAAAATCTACAGCATTGTTACAGAACAATGGGTTTAATTATTGAAAAATGAGCTATTTGCAAGCAATTTCACTCATTGCCTGTGCTGATCGTGGGCCTGGGAAACTCTGAAGGACAAGAAAATTGGAAGAAGCTCTTTGAGGGTAATTTGAGTCTCCGCATGCGAAAAAGTGAACAGAAGAGGTTATTTCTTGAGAACAATGCACAATTAGGAAACGCTACCACCAAGGTTCAAGGCCTAGCCCCATTTACAGCCACATAGACTGAAGAGCTGGGCTAATAATCTCAGGACAGAGCTCAGTCTCCCAGTTTGAGAGCTAGGCTACATTACAGGGAAAATTCACGCCCCTTTGTTGCACATGGGAGAAAATTTAGGCAGTATGTGCACACGAGCACAGGTCAGCCCACCGTGCTGCTATGTTTTAAATGTTTATCCTTAGAAGAGGATCTAAGCAAGCCCTTTTTCTCCCTCATGCTCCAAAAATGGGGTGCAAATCATGACCACCTCCTGAGAAGGGCATTGCTGGAAGACAACAGAAGTTTCCCACTGCAGCAGCTCATGTTTTGTACTGTTACTTCTGCTGCCCCTCTCCCATGTACATTTATGCTTCATTTCTTTCTCAAAGCTTAATCTATCTCCAAAATAAACCACAGTCAGGCCTTTTTGCACCAGGAAACTCAGGTCTGTCCAAGTTCTTCCCTCCCTGCTCCTCCTGAAGTGTTTGGCATACAGCCTTTGCAAGTGCATGCTCCCAGCTTTGCATGAGAAATTTTCCAAATCAAGGTCCACTGTTTCCCGCTTTCAGAAGTCCTCCCCTGAAAGCCCTTGCAGTCTCCCTGTCAAAAGCAATAGCATAAGGATGGAAGGACACCTTCCTATCTGTCGCCTCCTTTATTTTAGGCCTGGTACCACATTCGCCTTTTGTATTAACTGCACCACATTTTGAATTCATCATGCCAACACTTGAAAGAGTCTCATCAGGCTCTGGGCTTGATGCAACGCACCTTGTTTTTTTCAGCTCTGAATTGCTCCAGAGCTGTCTTTAGATCATCTCTACCAGAGCAGGATACTGGGCCACATCAAATCCAGTTATAGCTTTGACTGCTGCCTTTGCACAGTCTGCTTGACGCTGGGTTGGGATCCACCTGCCTGCATACAATGACTTTGGATTCCCGTCTCCCTCCCGCTCTGCCATATTCATGGATGATCCACCTCTGCCCACACGTTGTTGTGTGGGCACCCGAGGAAAGAGGGCACGCGTGTGAGGACCCTCTTGTTGCAGTGCACCATGGCTCAGCCCTTACAATGCACCATGCTCAGGCATCGTTTTATGTTTCAAAAGTACAGTCAGCTTTCTGATCGTAATCCCCACCTAAGTGTCCTCTAGCTAGCCTTTCTGCCATAAATTGGGATAGTAATGTGCTGTAATCACATAATTCCTGTCAGTAAAAGTAAACAAGAATGGCTGAGTGATTTCCAAACAACACACTAATGGCCAAAGTAGAAAAAATCTCCCGCTTCACTTCTCTTCAAATCTTTCTTGAACCAGTCTTTCACTGTTCATATTTATTGTAGGTTTCTTCCTCATTTTTAGGTTTATTTACCCAGAGCTAATGAATAACGCTGTGAACATATGCTATAAACCACCATTAAGATGAAATTTGGAGAAAAGAAAATTACTTTGGTGTGAGAGCTGAGAGGATGTATAACTAGTAAATGTCCAGTACAGATATTTGAAGGCTTCTTAGGAGAGGTCTCTTGAGATTTCTTGGTTAAATAAAATGAGGCATTCTGTAGGAATTATATCTTTTCAAAGTTATACTCATTTTTCTAACAGTTTGATGCAGATGCTGTTCAGGCAAAAGAGTCTACTACAGACTTTTTCCACATTTAAGTCCTTGTATCTCATTTTTACTGATTACCACAGCTGTTAAAAGCAGCAAGGTAAGCAGTACCAGCAGGTGATACCTTGTATACCAATTTTAGTGTGTTTTTTTACCATCTTTCAATAAACTCTTGCAAGCAAATATACACATGTGAAAGAAACATTTGGGAAGAAGTTAGTGTGACACCAGTGCAAAACTTGCTGGAAACTTGGGTTTGCAGAGGAGCCATGAATGACTATTGTCAGAATGAAAGACATCAAGGAGGCTTTTCCAAAGCACATCTGTCTAATATGATTCAATTTTTCATTAGTGACCTGGATGCTGCCCTGTAGAGGATGCTTATTAAACTGGCTGGTGAAAAGGCCAGGAGGAGCTGCATACGTATTGGAGGACAGGATTAGAGCCCAGAATAAGTCTGAAAAGGATTATTTTTTATTAAATTGACACTATCCAATGGGATAAGTGAAAGATTCTCTATTATGCTTATGGAGTATTAGGTTACCCTAGCTCCTAAGCAAATGCTGAATAATGGCAGTACAAGCGGGATCTGAAGTCCATTTCAGCAAACATCTGTTGACTTCCAGCAGATGCGGAGAACCTGGTGGCCATAAAGGAAAAAGCACATGCAAGAAACAGACAGGGAATGCTAATCAGCTTGAGACATTTCCTAAGTCTGCCAGCTTTTGAGACAGTCAGTGAAAGTGTTCAAATCCAGGACCGGGCATTTGAAAGAATACAAAAGACCATTGAGACACAGGGACTCAGCATGCCAAGAAACAGCTGGAGCTGCAGAGCCATGCACATTAACTTTGGGTTCAAAGGTAAAGCTGCCATAAACCCTTGGAAAGCACCACAAGGAAGCAGCTAAGCAACTCCAGCACACATTGCAGAGACGAGCACTAGGACGTGAGGATAGAGTGCTTGCCCTGAGAAGTCAATCATCCTGGCAGGTATACAAGCAGGCACAGCTTCTAGAGGACATCTGAAGGCCTCTGGGGCAGAGATCGGTCTTATGTACATGTAACATTTCGATAAAAGACCTGACGGGAGTCTCCAGACAACTCCTTTGCCTCTCTTCAGAGGTACAGCATGTTTAAGCACACAAAGATCTTTCCTGATCAAACCAGAGGCATTTATTGTTTTTAGGTGGTGAAGTCTGAGTTGCTCTCAGAATGATTTTTAGAAAAAGTTATTCCCCGCTTCTCCTGGTGGGGATAAGCAGTGAAATCTCTAAGGCTCTGAAAGGACAGGCTGCACTTTCTTGTTGAATTCAGAATGTATTTTGGTATGATCTCAACTATTGATTACTTTCCTCAGTCTAATATTGCTGCTCATGATTCTGGAGTCACATCAGTCACGGAACAACAAGCACCTTTTAAACAGAACTATATCTTCTGTCATTTTAACTGAAGCACAGGAGCTGGAAGAGGGGAAACCCCCAACCACCAGGATGCCATTCAGGTTTTCTTGGGATCCAGATGACAGAAAGTACAGAAAGTTAAATGTGTTTGACAGCTACAGAGGAGCTAAATGGAGGAATATCTTTCTTGGAGTAACTGATGGTTTCCTTAAGTCTAAAGGAGATGCCAGACTAGTTTTGCTTACTGTCAGCCCAAGCCAATGGCCAGTCGCTTGAGCAAGAGTGCTTTTTGCCATGTTACTGGTAAAAGAGAAAGATAAAGCAACTCAAGCCAGTGAAACCATCTGGCAAGCCCAAATTGACAGCACCCGCAAAAGGAATCAACAGTTCTGAGGTTTAGCCTGCGTGAAGTCCAGTGGCTGACCTTCAGTTTTTCAGGAAGCTTCACTGCAGCCCCTCCACTTGCTGGGGCTGCTGAGGTAACAGGACTTGAGGTTTTCCCTTCCCAGGTCACTCTGTTCCACCACACAAGCTGTGCCTTTGTCTGCTTTGTGAGCTTTCTCCTTCCCCTGCACCCAGTAGATAGTATCTGTGCTTCCAACGCACGTTCCACTGCCTGGGGTCCATGCACATGCCTGGCCTTGGTGACCCAGTGTTTTTAATCATTCCCTGGACAGCTCAGCTCATCTTGCTTTTCAGAGAATTTTCTCAGGCTAGCTGTGGCTTTGCTTATTGTAGCTAGAGTCAAGTCCAATGGCTAGACCGAGTGACTGTGAAACCTTGTGTGTTTACATAGATGCCAGAGTTTTCAAACAGAAAACCCAATTCCAAACATCTCTGCAGTCTCATTTGCTTTATGTCCAGCTATGATGACTGCAGTACCAGCTGTTTGTTTCAAACTTTATTTCTGCCAGCATTGTTTCCTTGTCTTTTTCCTCAAGCAATACCGTAAAAAGCTTTAGTTTCATTTTCTCCCTTTCATCCTTGCATTAGCTGTGTAAACAGACTCCTTGCTTCCTGCCCGAGTAAACTCTTTGTCTAGAAAGCTCAGTTGTCTGGGACCAGCATTTTGTTTTCTCTGGTCATAGTTGCTGCTTTGTTTGTTCATTAATGACACCCTGCTCTTTGCTGTGAGCTTACATCACTTTCTTCTTTGCTAGCAGGGTCCTAAACTTAATGAGTGGGGAGTTTTCTCTGAAGGATGAACAGCAGACTCATGAAAAGCATCCAGCTCAAGAGGTGCTTGTACCTGGAGAGGCATTCAGGAGTGCATAGCTGGCTGTTCAGGCAACACTGAATGGCCAAATGATAAATCATTTCTTTTTTAACTCTCAGTGATGGCCAACTCAGTTTTCTCTAAGAGCCACTGTCCCAGCTTGCACTCCCTACACCACTTCTCTCAGCTCCGCTTAAAAAAAAATCTTGTGCTGGTCTTGTATGTTCAGTGTTTTTAGCCTCTTGGCATCTAGGCTCAAGGGACATCATCAGGTTACGTTGGAGGCAGAGAGCATCTGCAACAGTGAGAGGGTGGGAAGCACCCACAGCAGTTCACTCCAGTTGGCAGCTCTTCAGTTTAGTTTTCAGGGACCCCAGGTATCCCCTAACCCCATTCAAATACCTCCCCTCTGATCTGTGAGCTCTGTGAACCCAGTCTCCCCCTGCTCACATCCTTCACCTCTGAAAGTTGGTCTGATCTACCGCAGGAGGCTCTCCATTAGGGATATGTAGTTGAGCCATCCCATGGAGACACACCAGCCTCCATCCCAAGTCCTCCTCCACAACCCCCCTAGCCACCTCTGATTAATGGGCAGCATCACTTCCAGAAGGGCCCTTCCTCAGAGGACCTTTGCTTTCCATATATAATCCTTCAACAGCAGCTGGTACTCCCTCACTCCTATGTTTTCTACTGCCTAGATCTAATTGTAGGTAAACCCCACCTTGGCAGCTTCCCTTGCTTCAGAGGGGTAACTACTACCCTTTCCTGGGCTCAGTCCCAGAGTTGGGAGCATGGGGCCCCATTAGCATTGACAGAGGACCATGCCACCATCAGTGCCAAGAGCAGCCAAGAAATTGCACTGGGCTCCATGACACCTTCCATTTTGCCCATCACCAGACTGGTGAAGCAGTTTCCATTGCACGTGTGCCCACAGTGGGCTCCTCCTGTGACTACCTCTCAGTTCTAGAATCAACTACATCAAAACACCCTAATCAAAACCACTGTATCAACATTACTGTGTCTTCCCTGAAGCTACCAAGCAGAGAGGACCTCCACTTTCACCTGCACTCAAACACCACTGGTAAAGGGCATCAGATGTAGATGTTATCCTAGCAGATGTGATCCAGATTTCATGCTTTGAAAGCCCATCAGATCTCACCAAGCAGTGACCACTGTCAGCTCAATGCAGCCGTGAATGCCACTCGTCCCCCAGCTGACAAGCTAGTCTATATAACACACTGCTGGTCTTTAGACAGTGTGGAAAAAATTGTCTCCACCAGTCCTCCCTGCTCTTGAACCTCAAGCCTCTCTAGGGAGGATTTTTGTGCTGTCTGATGGTAGAGGTCTCATTTTCATCATCCTCGTCCCCAGCCAAATTCCGATTGCTATGCAAGTAACAGCTTAAACTTCCTGCTATCCTGAAAGGAAGATAAACATCTGCTAGGTCATTATCAAGGCTTGTAAGTGGTCCGCCTGGAACAACAACAGCTAGACTTTCCATGCCACTTTAAACGCCTTCGGAGACTGTTTTTAAAATCTACACCAGAGCCTAGTTATCATACCAGCCTGTTACAGGAAAACTCATTGCAATTCTTCTGTAAGAAGTCCCATCCCTCCGGGTCCTGCCTCACACTTCTTGGCGCCTCAGAAAGGCTCTTCCATTCCCTGGAGAGGCCTGTTATCACCCTCAATGAAGCCAATGTTCTCTCACCCTCAGTGCAGTTTCTCAGTAGTACCTGCAATGGGCTGGGTATCATTCACAGCTGCCTTTGCCTAATCATAAGCTGTCCTATGCATAACTAGCATTTAGATTGAAGTTTGACTACATTAGAAGCTACGTTAAACCCTTTATCACTTCGTAAATAAGTTGAGTTCACTGTGTGGTGTTGCTGCAGTTCTATTTCATCTTCCTGCCCTCGCGCAAAGCCAAACTAACAGTTTACAGCCAGCTAGTGGGAGATGCCCTGTTTATTCCTTCATGGCCCTTACACTTTGAAACACTTGGATGCCACGCAGGCTCTGAGCAACTCATTAGTGTGGCCTTAGCAGTGAAACGCTACTCTGGAAATTGCAACCCAGATTAATATTACAGAGATGTAACAGCAGCAGTTGAAATGCCCTTGGCATCCCATTTTCCAAAGCCAGGTTACAGATCAGGCCTTTATGCTCCTGAGGTCAATAGTCTAACACACCAGTGTCCTTCAAGTTCAAATAGATACAAGTTCATCCTTTTTGATACTCCTAGCAGCATTCCTATAAAAAGGTTTCACAGCCTCTAGAAAGGCCAAAAAGCCACCTCACCTATTAATTTGCCATGTACTCTGTTCTCCAGACCAGCTTTCCACTGCAAACACTTCTGTACAGCACCACGCCTCCAAGCCGACTACAAGGCATCCCCTCCCTTCTGCAAAGAACTGCACCTAATTTCCTACAGTGGCCTTATAGAAGGGACCTTGGATCCCATCTCTCTATACTATTACCAATCCCCAGCACTCCCTGCTCACACCTCCATCTTACAGCTGCTGGCCAAATGGCTACTCTACGTTTGCCACACAAGTAAGTGTCTGTTCATGGGGTCCAAGGCCAGTAACACACTCCTGCAGGGGCTGAGCTCCTCCTCTTTGTGCTGATCCCAGTCTACTCCAGGCCCAGTATATACTGGCTTTACCAGTTATCACTACCAGCCCCAAATCTGATCTCCTACCTTCCCCCATCCCTCCAGCCCCCCCATCCAGTCCCTTGAAATAGTCCTCACTTCCATAACCACCCACCAATCTCTCAACAGTGGCTGTGCCTGTTTTGGTGGCTTTCCATTAGCAGTTCCATCCAAATGTTGAAATGGGCCATCCAGCTTACCGCGTCCTCAAGGTTCCCTCCTTCTCCCTGCATCAAGAGATGCTCCCTTTCCATCTCCTTACCTTGTTTTGCTGCAGCATCCTCCCAGTCCAGCAGGAGAAGTACCTATATGATGAAATAGCATCTTTCTGAGGCCCTACAAGCCCACCAGCTGTACTGCCTCCCTCCACAGCCTAAGCCCTTCAAGCTTCCATGATGGCGCAGCAGGCTCCCTTCATCTGGCGTGCAGGTAACAAGAAACTCCAGTTTCTCTCCTACCCCTACAAGCCCTTTCCAAAGACTTTCAGCCCAATCCTTTCATTTGTAGGTCCTCCCTCACCCCCCATTCCTTCCTCCAGGCTACAAGCTTAAGAGAAGCCAGATGAGGAGACCATGCTAACCCGCTACATCCTCACACCCAAGGTTTCCCCCCTGCTCCTGCCCCAGGCTTAGGACAAGAGACATATCCTGGCTAACAACCACGTGGAAACACCCTAAACCATAACAACACACACCCTCCCAAAACACCAGACCCCCATTGTGCCATCAGTTTTCACAGAGCTCAAACAGCTGCTGATTAGTAGGGCCCGGGCATTATAAGCCTCCCCTCTCTACCCCCAGCTTTTCTCTCCCTTTCTAGCAGGTACCCATTATGATTCACAATGACAAGGTTGCTGTCACCTGCAGGTGGTTTCCTACACTGCCCTGAGCCCACCAGGAGTGGGGAAGCAGCAGGGAAGCTCCCACCTAGCTTGCAAAACAAGTGGGAGTTGGTGGCTGTTCTCCTTCTCCTCTTCTCTGAATATGTGCTACTGGAATTTTAAACAGATTATGTAAGTGGTTCTCATTTAATCCATCTGAACTATCCTCTTTTAATCACATATGAGATCAAAGCAGCTGACTGTGAAATGAGTAGAGAGCAGCACAGGCTCTCCCCTGTGCAAGCTGGCCTGCAGTGGGTGAGGAGGGGACAGGTTGTGGGAACACATGCCAGGGCATGATGCTTTTTCAGGTTTTTTTTTTAAATACTCAATAGCAATATGGGAAATACAAATGCTACTATCACTTTCGATGTATATCTTGTGGCCCTTCCTTTGTGCCTCTGCAGCCCAGAGATGCAGAAGGACATGCCTGTGCCATGGATGTGGGGATACGGTAACTTGGCTGGGAAGCTGTTCTTCAAAGAGAGAGCTGCTCTCTCTCTGAGATTTATATAGTTTACCTTTTTCATTTCTTCTCCTGAAGTCTGACATTTAAAAATGTGTAATTGTGTTTATCCCTGGCAAGCTGTGAATGGCTCCCCGGGCTGCCCGTGCCTCCTGCACTGCTGTATAAATTACACTGACAACCCCTTATTACAAAGGGAAAAATAAGTTAATGGAAAACCAAAGCAGAAATAGATGCATAAAAATCCCAAAGTGCCCAAGTCAGCAGAACTGCCCCCACGTGATAGTCATTGCCAGTATTTAATTAAACAGAGATCGATCGTGTGGGTGAGTGTGAGTTGGTGTGTATGCACGTGCAGGGGCGGAATTGGTACATTTATACTGTGTTTATTTTTTTTTATAGTAAAGAGTTATTGATATTACACTGAAGGCTACCCTGGTAGGGTGATGAGCCGTGTAGCTTGGGGCGGGAGGGGTATGCACAGCCTGCCTCAGGCAGGTTCCCCATCTCTCCGTTCATCCGAGGGAGCCTCTCCTGGCTGGCGGGGAACCGAAATGCCTGGCTGCTCCTTGGGAAGAGAGCTTGGGTGCTGCAGAAATGCCAGGACCATCAAGGCTGTTTCCTCCATGCAGGCAGGGCTTTGTGAACTGCAGCGCAGGCGAGGTTTGAAATCCACCCTGCCCCAAGGCGTGAGCAACAAATCTGCACGGCAGCGCTGAGAAATAGAAATCACATTGCCTCCCGGAGCAACCCATGACGCTTTTGGGAAATGGCACATTTAGATGGAGGCTCAGGGAAATGTGTGAAAAGCCATGAGGGTCAGCCACCCCGAGTCACTCCTGCAGGATGGTGAACTGAATATTTGGAGAGAAACATTGAGCAACACGAGCTGAGGTGTGGGACCTGCAAGGCCAGGACTCGAGGAGCTTCAGAGAGCTCAGGCATCCTGAGGATGCTTGTGAACAAATGAGAACTGCAGCAGCAAAGCTGCTCTGGGCCCCCAGGGGTACATGCAACCCAACACTGCTAATAGCCTCCATGGCATGTTCGAGCTGACCCAGGTGACAGAGGCAGCAGCCACAGAGCTAGATCAGAGCTGGGGAGCTCTGAAGGGACCCTGAAACCCTGCAGGATGGCTATGGGGGGAGAGGGCTGGAGGCAGGGGAAAGATGTCTGTCTCTGCCTAAGCTTCCTAAGTCAGATTATAAGGAAACATTGGGATCTCAAAAGCTGCTGGCTATGGGATTGGAAATTTCCTGTTACTCGTGGCCAATTTGGGTTTCTCCTGAAGACTAGGGACCTCTGACAAGGCTCTGCGTCCCTGTGTTTCACACAAACCATAACCCCTGGGATAAAATGCCAGCCAGCAGTCAATATCTGAGCAGGCTGCTGGTGGAAATCAGAAACAGATTTTGAAAAAGTGGTATGTTTCAAGCCAAATGACCAGGCAGAGGTGGAAATGCTTGGTTGGAAATGCTCACCTCTGCCAACAGGAGCTGGAAATGTTTCCTCCTGGGACACTTGTCCAGGAACTGCCACCGCTGAGTCCCCACCTCCCTCCTCTGACCCTGAGAGTCCCCCCATCACTCATGGCCAGTGGTCCTTGGCCTTTGGGGTTTGGCCAAAATGTTGTGTAAAGCATTAAGTGAAGATGTGCAGACTTTAGCGTGGGCTCCACAGCCCAATCGATTCAAATTCAACCATCTGGGGAGCAGAGCAAAGAAGTTAACAGCTGCTGCAAATTGCACACGGCTCCTTTCATTTCCACACATTTTTCTTGCCTAATTGGAGTGAGCCGAGCGGTCGGGTAGGAGCTGCGAGAGGCTGGGGAGCTGGACACGAGCTCTCTGTGACTCATTCCTGCGGGAGGGCGGAAGGGAGGGATTGCTTGCTCCCTGGGGTACCAGTTGCACCAGTCTGCTCTTACTGGGTCTAGAGTCAGGAGAAGAAACCCCTTATCTCATTGCACCACACGTGTCATTTGGAGCACATAGGATAAAAAAAAAGTACTGGTCTTTCTGCTCCCCGGCTCTTTCGCTGGCCATGTGCTCTTGGTGTAGTGCTGCTGCTCTGATTTTTTGTTTCTCCCCCTCTGCAGCAGCATCCAGGTTTGACTCCTGTAAATGTTAACCAAGAATTCAATGCAAAGGAAATAAAACCCCCAAACAAAACAAGAGGAATAATTTCTATTTTTGTTCAATTTTAAGATCAGTCTCACAGCCCTGACATCTTCCAGATAATGACTGAAAATCCCTTCTCCCTGCAGTCTGGACACCAATCAATACTCCACAAGCAATTTCCAGTGCTCGGCTCGCTTGTTAAAGACCTAACATTCCCTTTCCTTGAGAAGTGAGTCACAGAAAGCTCAGCAGGGTGCCGCTTCTACCTGATGCAATGCTGAAGCCAGGCTCGAAATCAAAATCATCCAGAAAAGTTACTTTCTCAGCCTAGGACTGAATCTCAGTGCTAGACCGGAGAGGCCTGAGGAGTCTTGCTGGGCAGCAGGTCTCGGATGTCCTGATGGTGCCACCCTTCCTGGCCCAGCACCAGCAGCAGGGACAGGATCACAAGTGATGGGGAGCCCATCCTGATCTCTGGAATTTTCGAAATGTGCTTGTGACATGTGTCCATTGCAAGTGACCGCTCCTGCCCCTTTCAGCAGAGCAATGCTGCACGTAGCCATTTGCTCCACGCAGAGGCACATCGCAGACGTATGCAAGACTTAGCAGGGCTGGGCTCCAGCAGCATCCGTCCATCAACCTGACAGCCCTGCATGAATCCTGGCCCCTTTCCTTGCCCCCATGCTGCTGCGGCGGATGGAGAGCTGCGGTAAGGCCCTTTGTGGGAGGAAGCACCAAGCTGCTGCAGGAGCCTAACTCTCCTATCAAGGACAATGGGTTCATCGGCTGCTGTGGGGACTTTTCCAGGACCCAGAGCCTGGCCCTGGCAGACGATGTTGCAGCTAGGACATGGCTGTGGCAGGGAGCTTGTAAAACGCCTGTCTTCCTGCCATAATCAGGCTAACCCTCTCCACAGCAAGGAAGCCCCCAAGGGAGCTCCTCAGACTGACAAAATGCCTTTCTTTTAAAGTTGCTTTGCTTAATTACTATGGGAGATGTTTAAAAATATGATGTGCCATGAGCCTTTGAAGTTCAGAGAGACTTCAGCAGGTGCAGTAATCCCCTTATTCTAATCCCGATGACCAAGATATGTTGGCTGCCCTTTCTCATGCTCTAGCAGGACTTGGGCAGTTTAAAAGCCAGAGTCTTTGTCTGCTTTCATCAGATGAGACTTTCAGAATTGCCCTGGCCTGTCTTCACCTTGGGTGGACCAAACACCTTGCTAATGTGTTTATGCACTGCTGTGGCTTATTTATATCTTCCTAAAAAACCGGGGTGAGCACCCAGGAGGACAGTGGTCATGCACTTTGTTCTTCCAGCTGTGCTTGTATCATCAGGCTGATTTTTCTGAAGGAGGAGAAAGGCTTGATCCATCCCTGCAAGCAGCTGGACCCACGCAGCTGGGAGCGGGTTGGAGGTTGCAGACCAGAGCATGAAGAGGTACGAGGACCCTCTTGCTCTGTAAGCGGTCAGGGAGAGCACTGCAAAAGCTGGGTGTTGCTGCCATCCTTCAGTCAGAGCGAGCAGGGAAAGAATTCATTTCTCTTATGCAACCAACGGAGCTATTGCCCAAAGCACGGGCCATGTGTAAGACTAATTAAGAGCTGAGCTATGTGCATGAAAGAGCTAAACGGATGTTGCTTTGTTAGAGAGGTCTATGGGCCTGCCTGTCTGAGAGTGGGGAGGCACAACAGGAATAATCAGAAGCAATCGTCAGAAAGCCAAGGGTGGCCAAAGCAACACTTTGCAGCCTTATGTTCAGAGAAAGCAAAGACTGAGATTTTGGGCAGCGTGGGGAAAGAGGTTTGGGAAGGCTGGCGGCATCAGTATCTCCTGCTGCACCAGTACTCGTCTCAAGGAAAGTGTCATTTACAGCAACGTTTTTGCATATAAAATGAATTCCACCAGAAATACCTGGCTCTCTTGCAAGTTCCCTCCATATTGGAAATAGCTGCCAAAAGACAAGTCTGAATATTAGGTAACGACTTCAATCAAATTACATAACTACATGATGTTGAATAAGCTGAGAAATAAAGTCAATTGTAGAGTAACAAATGATGTATTTACTGCAATAGAGGTGCTTAAGCTTTCAAAGCTTACAAAATGTCTTCTCTTTTTTTCAGAATTAAATTTCCTTGAAATCAATGTATTCCCATGGAAATTCTTTATTACAACAAAATGCCATTTAAATGCCATTTTCTGGTGGAAATGCTCTGTTGGTATATTATTGACACAGTTCAATTACTGCACTCGCACTCACAGTAGCAATGTGCCAGACAAACAGCACCCAGGGCACATTCCTCTCTTCCTCCAGACAGCCTTTTGTGTCCCCATAGATTCAATGGCTGGACTTCAGGCCAGGCTGGGAGGATTCACCTGGCTTGTCTTGACACACCCTGGGTGCAGAAGTCCCTCTCTGGGGAAGCTCTCCAGACTTCTGTACCCTCTTGGGTTCGTCCAGGACCATTCGCATGACGAGGTCAGGCCCTCTCCCAGGACCGGCTCTGCCCATGTTGGATCCCATGAGAGATACGAGGGCTCAACCCAGCCATTACATGTGCTGAGCCCTGCTTAAGGAGAGGTATCCAGACCTGTTGAGTTTCTTCTTCAGGCATGGGAGTCATTCATTTGATTCCCATCTCATGCTCCTCTGGCAACAGATTTGCATCTTCTGCCTTTGCATTTCAGTTGTGTGATTTCTCATGCTCAGGGGATCCCACATGCCCAGTAAGGTTGTCACCAGACTGGTTTATACCCAGCCTGTCTGGTTTTGTCCCAAAATGCCCTGGAGCTGTTGGAATCACAGCCCTTGCACGTGCCAGGCTGCCCAATGCTCAGCAACTTCAAGCTTAAGGCAGCTGCTCCTTGTATTCTTTAATCTAGTAAATCTGGATAAACATCATACCTTCTTTGAAAGGGATCACGCCAGCTCCCGCCCCATCAGGCACCCACCATTTGAAGCCATGCTGTAGCTGTGCAGGCAGAAAACATCTCCAGTATGGTCGCTGTCTCCTTAGTATGTGAACTGTTGCATTCATGGCTAGGAAGAATAGGTGCAGTGGGTGGGAGCAGAAGCTGCCTGTTCCCCATCTCTAGTGTGTGCTCTGTGGAAATGAGGCAGCATCTTTCCTCTCATAATCGGGAAGTCATTTCTCACCTCCTTCTGCCTGGCCCAGCTCAGACAGTGAGATGCTTTGACCTGTTGAGGAGAATTTGAGTCTCAGCCCTGCCTATCGCTGCGGGGATCCTGCTGCCTGCTCAAAGTCAGGAGTGTCGGAACTGGATGATAGGACCAAGTGCGTCCGCCTGGAAGATGGGACAGATGCACCCTCAACAAATTTGCAGATGATACAAAACTGAGAGGAGTGGTTGATACACCCGATGGGTGTGCTGCCCTTCAGAGGGACCTCCACAGGCTGGAGAAATGAGCTGATGGGAGCCTCGTGGAGTTCAGTAAATGTTCGCAGTGGTGCCCAGTGATAGGACAAGAGGCAACAGGCACAAACTGAAATACAGGAAATTTTGTCTGAAGGTAAGAAGACTTTTTTTTACTGTGAGGGTGGTTGAACACTTGGAGTTCACAGGTTGCCCCAAGAGGTTGTGATGTGTCCATCCTTGGAGATATTCATAACCCACCTGGACGTGGTCCTGGGCAACCTGCTCTGGGTGACCCTGCTTGCACAGGGGTTGGACTAGACGATCTCCAGAGGTGCCTTTCAACCTCAGCTATTCTGGCATTTGGGGATTCTGGGCTTCTGAGCGCTCTGTGACAACCCCTTGGGCAAAGCATGGCCCCAGCAAGGTGTCATCTGGGCTGCCCTTGCCTGTGGCTGTCCTCCTGCCTCCCCAGGCCCCTGTAGGGAGAAGAGCTTTTCCCAGCTATCCTGCACTTGAACAAACGCTACCAACCATCTCAGTACCCCAACATACTGAATTGGCGGAAATTTGGAGTGAGAACGTGGGTCTGTTGCCCGGTATCAAATGGGGTAGAATGGGGCTGACCTTGCCCTCCCTGCTGAGACCAGGACCCCCGGGTGCAGCAGCAGGGGGATGCTCAGGGGTGTCCCTTCCCCACCTGTACTCCTCCTTGCTTTGCTGTGGAAGCATCCAGGGAAGTAGAACAACGTTATCTTCTTTCCACTCAGATCATTAAAGCGGAACACCCCGTTTCCTCCCCGAATTAAGCTGATGTACAGTTTGGCAGCCTGGATAATCTCCTAAAACGCTCCTGAGAGGCTGCATGACCCATCCTGTCCTTCCTCATCAGCAGGGGCTCCCCAGGAATAGGGGCTGTGGTGTTTATCCCCTGCAGCATTTATTCTGGAAATGCAAACCACCACCGTTGCTGAGCTGCCCCGGCCCCTCGGGGTGCCATGAGCCCTGCGAGGTGCCAGCCCTTCGCTTCGGCTGCCATTCCTCCCTCCTGCAGAAACCTGCCCAGCCTCCTTTCTGCAAAAGCACACCGCAGCCACTAAGACCTGAATCCAGCCCTGCAGCCATCCCTCCGGAGCCAGGGCAGATGCAGAAGGGATTAATTTTACCCACTTCAATAATTTGCTTGAAATGGGCAAAACTTTTTTTTAATCTCTGTTTGCTATATTTCACCCTGATTCTTTGCTGCGGTGTCTCTTTTTCTTGGCCACGGCTCGCATTGGAGAGCAAGGGTCTTGAAGTTTGTTCTCACAAATAAACCAAGTAACCTGTAGACCTACGGCAAATTAAAAGAAGCTATTCAGCTATGCAGATACACTCGGCTCCATTTTTTTTTTCAGGTTTGGCAGTTCATTAATAACAGCCCACTGGTACAGAGAAAAATATCACACCAAGCAATCAGCAACACACAGCTAGGATCCTCGGGATGTTGGTGGTTTTGCTGAAAGGAAAAGGAAACAAAAAAGGCACATTGGGCCACATAAATGCAGCCTTCCAGTTACAGGCAGCCAAGCAAGTCACAGGAAACACTTTATTCGATTCATTTAGCCCTTTCCCTTCTTATGAAATATTTGCAGTCTTCATTTTGATCCACATGTATTTGTTGGTGAACCAGCTCTGTTAATCATTCATGTCAAACTACTTCAGCCCATGTGTTCTTAGCCCACTCTTTGCTCTGTTGCCTCAAGAATTGGAAATTCAGCTTCGCAGGCTGCGGGTGACTTACAGTTTCCTTTGTATATTCGTGTGCAGAAAAATGGTCTTGAATCATTACTTGAGGGACCGAAATGAAAAGGAGTCAAAGGAAAAGATTATAGCAGAAAGATTACAGCATGAAATGACTGATTTTTATTTAACACATTAACTAATATACTTTTTCAAATATAGGCTCAAGCCTACTTAAGGCAAAGTTCAAGTTAAT
This sequence comes from Aptenodytes patagonicus, assembly GCF_965638725.1. Classification (NCBI taxonomy): domain Eukaryota; kingdom Metazoa; phylum Chordata; class Aves; order Sphenisciformes; family Spheniscidae; genus Aptenodytes; species Aptenodytes patagonicus. The sequence continues at coordinate 21,162,070 of NC_134960.1, read as the reverse complement.
ATTGATATTTGAAGGAAGAAGCACTTCCATATTAATCACCTAACTATTAATTGTCTGTTATGAGACAGAGCTTATAGGCTACGTCTCCAGACACATTTTCAAATGGTTCAGGCTAACTTTGATCCTTCTTAATGATGGAGAGCAATTATGGGTTCAGAAACACTTTTAACACGCAACTTGCACGGGGGTTTTTTTGCAGTGTTGTCAGATAATATCACAATAACATTTCTGGGAAGCAAAAATGACCATCCTTAGCTCACCCTGCATTTTTGCTTTGCAGTCTCACATTTGCAGCCTAATTTGCAGCAGGCCAGAGTCTGAACATGAAATAGCTGAGCGACAAAAGTGGTGCAGTGGTGCAAAGCCCTGAGGGCTTCTCCTTCAGCCAGGGATGCACAGAGTTGTCCATCACTGGTGGGGAAGGAGCCGGGGAGTGTTATCCTCCACAGGGCGGCTGCCGGGTGGTCCAGGCCCTCAGCTCACACATTGCCATGGCAACCACATCCGCCGGGGCGGCAGAGATGGTGAGAAAACCCAGCACCAGGCTGGCAGCATGGAAAAGCTCCGCTCACGCCAAACCTGGCACAGGCTGGGCATGCAGCGGGGCCTGACGCCATGGCCGGGATGGGAAGGGCGACCCAGCAGCCTGGTGTTGGGTGGAGGAAGGTGGATTTCCCCCCAGAGGAGTCTGGGAGGGACCGTGCACGTGGGGGTGGCGGTAGCTGTCGGCACATGGAAGGGTCGTGGTTGGAACCAGGGGTGAACAAGAGCAGAACTGCCCATGGGGGAGCCTGTGTGTGTGTGCACATGGGCACGTGTGCGTGTGTGTGCATGTGTGCATGCGTGCGTGCACACGCATGCATGTGCGTGTGTGTGCATGTGTGCATGTGTGTGTGCACACGCATGCATGTGCATGTGTGTGTGCGTGTATATGTGTGTGTGCATGTGCGTGTTTGCATAAGTGTGCATTGTGTGTGTGCATATGCAAGCTGCGTGGGTGCATGTGTGCATGTGTGCGTGCACACACACACATCTGTGCACGCAGGGGCACAGCTGGGCACGAATCTCTGTGTGTGTGTGCACTCCCACACTTCTGCATGCCCTGCAGGGTGCATGGCTGTACATCTCCATACGTCTGCGGGGAGGTCAGGGGCTGTCGCAGTCATGCCTGTGCTCTGTCTAGCCAGAGGGTGCTCAAGCACATGTGTTTATGTTAAAAAAAAAGTAATAGATATTCCTTTCATTGTCAGTGGGGAAAGGCTGCCAATACTGCAAGCATAGCACAGGGCATCATCATAGAGGGAGAGGCTTGCACTTGGCTTCTCACACTTCATCATTTCTGCATTTTCTAGCTGAACATTGACCTGTGCCTGCGAGTGGGGAGGTAGGTGCCAGTGCCTGCAGGGATATGGAGAAGCCTCAAGCCTGCAGCCAGGGCATGAAAATGTCCGTCCAGGTATGCGAGAGCCGGTGTGCTTTTGAGAAGCTGAAGCGTACAGAGAGTGGCAGCATCCCCCACCTGCCCTCCTCAGTTTAGCAGAGCTAAACACGTAAAGCTGTTGCTCACCTGTGGGATATGGCTGGAGCAAGAGCCATGGGTCTGGGAGACACCTGTGGTCCAAGGTGTGCATCCTGGCTATATCTCATCCCCACGCTGGACCAACAAGCTGGGACACATCAGCTCTCCCTGTCCTTGGGTTTCCAAAGGGATGAAAACCAGTGGCATGGGCTGGGGGAAAGCAGCGATGTGAGGGAACCAATGCACGTTCGATACCCACCTAACCACGGCAGCTCTGTCCTTCTGCAAGCCCCTTTCTTTGTCTGTGTCTCTTTGCCAGAATAGCTGCTCTGCAATGATCAGGTCCCCATCATACGAGGCACCTACCCAGGAGCATCCGTGCTGCATTTGTCTGTATGCACAAGCTGCAGCTGCCTGGTCACATCCTGCACCCCTCAACATAATTTTCAGCCCTGCAGGCAGGATTAGCATAAAGCCTCAGCACCACAAAACAAGTAGGGATGGGTTAAAACAGCATTTTACAGCTCTTGGCCCTGTCTGTCGTCAAGGTGAATGCTGAATGAAGGGAGATTGTGCAGTGGGTAGGTTGGGAACCCAGAAAATCACCTCCCACTAGGTCAGAGAGCACCTAGGAGGTGAAGTACAGCTGCGTGGGGTCCTTCTCTGCTGAGGGTGAGGCTGAACCGCAGTTGGTGGCTCAGGCATCATTAGAGTGGCTGTACATCCAAGCAGCATCCTCTTCCTCTGATAACGTCTCTGTTGTCCAGCACACAGGGTCACAGGAAGCCTGTGACTATACACGCAGGGGTGACAGTTGGGTAGATGCGCGAGAAAGTGAAAAGCTTTGAGGGCAAAGCTTCTTGTAAGCAGGAAGACAGCAGAGCTTCCCACAGCTGACGGCTGCACTTTATCTGTTTACAGCTAGCAGCAAGTGTAGCGGCAAACAGGGTAGCATTCAGCGTTTACCTGAAAAATGTTGTAGCACATTTGCACGAATCATCTCTGAGGAGGAGGATACGGGAGCTGGGGATGTGCCTCTGGTCCGGAGGCAGACACTGAATGCTGGGATGCCCAGCAAAGAGATCTCCCACAGAGACACACAAATTCTGCATTTACACGTGTGCCTGCATGTATTTCTGCCTTTACAACTGCAGAGGTAAACCTTTCCAGTTGGGGAAACTCATCTCGGTAAATCCTGCATGCAGAGCAGGTCCCCGGTGCCAGCTGGGGTTCACGAGAGGGGAAAGAGGAGTGGGGCTGGGTGAGGGGTGTGAAATAGAGGGCTGGAGGTATCAGGAAGGATGCAGAGCAGACCAGAGTGGAAGAAAGGTCCAGCAAAGTCTCTAGCATGGTGCTGTGCCTGTGAGGCAAACCCCAAAGATGACCCGGGGCTGAATCCTCCTGCAGGTCCCTCAAGCTCCAGTTGGTCCCTAAAGGTACCTCTGTGCAGCAAGCAGTGTCTGGGGTGAAACATCTACGGAAAAACACAGGCACCTGGAAAAGCATCTTACCAGGATCGTTGTGACTTAGTGAGGACCCCCATGCAGCACCATCTGTCTTGTTCTCTCCAGCGAGAGCACAGGGGCAGCTGGTTTCAGAGCACCTCTGTGCACCAGATTTGGGTCCCAGCTAGCTCAACTCTGGCAGTTACATCATAGAAGTGACATAAAACAGGCTGGAAGTACCCCAGGAAGCCATACCATCTAATCTACCCCCTACTCCTATCCCAGACCTCCAGGTCCACGTCTCCTGCTTGGCAAGAGAGGGAGAAGCTGGGCTCATGGCAGTTCTTGGTGAGACACGATGTACAGTTAGATGCCTGGAAAGCAGGGGAAAGTTTTGTAGAGCTGATCACATGAAGCCTTCTGTGTCTGTTCTGTTGAGTCCTTCCAAATTTTTCCTCTTTGAAATTGGAGTGTTTCATTCTGCTCAGTTTTGGCATCTTATTAGTCTCAGGTTTCCTTGTCTTGCTGGGTGGCTCATTACGGAGTGGATAACGAGCTTTCTCTGCCCACTGTTGATAGTGGTTGGTGCAAAACCTTTAACAGATATATTGCTTTTCCAAGTATTTCTCGAGGATTTGATTTAAATTGGTGTTAACATACAGAACAGGAGAGATGTTTTAAAGAATTCAAATACAAATAAAGTCCCTTTGTTAAGTAGGGTTTGCCACCATGGTGTCAGAGACACCCCACTGCCCCACCAAGGGAGTTTTCAGAGGTGCAAATGGTACATAGGTGGCCAGATCCTGCGGACAAACATCATGGAAAGCAGTCTCCTGTCCTGAAAATCCACTGGGTGCAGCTAGACCCACTAAAGGTACAAGAATTAAAATCACAGGAGCCCAAACTCCATCTACACTGAGGCACCTGAACGAGCAATCTGGTTTGCAGGAATTTTGAGCGAGCCAGGGACTCCTAATGTTCCTGTGCAGCCCCTGCCGCTGCTCAAGGCAGAAAAGCTGTTCATTTCAAGTGGCCAAATTTTGAGAGTGGAGGGAAAATGATGGTTATTAGACACACTTCTTTAACTGAAATGCAGCCTTTTATTTAGATAACAAGGAATTTTTTATATTATGGGCACGTTCAAGTGTAGCTGTTTGGATAGTGACATTGACAGCGGAATCCCAGCATGAAAACTGCAAAATATATAAGTGAGTATATATGAGTATGAGATCCTCCATGTATCATGGGTGTGCACCTCACAGTTCAATTAATTTAAAGCCAGCTCTAACCGATCTGGACCTGACTCAGCTATCCCTCTCAGGACTGTGATAGCACAGCTGGGCTGCCTGGGTCAAGAGCTCCGTGCTCAAATTCCATACGCAGGATAAATAGACGTGCAGAAAAAATACGACGTGGCATCTGTCAGAGGTCTCCACTTGCTTCACCTGCAACCAACGCTTTTGCCAGGTGCAAATTTGCAAGCCCCAGTTTCTGTGATCTCATCTAAAAAAGTGGGGCTTGGGAATGCATTTTAAGCAATTTTGTTTTGCAGCTGCTCTGTTTTTATACCTTGGTTGCTTCTCTTTTGGTAGGAAGGACACGGGAATGCAAAATTAACAAACTCACCCACTGCCTTTGGAAAAACAGGAAGATTAGCAGGCCTCTTGAATTTATAAAAATGTTGTACTCTCTGCAGCATTCATAACAGTGCAAAATGAAGGAAAGCAACATCCATCCTGTGCAGCGGCTAACCCACACTCAGACAGGCACCGGAGAGATGCACGGGCATTTTTGCCAGCGGAGTTTCCACTCTGAGGGCTGTCCAGGCTGCCGTGTCCCATTGCCCACATCCCAAATAGCCGGTTGCAGTGTTTGCAGTCCTTCAAGCCCAGCATTACAATGCGGGGAGCTCTCTCTCCACTTGCAAACCCTGATGCTCCCTACAGTGTCTGGCAAGTGGGTACACGAATGTCATCAACTGTCTGAAAGTATAGGGTGGACAAGGGTAGATACAGATACTCTGGGAAGGCCACAAAACAGACAGAGGATGTCTGATGGTGTCCCAGCACGTGGTCACTCCTCCGGGCCCCCACTGCGCTGTCAGTGTGGGGCAGACTTCACCTTCTGGCACAAGCATCTGTCCACGAAGTCCGAGAGAGTGGAGCAGCAGTAACAGCCCTGTCTGCTGTAACATAAATATAGCTCATGCATGAGTCCTGGGGGTGCGTGGTTCAGACAAGGGGAGCAAGGCATGATTGCTGCAAGGGCCTGGACACAGAGGCATGCGGGAGCGCTGGCAGCCGTTCATCTGAGCTTGCCAAACTGGCACGGATGTAATCTGTGCAAGACACCAGTGAACTAGGGCCAAGCACATGACGGCTAGAGACTTGACTCGATTATACTAAATACAACAGACTTGCCACTTAGTGTGCTTTGCTGAAGGGATGTGAGGTGGAAACTGTGGAGGCTCTCTGATGGATATCACCGAGCTTTGGACCCAGACTCCTCAGGCAGTCAATTTGCATCTTAGCCTGAACTTCTGATCCAACCTTTTAAGAGAGGAGGAACCAAACCAGCGAGTAATCCTCATGCCATCAGCCTCTGCCAAGCAGCCTCAGCAGTGCATGGGAACCAATATATGTCGCCTAAACAAAAGGAACTTCTTGGGTCCCACTGCTCCTCATGCTACTTGAAGATGTTCAGGCTTAGAGATCTTAGTGTGTACAATGTTATCGGTTGCATTAATCCATCTTTACAAGATGCTGCATCCTGAAGCAGCCTCCCAGCATTAATGCAGCCCCTTAGGAGGGTCTGGAGAGGGTTGTACATCAATGAAGGAAAAATTGCAGCAGACATCACGGAGTGCAAGAAGTCCCTGAGCTGCAGGTAGATCAGCCAGCCTGGCCGCTGACACCCTCACGTGTGGCCTGGCCCAGGAGATGTGCTTCCTCCTGAGCTCACGTGGCCGGGGATCAGCTCACCGGCTGCTGTATCGAAGCTGACACCTGTCACCTCCGATGTCCGGCAAGACAGTGCAGAGCCCTGAGCTCTGCATCAGCTGAGTTGGCATCGGCTCCCAGCTTGGCCTTGGAGCTTGCTCTGCCCATGCATCCCCACTGATGGAGCTAGCGCCTGCTCCTGTTGTGACATGAACCGGGACCAGACGGTGGGTAAAGCCTCCCCCAACACTGGGTTTCTAAAGCCACGACTGATTGCTTTCAGAGGGTGATTTGGTTTTCCAAAGAGAAGGATATGGAGTAACGCTGTTTAGGTGCAATCCCAGGAGGGAGCACTCAAGCTTAGCTGGAATCTCCATTTGAGGAACAAGGTGGGACAGAAGGAGGGAAACCCAATTCATCTGAGTGTCTGCTCCGTAGCAAAATAAGCACAGAGGCCTATGCTCATCCACAGAGATCACAGTCATCTGGGCTGACTCCATAATCAAAGGTGAGATTCAGAGGACTCCAGAGAGCGATTTTGCCAGGCTTGCCTTCAACACCTCCAGTGCAGCAGAGGGAAAGCACTCTGGAAACATGTGTCTGTCTCCCTGGGTGGTTATGGGATCCCACACAGCCACGAGGTTAACTGCTGTATGGTGACAGGCAGGTCACACGAACACCACCCACCGAGCCTTGAGCAACAGCTTTTCTGCAGCCAGCAGTACCAGCCTCAGGTGGGAGGATGCGAAGTACAACCAGGTGAGCTCTGGATCCCCTTCCCCGTAGGTGGGATGCATCCATCCCACCAGAAGTTGGTAACACTTGGTAAAAGCTTTCTGAGTGTTATTTCCCTCCTGTCTGAGCATGGACAGTGCCATGCACAGCATTGCATAAACCAAACCTGCGCCTGCACAGTAGACACCTCTGTGGGGAAGCATCCTACCACCTGAAAAGCATTAGGGACAGGTTATTGTCAGCAACATGGGGGTAGCCCAGGACTGATCCTGCCAGGGATGGGGTAGAGGAACCCCTAGGGATGCGTCGGATCCAGAAAACCTCAGGTGATGCTCTCCATCACCAGTGGAAGTGAGGTGTAGGTCCCCCAGGTGAGACCACTCTCCTCATCTCTTAACAGGCGCTTCATGTTCAGAGCTCATGATGTTGCCTTTAGGTAGAAGGCTTTGAGAAGCTGGAGGTGCCATTTTGCTCCCACGCTGCTGCTACCTGCAAGGCTGTGTGCTAGTGGCCAAGATGGGAATGGTATGGCCACAGGAGCGAGACCCCAAAGGTTGCGTCTGCGGGGACCCTTCCGGGTGGCGCTGCTGGAGCAAAGCCCTCGCTGTGCGAGTGATGCACTACCATCCCTCTGACTTGTGCCAGGAGTGCTCTGTCCCCCACATGAAAGGTGAGAAAGCATTTAAGCCACTTTTAAAGCTGTGTAAGACCTTAAACCCTTAGTGTCACATAAGGACTTAAATGCTTTAAGACTGTAGCATGTCATAAGACAGAGTTAAAGCAACATAAGCCTCCTTTAGCCTCTGTGGTCCTTGAAGGGCAGTCTTATGGCATCCCAAGGGCTCCTATTTTAAAGTCCCCACAAACCCAGGCTTTCAGAGAGTTGTCCCTTCTTCTAGGCTGCTCTGAAGGCTCCCGTTTGACCCTGGCTGCATCAGGCTCTGTGCATGCGGGAGGTCTCTTCTCCTTCTTTCACCAGGTTTGGATGCCTCATTAAGACAAAGGGCCAGGGCTTCTGGAGCTTGTCGAACTGAGCTGTTTTTTCCCCTTTCATTGGTTGTGGGTTTGAAGAAGCAAGTCCTTCTGGTGCATCTGGTGTGTCTGGGAGAGGAAGAGGATGCTGCAAGATAAAGCAAGAGTGTTCTCCAACTGGCACAGACACAGCGGTCCAAGCAAAAAGGCAGGAACATCATCTGAGCAGCAACGTGCAAGGTCAGAAAGAAATGCCTGTGAGGCAGGCAGATGAGCATGCCCTATGCAAACACACATACCCTGATCCATAGGGCTTATCACAGGCTATAAAGACACATTTTGTGGAAAACCCTGTTAAGATACTGGGTGCACATCACTGCTTTAAGCCCCTACAGCAACTTAAACTGGCTATAATGTTAAGCCTTCAGAGTATTTTAAACTGCTTAGATTGCTCAAAAGACCAGCTTAATCTTAAACTGCAGTGCAGCTTAAACAGTTTAAGCTGATCTAAAAGCTCGCAGGAACACCGAGTGCTTGAACTATGCTTAGCCCTGTTTGTTGACTGAAGCATGGTGCTGGCCCTGTCACACCCAATGTGACACTGGGGCTGACATACAAGCTGTTTTCCTAAATAGACCTTGCAGAGTCTGGGGAGAAAAAAGACCTTCTATTATCCCTTCCCGGCACCAGGCGCAGCTCCAGGTGTGCTCATCCTTCCCCTGAGCACCACAAGCGGCACTGGCTCCCCAGGGAGAGGAAGGTCTCTAGGCACAACGTCCTCAGCTAGGGAGGGCACTGGTGCTGCCCAGCACGGTGGGAATTGTCACCTTTTTTTTTTTTGTCAGACACTGTTAGTCTTTGCAGTCAGAGTTTTGCAGGGAAAGGCACTCACTAGTTGGATTATTAATGGTGCTTTCTTGCGCAGCCCAGCAGGAGTGAATGCTGGTTATCATCTTTCTCTAAAATAAGTAATTGCTGGAATCTCCAGCTGTGAGGACAAAGGACAATGCTCCATCCCTGAGCAGGATGAAGCCACATCTAAACCGACACCTTGTTTGCCGTTGAGTCAACCCAGTCCTGTGAATCTCTCCCCCAACAGGGCCATTTTTTCCCATTCCCCCAGAGAAAACCCAGGGGTTTTTTTCATAAAAGTTTGTTTTTCCAATTTCTTTGTTTTTTCTCTTTTTTAACACCCATGAATGCAGCCAAGGACTTGTGCAATATGTGCATTGGCTTGGGCAAAAGGGGTAATTCTCCAATGTGCCTGAAGTCTGGCTGGAAAGCCTGCCCAGGTATAAGAAAACAGATAAATGTGGTGTCGGAAGTACAAATCATATTAGGCTCAGCAGAAGAATTGCCTAGTGGATGAACTCACTTGATAAGAGACATGTTGGTGATGATTTTGGTCTGCCACGTGAAATTCTCAGTTTTCATATCATCATGATATTCAGAAAAAATGAAACAAAGCCTTACCTGCCCAGTTGTACCAGGCACCCATGGAAAACTGTGGAAACCTTGTGTTGTAGTTTTTGCCCTCTGGAATATTTAACATTCATATTCACGTATGTGGATGTTGATAGTAGAGACTGTACCAGCTGCAAAGGAATTTGCACCTTTTTCTCCATGTGCAACTTTTACAACATGCCAGTGCACAATTTATTACCATTTTGACATATTTATCACTCAGGGAGTTTAAATTGAACATGCCTGTTATTTTGTTTTCCTAATGCATGTTATTCCAAGACCCGTGCAGTCCTGTTCTCCTGCTGGTGCCGTCTAACTGGCCTGAACGGTCTTCTAGTGCTTTTGTGGCGTTATCTGTTTCCTAATAACTGGCTACAATATGCTCAGCAGCACCATGGTATGGTGCTTGCACATCATGTGTTGACACACACACACGTGGAGGGGTCATCACTACTAAGAACAATTCTCCAACACAGCAAAGGTTGTGAAAGGCTGCAGGGCTCTGGGAACGCGTCCCATCCTTGTCCGTGTACTTACCCAGCTCTTGCAATGGGCTGGAAGTCCAGGCCCGTCTCTGGTAACATCTGAAGCTATTTCATAGGGTCTTGTTGAGATATGAAAATCTAAAAATAGGACTCACGATCTGTGGAGGGGCCTGAAGGTACTAGAGAAAAGGCCACGAGTGTCCCTGCTCCTGCTGACAAGCTCACCGTGGATTAGATCTCAACATGGCATCCTCCCGCCCCCCTGGCAGAATTCAGTGCTCACGTCAAACACCTCTGTTTGCACAGAGGGAGGTCATGCCCTGTAGGAAATGCCTTCCCCCTCCTTGCTTTCCTGCCCACCGAGACACCAGCTGCCAGACATTGAGCTGAGCACCAGAGCCCCAGCATTCAGCACTGCCAGATCCTTCCCCTGCATGTCCTCTGGGAGCTCTCCCTCGTGTGCTGGGAGCATCTGGGACTCATGAACTTGCTAGCTGGCTTTCTTGCTCAGGAATCATTATCATTTATTGATAGAATGCCTTTTGCAAGCCTCAGGGCACTATTGCAGACTTTCAGGCTGTGCACATAGGAATTCAGTTCACCCATCGCAGAGAAGCAGTTGCTGCATGCAGAGATGTTACAAAACTGTCTTGGCCAGGAAGCAAAAAGCAGTTTCTCAGTGTGTGCGTAGCAACTGCAGCAAAATTACTGGCTCACCAGCCTGAACAACGTGTGCAGGAACGACACACATTCCCGGGGTCGGGAGCAGGGCTCTTGGGGGAACACCCCGGACTCCTCTCCGCACAGGGTGCACCGTGCGGAGCATTATTCCAACAGCATTATTCTAACCTCATCGACTCCATCCCCAACTCCTGCACACACACACCCCAGCCCACCCACACTTACCCTGTGCATTTAGCCCCATGCCAGCCACACCAGTCCTATCCCACACTCCCCACACAACCCCAAGTGTCCCTAATGGAACATCTCCACCAGCTTTGTCAGTCGTCTTTCTACCCGCAACTACTGCCATGGGCAGAATAAGAGAAACTGCTTTTATAATCCAAATTCCTCAGGTCTCTACCTCAAGAGAAGGACTGTGGGCTGTGGTGCGTTTTGAGCAGGTTTTCTGGGCAGTTTGTGGCTCCTGTATTAAGGCAGCGTGGGCTCCATGTTTGATGGTTGGAGCAGAAATGCAACAGCCCTCCTTCTTAGCTTGCCTTGAGTTCTCCTACGAGAAGATAGGAGTATCAGTAGTCAGTGATCAGAAATGGAGTGACTCAGAGAAATGCAACATTTCCAATAAATGGGCAATGAAACAAGCTTGAGGTCAAAGAGAAGCTGCCAACTCTTTCTAATGGGTTGGTCCAAAGTGCAGATTTGTCCTTGGGACTGAAGTTTTAAGGTCATTTCTGCTCATTGAAGGCTCCAGGGTGGAGGTGTCAAAGCTCTTGAGGCTTCTGAGATGCCTGATGGAGGCATTTGGAGAGATTGCAATGCTGTCCTCATGGCACTGGTGTGGGCCATGTGGAGATGGAGATGACACCCCCAGGTTGGCGTGGGGTGAGAAGGACATGGATGTGACCTAGAGGTAAGTCAGTACCAAAGACTGAGGAAAGATGTTCTGAAGAACACCATCAAGTTGGCTTCATGTAACTGGTTTCACCAGCACTTTAGGGAGAGTTTCCTTGAAGAGACAAGGACAGTAGCATGCTTATATTTATTGCAGCCAATACACACTTCTCTCACCCCTGAGAAATGTGTGCCTACCCTGCCACCAGCACGTCCTCTCCCACGGCCCCAGCTCCTGCGTCTGAGCAGCACAGAGGCAATGTCCTCCCCTAACTGGGTTATAGGAGATTGGATTAGCAATTTGTGAGTTAGTAAAAGTCTAAGAATGGAAGATAAAACAAAGTGTGACAGGCTAAGCAGCCCTTGTCACCAGGGATTGATCACAGTGCTAATAGCCAGCGACAGCCGCACATTAATAACACAATAACCCAGCTTTGGATATTGGCACTATCACAACCCTTTAACCTGGTAATAACTCATTGGGAAAATGCTAACAGTGTCATAGCCAACATGTCTCTGTTGCTTACATCCCCCTCTACCTGCCGGCCTGGCAGAGGCAGCAGGACCACCACGGGGTCATTGGCTCTGCCACGCATGCAGGTGTCAGGTCCCGTCTGCAGTCCCACGGTGCCCCGTGCCCAGTCGGGGACACGGCACCAGGGTGCCCTTTGGGGCTGTGGGCACCGTTGTGTCGGGCAGGGAGAGGAGCTGGGCAGGCAGGGACAGGAGATGTGCAGGCGTGGACCTATAGTGGTGACACACAGCAGGGGAGGGGGAAGAGCTGGGCTGTGGGGTACTGGTGGAGTCAGGGGAGGTGGGACTGAGCTTGAGCTTGGAGTGGTCAGCGGGGGCATCCAAGAGAACTTGATGGCAAGTAATTTGGGGATTTTTTTAAATTTTTTTCCAATATTCTGGATTTTAGTGACATGAACCATTCCCAATTTGTCTAGGAAGCCTTCTGTTGTTACTTCTGGCTGTGGTGGGAGAAGAGGCCCTGGGGAAGTTACAAAAAAACCCAGTGCTGTTTAGAAAATGGGAAATTAAATTAGAGATCAAGCTTTTTGAAAAATGTAGATCAAAATTTGGGAAAAAAAATGTAAACCTTGTCTTAAGGCAGACAGCATTGCCTTGTTTACAAAGGCTTTTCTGAATGCTGCTCGGTGTCACCGAGCACGGAGCAGGAGGAGAGATGGAGAAATATCACTGCTGTTTCTCCACCCCTGAGCACGAGCTGCAAGAGGTATTTCCCTACCTCGGCTGGAGCCCAGGCTCCATTTTGGCACCCACCCAGCAGTTGCATCTCTTGGCTGCTCTGGTCAGAGTAACGCTGAGAGCAACCAATTTAAGGGATTCAAAGGTCAACAAATCCTAAGTGCCAGCTGCAGAAGAGTGGGGCTGCGGCACCAGCAAGACATCCGCAGAGGTGCCCTTCCCCTCCCAGCAGGGACCAGCTTATTGTCACTGCATGTGCTTAAAACCCAAGGCATCCCTGGGCCAAGTGGGGGATGCACCCAAGCCTGGGTCTACCAACATCTCTGCAGTAGCAAGAGCCCCAGCACAGGTGGAGTTAGACCTATGAAGTCCTGTTGCCACCCCAATTCAGCCAGGTCAACGATCCGGGATTGCTTATGGCCGATTACACCCATGGGCTGCATAGCGCATCCTCTATGTCATCCTTTCCAGCAGATCTAACTGTCCTCATTTTTGGCTCAGACAATTCTGGTAATGTCCGTGTGTGTCAGTGCAGCCCAGACATGGAGGAGGAGATGCTGGCGAAGGAGGGGGGTCCTGTGTCATAGTGCAAGGACCTGTGTCCCCCCTGTTTCGAGGAGGGCTGCCTGTGCTCCCTGCAGCCCATCATCCATGCCAGCAGCAAGACAGATTAACCCACTCATTCTCTTTCAAGCAATGCAACTGAAGGGCAGAGAAACCCCCAGCTGTTATAAAATGCATTAGTTACCAGCACGGTATGCTCTGCTCCACCTCCCCATTGATGGCTGAGGTTTCTGCTTAAACCCCCCTTTGGAGTCATGACCACTTGTTGCCCAGAGCATCAAGTCACTACCAGCCAGCAAGAGGGCCGTGGGAGGCAGAGCAAAATTGGGGGGGGGGGAGTTACCTAGGGATACAGCGGCATGGCTGTGCCCCAGGGGAGTGCAAACCCCTCCTAACCACAGCTTCCTTCAGCAGGCCAGGAGAGATGTGACTTTCCTTCCTTCCCAATGGGCTCCTGCCCATATGGTGCCACTTCCCATCTCTTTGGGGCAGAAGGCAGACCTAAAAAAAAAAAAAAAAAAAAAAAAGATGGAAATGCAATCTAGCTTTGAAGGATCCCCTGACTAATTAGTTTTGGAGGCCAGGCTGGCTGCAATCAGCCAGCCTTGCCTGCAATTACTCTGACAAGAAAGGACCCCTTTGAGACTTGCTGCCAAACGGGGGCATTTCCCCCCGCTGCCCAGCTAAGGGAGCGAGGACCAGAGAAGTGGTCAGGAGAGAAGACATCCCGATGCTCCCATGCTGTCTAGCTGCTTTTTTTCGCCAAAGGTGCCCCAACGAGGGGGTTTGCTGCAGTGTAGCTCTGATGCATGCAAGGGACATGCATCAACAGTGAAAAAGGGAGGGCTCAGCTTGTTTGGCTTAATTAGAATAATGAAGCTGTGAGCCTAATAGGAGGAGGTTGGGAGTGCTGAGGCTGTAATTGGCAGAGATTGGGAAGCGTGAGGCTGTCGGCTGGCAGCCATATGGAAGCAGCAAAGTGAGGGTAGTGAATGACAGCCCGAACCTGTGGCGCTCTCATTAATTCCAACAGCAGAGCTGTGAGTGATGTGTCAGCTCCCTGCTGCTCCGCGATTCAGGCGGCTGATTCCGCCTCACTTCTGCCGCTACTGCTGCAGCCCAGGCTGGGGAAGGGAAGCACGGAGAGGGGAGGTGAGGAGGAAAACGCATAAAGGAGGGAAAGAGCAAGAGAGGAGAAACAGAAGAAAGGTTGTGGGGCAAGATGGATGGATGGATGGATGTTATAACCTAGGCATTGGTATCTGCGAAGCCTGGTCAGCCCCAAAGACAGGCTTCAATTCAGGCTTTCAATCCAAAGTCACATTTTCGAGTCAGGAGTCACTCTGTGTTGGAGTCAGAAGTGTTTCACAGCCCCCAGGACCTGTACAGCTCTGTTCTTGCTTGTGCTCTTGGAGGTTTTGCCAGGCTGCAGGCAAATTGGCAGGGCCAGTCGACCCCCCCTTGGCCCCTCTGCCTGCACAGCAGGATGCGCTGCTCAGTCCTCACATGCTCGTCTTCCTGCTGAGAGGCAGCCCACTCCCACCGGTGCCTGACACACGGACACCTCGTGGGCACGGGGCAGCAGCATGCCAGTGCTCTGACTTTGCCAGCATACCGAGTCCTAGGCCGAGACTGCAAAGCTGCTGTGTCTGAGGTGTGGGTATCTATAGACCCACAAAGAGTTTGCTGGGTAGAGTCCTAAATTTGAGGCAGGAGAGACTCACCCTCTCTCCCACCATAAGGAGGACAAGAGCAGCCCTTACAAAATGCACGCTGAGAAGCGATATGCTGCTCAGACCCCCTTTCTTTTATTACCCTAAAGCTTCTGCCATGATCCTGGCAGAGTTACGGTATTGCCAGGCCTCAGTGTGTAACCAGCCAACCAGATTTAGCTGCTTAATTTTTCTGCAATGCTTCCACCTTCCCTTCAGCTCCAATCATATCCGAATGGGGCCAGCCTGTGTAGGATGCAAAACCGGAGGCTTTGCACCAGCAGCAGCTCCCTCGTGCCGTTAAGATGTGGATAACAGGCAGTGTCTGCGCATCCCACGTGCCATGCTCCTTGAGACAGCTCGTCCGGCTGAGTGTGCAGGGAGGAGGGGAGAGCATGCCTGTCCCTGGGGAGGGAGCAGGTCTGCGCAGGGAAAGGTGTTTGCAGGATACAGCCTGTGGCAGGACGTTGGAAGAGCGAGAAGCATGGCTGGAAAGAGTTTGGATCGGACCAGAGTCACGTTTCTGGTCTGGGAACACCAGGCACAGGGAAGCAGTGTTAGCTGGAGCAGTTACCCATCTATGGGCAGGGGGTGGATCTATGCAAACCCTATTTAATTTCTATTCTGTCTGGCCCAGTCATTTTGAATCTTTTCCGTTGAAACCGCTCATTATTGAAGTTCTCCAAAAGTCAGGTTTAGTAGTTTAAATGTCCTTTTACCTCTCTTTAGGGAAGGGAAAATGGGCAGATCCACCTCAGTGCTGCAACTAAATGAGTGTCTTGGCACGGCATCCAAGCAGCTTTCCCTCATGGAGCAAGTCATGGCTGTGGGAAGCTGTGGGACAGAAGGCCAGGAGAGTCCTGTCTGTGTCACCGTGATCTGATGTTTCATCTAGCATTGCCTGCCTGCATGAATCAAGACTTCTCATCCCACCCTCCGAGGAAAGCAGCTACCCATGAAGGGGAACGGGGGATAAACTGCCAAGATGATAACTCATTTGGGTAAGGCTATCAAGGCTCATTTGCTCTGCCCTGTTGCCTTCGTGAAGGATCATGCAAAATGAAGTATTAGTGTGTGGAGAACAAAACTTCAGCTTTACCCTCTCCATACATTCCGGTAGTCCTAGCTGGGGGGAAGCCGAGGTGATACTTCACTCCAGGTCTGGCTTCTATGCACTGCAAAGCTAATGGGGAAAAATGGATTGCCTTTTTCTCTGGGCAACTCCATTGAAAGCACACAACCGCTCCACTAATTTGAAGAAGCAAGAAAAGCAAGATGGAGAAGGAAAATTGGTTTTGATTGCAGAGCTCCAGCCGTGGAGTTCCTCTACCAGGAAAAGAAGTAGCACTCAGGGTAGCCAGAAGCTTTGTATCCAGTACAGTCATTTTTTTTCTAGTAGGTATTCACTTGTACAATGAAGACCATTAGGTAAAGTAAAGTATCTCAGAATAACTCTCATTTGCAGACTACATGGTGAGGAGGTGGTTTCTCAGCAACTGGTACCTCCTACACAGCGACTGTGACTGTTCCTGGAGTAGGATGAGGCTTTTGCTTATGATGATGCTGAGATGTGCTTCATGCAGCTCCGCTCCAGTCTGGGTGGCTTCCTCAATGTCTCTGTCATATCTGGACATGCAGAAGTCCAAATGGCAGGGGCCACGTTTGAACTGAAGGAAAGGTCTTCTGCCTGCTCCCTCTGCACAGAAAAGATGCCAGGCTGTCCCTGCTTTCCTAATGCAGTGTCTGTGGGGGAGCCACAAAACTTCAGCGAGGCAGTAAGATTCTCTGCGAGTTTGGGTCAAGCAAGCTGTTCTGCAATGAGCTTGTTCTTCAGTAAGTGTGTTTCCTAACAGCCAGCTATCACTTCACCTCCAAGCTGGGGAAAACAGACTGTCGCAAGCTGTTCTCACACCCGCTCTCATAACCGTGCCTTTCATTTGCTATCAGGGACAGCACTGACCCTGTTACTCTTGGACTGATCATCAGTGCAAAAGATGTGCAATGTCCCATCCCACCTTGGATGACTCCTGCAGGGGCTGGCATCTGAGCTGGACCATCAGCCCGCAGCTGGCTCTGCTCTCGCCTGTGAGGGGCCAGGCTGTCCTACAGCCTTTGCATGTACGCTGCTTGCTCACAGATCATTTGGCCCAGAAAGCAGCACGCAGGCTTGGCTGATACCAGTGCAGAGGCAGGCATGCCTTCAGATCCCTGCTGGGAGCTCCAGGTCAGTGACGCAGGAGTCGCTGGGGTCCTCAGACCAAGCAAAAGCATGGCATGCATCCCAGATCTGAGCAGTTTCAGCAGAAAGCAGCAGCCGGCTGAACATGAGCCGGCAGTGTGCCCAGGCAGCCAAGAAGGCCAATGGCATCCTGGCCTGTATCAGAACTAGTGTGGCCAGCAGGAGTAGGGAAGTGATCGTGCCCCTGTACTCGGCACTGGTGAGGCCGCACCTCGAATGCTGTGTTCAGTTTTGGGCCCCTCACTACAAGAAGGACGTCGAGGTGCTGGAGCGTGTCCAGAGAAGGGCAACGATGCTGGTGAGGGGTCTGGAGAACAAGTCTTATGAGGAGCGGCTGAGGGAACTGGGACTGTTTAGCCTGGAGAAAAGGAGGCTGAGGGGAGACCTCATCGCTCTCTACAACTACCTGAAAGGAGGTTGTAGCGAGGTGGGTGTTGGTCTTTTCTCCCAAGTAACAAGCAATAGGACGAGAGGAAACGGCCTCAAGTTGCGCCAGGGGAGGTTTAGATTGGATGTAAGGAAAAATGTCTTTACTGAAAGAGTGGTGAAACATTGGAACAGGCTTCCCAGGGAAGTGGTGGAGTCCCCATCCCTGGAGGTATTTAAAAGACGTGTAGATGAGGCGCTTAGGGACATGGTTTAGTGGGCATGGTGGTGTTGGGTTGACGGTTGGACTCGATGATCTTAGAGGTCTTTTCCAACCTCAATGATTCTATGATTCTATGATTCTATGATTCTGGACAGGATCTCTGCTTTGGTAGAGCAGTGAAAAATTAACTAGAAGTACATGTCAGTAACCAAACACAGCAACTCTGTCAGATTTTCCCACACATTTCCCTTCCTACAGGTATTTCCAGGGGCTGAAATGCAGATTTAAGCTGGCTGAGAATCTGTGATGCTATTTCCAAGACTCTGTCCCTACAGCTCTGCTTACAGTCAACCTGTCTTCTAGCTACCGTAGCTGAGCAGATGAGAGGAGTGCTGATGCTTAGGTCTCTGGAGCTTCACAGGTCCTGCATGGGTGGTAGACAACAGAAGGCAGCATTTGTTGAGTAGTCAAGAGAAGAGAAATAACTACATGATGGCTTGTGGTTTGTCCTCTGTGTCCATCCCAGCGTTTCTAAAGCTCACGAGCGAGCAGCAGACTGATGTGGAGCGGGCATGTGCATGAAGAGGTGGCTGGTTTGTGTTGGCCAAGGCGCAGCCGGCTCACCAACTGCAGTAGCCCTTATATAGCTGGGATGCTCTGAGCTCCCTGTGTGGTTGGTCTGGGGTTGGAGAGGACTTAAGGACTCATGGGCAGGGTCTAAATAGCCCATCATTCATCGTGGCCAACATAAGAATAATGAGACAGAAAACTATGAAGATGGCCCCAGCATCCCACACGCTGACTCAGTAACAAGCCCCCCACAAGTTCCTGGTGATGTCTCCCATGTGTCTGCAGGCTTGGCGTGCACTAAGGGTGGCCAGCTATTGTGGCCAAGCTAGGTCCCCTCTGCTCGGTGCCAGGGATGTGCAGCTGGGAGGCAGCAGGGCCTCAAAACCATTGCTACAGCTGTTAAGTGCCAGCGCCGAGCTGAGGCAGGGATCTGGCTGTGAGAGCTCTCTTACTTCACCCTTTTCCACCAGTGCCTTGCAGTGAAATGGGGCAGAGAAGCAGCACCTGTACAGCAGCTGTGTCTCAGCTGGGAGCTGTGATCTGCAACAAGCAAAATGGAGCAGCTTCCTAAACTGCTGCTCACTGGTAGGAGTCCAGATTAATTCCTTGCTCCTGTCCCCATGCATCCATGCAGGGGGAACAGAGGCGGAACGCCAGCATGCTTCCCCTGGCAATCCATCACCCTTGCTCCTGCTCCAAAGCATCCTGTGCCAGAGTTGTCACCGAGCTGCAAGCACTGCACTGTAGCAGACAGTATACACACCCTGCAGACACCCAAATGCAGGGGACAGCCAGAGAAAACAGCACCTGGGACAATTCAACCTACGCAGATTTTGGATACCAGGCACTGGCACATTTGTTAGCATTGCTGAAGCATCCGGGGATCCTGTCCTGGCTCTGGCCCATGGTGCCAGAAAGCTGCGGATTCAGGGGAACTACCACCCGGCTGTAACCTGGATCTGCTGGGGGACGCGGAGCACACGTAGCCTTGCTGACCGGGGACTTTCCAGGCACCTCCAATGGCTTTAGCTGACATCAAGGTTCTGCCATAGTTAGTTTCCCCATTTTAAGTTACAGACACAAAGGTACTGGCCTGATCTCCCCGGTCACTATTTCGCCTGGATCGTTTTCAGCAGTATTTGTAAGAACCATCATGTGTCCTCTGGGCAGAGCTCCCTGGAAAAAACGCAGAGCAAATCCCTGCAGAGGCATCACGGCAGGTTGCGTGGCTGCATGCACTGCCTGGCGAAGGGCACCAGGCATGGAGGAGTTCCTTATTCCTCTTGGTTGACCCTTCTTCCAGGTGCTAACTGAGTATTGTATTCTTCGCAAGGACAACTTTCTCTGCCGAAATGCCTAGATGTTGCCAGCTGATCAAAGTGACCAGGAGAGAGACCACATTTCTTTTTCTACCTGAACAGTACTGGCACAGTGGGGTCACTACCCATGTTGGCTCAACCAGCACTGTGCTACTGAACGTTGCTTCTCTTTCTCTCCACCATTTTTTCACAGCATGGTGTAGTTTTTTCTGCTTTGAGGGCTTCCACACCCAGCTGTTCAGAGATAATGGTGCCTTTGCTGTAGCATAGCTGAGACACGCTGAGAAAAGCTCTGAGGAGGGTCACCCTGGGGTCCAGGGCTGGTCAGGGAGCTTAGATGAGAGCTGCCAGGGTGGGCTATGACAAGAAATGCCCATCCTACTTGTAAACCCAAGCATGATTATGGGCAACCATTACCACCTCATCGGGCCTTTCCCAGCATTTCCTCCAGGCACAACATCCCACAGTGCTGTGATCATCTCTTCTGCAGGCAGAGACTTTAAAGCTTTCCCCTCCTCAGTCTGGGATTTTATTAACCTCACCTCACTGTGCTGAATAACTTTCTGCTCCGTGCATCGCGCTGCCTGCTCGGCTGGCCCTGTTTGGTGAATAGATTAATGCCAAGGTGAATTTGGGTATGGGGACATGCGCCTCTGCCAGGAGTTGCTGGCCAACCACACTTGGGCTTCACGATTTTCGTAATTCAGAATTGGAACTGTTTTGACTGCAAACAAGCCGTGTGATGTGGATCTGCTTCTTAATCACATCAGACTCCTCAGGTTTCCAGCGTGAATACTCATAAGTTCAAAATTCATGTCTGAAACACATGCTGCTGCATCTTTGTGTAGAAAACATTCCTGTTGGCAAGCTCTGCAGGAGTGCTTATAAAGAACAAGTATCAAAGTGTGACAACCGCGTCTGATTACAAATAGCAGGAACATTTGCAGAGCACTGCTCTGCAGAGCTGGCCCTGCGCAAGAGGCTTCTCTGTCTGCCGTCGAAGCGGAGCCCAGGTGCTCCCCAGGGACGGTCCGACTCTCGGCATTGCTACCCACGAGCTACAGAGCTGCTCTGACTCACCAAAGCCAGGAAAAATAACATAAAAGGTGTAAGCAGGGTGGCATAAATGGACCAGGGGGAAATACGCAACAGAAAATGAATTCTGAAAGCAGAAGCAATATTAGTGGGAAAGCAGAAGAATTCGGTTCCTGCTGTAGCCTGCACAAAGGCAGAATGATGGGCATGCAGGTTATTCTTGTGCTGCCTTTTTAAAGCTGGAATGAGGAACAGGTTAAGCAACCTTTTCATGTCAGTGCTGCAGAACGCACTGTCCTGCTCCAGGACTGCAGATCCCACTTCAAAATACCAGAACATGTTCCTACAACAAAACAAAACACCTTATTGTGATTTTTCTGGACACATTTGCATGCTAACTTTTAATATCTTTGCAAAGTATGTTGCCTTGGGTATTCTGTTTGCATCCACGTCAGTATATCCATGATGAACTTGGCCTTCCTTGCATCAGATTACATGATGGTCTGTGGGTTTTATGGGACTCAAGAGGCAATCCAGAGAATTTCTTCCTGGATGTCACCGATAAAGTGGTGATCCAGTAATAACACCACAGCCTGCTAGCAGTTAGTGTTCTCAGATATTAAATAAATGTTCATGGACAATTTTCAGGGTAAGTATTGTACCATCTGTCATAGCAGCACTGGTAGGTTTTAATTACGGTTTATACTCTGTCTTCAAGCACCTGGATTCATTTTTTCATACTGTCTATTATTCATTATGATCTGCTAAGCAGTGCCTTACTTCTGTTTTCTGCTATTCCCTTTAAACAGCTGGGCCAGCAATGTAGATGGGAAGGTGTGCAATATGCGAGGACATTTCTTGCTGGGGCCAATTCCATGACCATTTCCAGATTCATCTTTGGAGTAATTTGCCTAGGACTTACTTGGATAAGTGATTTGCAGAGAGAAAATGGATCACAGCAGCTTCCCGAAGAGGAAGGAGATCTCGATGTAGAAGAAGCTTAGCCCAGCTCCAGTAATCCTACATGCAGCTAGCCAGCCCCCGCTAGTAGCAAAGCTGCTTGCTTTCTGTCTCCCTACAACCTGGGATATTTCAGACCAATTTGCTCTTGTCAACTCAGCCATGAGACAGCTAGTGGTGGAGGTTTGCAGCTCTGTTATTAAAGTTACTGCCTGTGGGTTGTGAGCATCGAGGGATGGCTCTGAAATAATCGCTAAGTTACAGTGAATAATGTCTTCAAGCCGCACTAAAGCCATTGATGCAGCGAAGCTGTTCTCGGTGGAGTAGCTGTAATGCCGCTACGGAACGTACGGCAGGGGTATGGCACAGGTCGGAGAGGACCTGCTGTTGCATGTTGGGGCCAGGTGGGACGGCATCGCCTTCCAGTGACTTCTCCAGCAATGAAGTGCAGCTCTGAATTTTAGTGGACCATGCCCACCACCCTCCATGGCTCACTGAACGAAGGTGTGGTCTCACAATGTCCACAGCAAATTCAAATGTATCTTTAGCATGGGATAAAAGAGACATTCAGCCAATCTGCTCGATAAGAAAGTGTCCGTGAAACAATAAGGGCATAGACCCAAAAGAGGTGGGGAAAACCCAGGCTGCCAGATATACTTGCATCCATGATATGGCACTTTCAATGAGTAATCACTTGCCAATACATATGGTGTTTTTGTAGATGTGAAATGTCATGGAACATAATGTACTGATATGTTTAAAAATAAATTGCTGGGATAGCTTAAAAAATAAATGACTGAAGTGAAGGGACTTACGGTGCTTTTCGCTGTGGATTAATTTTGTCATTTGATTTGGGTAAAGCTTGATTCAGGTGTCAAACTAAGTATTGACTTAATAAACTGGGTTTTTTTCCGCTTGCTCTCTGAGGAGTACTGGGGAACGAGGTCAGTCTCTTAATTACTTTCTGCAAATTGCTGTTTTCTTCTACTCCGTTTAAATGTTAGTGATACCTGTCTTATCTCCTTATAGCTAATTGAACAGCAACAAATATGTAACCACACGCAGGACTTTAAGAAAGTCCCAAGCAGGTACGATGAAACTCTTAAAACCGGCCCAGAACAGCTGCAAAGTGATCATAATAATTATGTATGTGTGCACACGCACACACTTTGTTAAGCATTGATCAAAGCGCAAGCCACCAAAGTCCCAAAACCATATTCAGTTTTTCAGCATCAGGAGGTGTTATCTAAAGGCATTGAGACAGCATACGTCCGCAGCCGAGGCTCCCACCACAGACCTTGCCCTGTGCACGGAGCAGAGATACCCAGAGGCTGTTTGCAGGAGCCCTGAGCATCAGGCATGAGCTCCTGGCTGACTATCACGGTGACCCCATGCTTGGCAAATCCACCCCCACATCCCCTTCCTCGATTTCCCCTATGTTTGTCCCACCTCTTCCTCCAACAACTGTATGATCCCCCCAAATCTAATGCTTGCCTTCCAAGTGCACCTTCGCAGTGCGATTTCTCCGTCTGTACAGCTGTGTTATAAACTGAGAGGTGAATACAGAACAAGGAGCTATAAGATGCCATCCAGCCTCTGGGAACAGCTCTTGAGGGTGGCGTGTAGAGAAGGACAGGGAGCCACGGGGATGGGCAGGATGGCACCGCTGGGTTTCCAGCCTGCACCTGGCAGTGGTGCTGTGGTCACTGAAATAATAGTGCAAATAATGCAAATTCCTACCCCACAGGGAGTGGGGTGAGGAAAATGGGCTAGGACAAGACTACAGACACCTGCCAGCTCCAGTTATCGCAATGGGAACGATGTACCCCACAGCCTGTCTCACCTTCTGGCTATTCCTTCTCCCACCCCCTACCTATGGGTTATTTGTGGAGGAAGGAAGTCTTCAAGATACCCAAAAAATCATGCCTGCATTCATTTTGCTATTAAAACACTCCAGGTAGCATTTGTTGTTTTTTTGTTCTGAAAGTAATTTCACATGCTTTTGATTAAGGCACAAGCAAGAAAACAGAGCTAGTACAACAGGAGAACATCCCAGCAAAGGGGAGAGAGTTGAGGCGATGTCAGTGCAGCTGCACAGAGCAACCGTCCTGCTCTGAATGCCAGTTTTGGGGGCTTCCTCATGATTTCATCACCCACAGACAGCACAACCTGGATCGGCTGCAAGCTGCGTGGAGCTGGGTCCATGCACATGTCCTAGGAAAATCTGCCTGTTTCCTGGTGGAAGATACTACAGACCCGGTCAGCAAATGGCAAATGCTTATGTCCAGGAATTTGAGAGGATAATTTTTCACAATTTCCTTTGGATCTTTTGTTTCTTTTGTGAGGGAAAAAAATAGTTACAGGTTTCATCTTTCAAAAAACATTATTTGGGCACAAAATTGCAGAGTTCTGCAAGAAACTATGTACAGATTTTAAAATTGAGTTCTAGGTTGCTTGTTTCTTTTTTGTGGTTTTTTGTGCAAAACTGCAAAGCCTCCAGCATTATTTCCAAGAGGTCTTCATGTTTTGTTCCCTTCTTTTTTATTTTTTTTAAGAGAACTATTTGAAGATTTGGCCAAGGTGAAAAAAAAAACAATAATCACAAGAAGCCCTGTCTGGCATGAAAGTCACTTTTACTGGCAAAATCAAACCCAGATATGATGACAGCAACATACCCTTGGCTGTGCAGAAAGGAAGCAGCCTCAGCCCAGTGGGAGAGCTGAAGGTAGGGACTGGAGGCTGGCCCATTACCACTTCTGTGGCACAGCAGGTTTCCTACGTCTCCGTTGCTTTTTGAGGAGTGGCGTAAATAGCGGAGCCACTTTTCCCCATGAAAATGTTCCGTGTTTTCGCAAGTTGCTCTCCTGCCTCCCCCAGCCTACCCCCTGGGACTCTTCTCTCGAATCCATCACATCCTTCCCCTGCTTCGCCCCGAAGTTTAGCCTGGCTGTATTTCTCTCAAACCACCCTGTGTGGAGCTGA